>NC_051071.1:6613280-6951260 GCF_004664715.2 Peromyscus leucopus | reverse complement strand
CCCCCCTTTTGCACATGACACCCCCTCTCTTCTTTTGCCAAGTCTCCTGTCCCTGTTCCTGGTGTTATTTGTGGGAGCCCAACTGGGAGACCAGCTCCCACACTTTACAACAGAGAACTCTTGAGGAGAGACAGAAGAGATATCAGATAGAAGAATTGAGGGGAGAGAAACAGATAGAAACGCAGGATACCCTCGGGTGGTGGTGGTGAATCATTATTCACCAGCCCTTCTATTCCTTCTAAAGGGCTTTTTATAGGAATGCTAAGGGATAGAGCAAAAGACCTCTCCCTAGCTCAGCCAAGTACAGACCCTCCAATCACCTAGTAACTATGCACATGGTCAAGCCATCCTCTAATACAGTTCTACTGGTTAATGCAAGGTCAGATCTCACTAGGAAACCTTTGTGGCCCTCCACTCCCACTCATAAATAGTTTTTTATATAAGGAAGTTAAGGGCAGAAATGGGCACAAGAAATTAATCATCATCCCATCATAGCAAGAAAGGCACATCAGTTAATAATAATTGAGGTGTTTTGTTTTTGTTCCCTGACCTTAATGAACCTATCACTCAGCTCTGTGCCTTTCTAAAACTTTAGATTGTCTTCTTGGGTGTTTCACCTTGAAGCTATTTGACAAAACTTCTTAGTTTATTTAAGTTCTTTTCAAAGTTTTGTTGCAGCTATGATTTACTCCAAAACCTGTGAACACATCTCCCAGCATTAAGAATAAAATGATTTATGCTAGCTGGGCTACTAGGATTCAACTTTTTTTTTTCAATCATTAAACTAAGCCACAGTCTATATGGCTCCTCAAAGGAAGCTCATGAATTCCAGCTCTGTGAAACTCTCTTGTTTTACTTTTTTTATTCTCTGCAGGGCCTGCTTTATCACAGACAGGAACATGATTTTATCCTACCTCTACTTATGTTGATTTTTCCACTCAATCCCTATCATAATTTCTTCTTATATATTTTAAAAGCCCTCAATCATCAAAATCTTATTTAAGCTAACATTATTGTTGTATAAAATCTTTGCTACAGTTAAACAGTACAGTTTAGGAAGAAATCATCTTCACAATAATCCATGGTAAAAATGTCCAGGAGAATTGGATATTTCCAAGAGATAATCATACTGCATTAAGGGCAGTGGGGATCTCCCCATGCCCATCCACACTATGCTAGATATCAGAGAGAAATGGCAGCGGCAAACACACAAAGACACAGTAGTAGCGAGAACCCTTCTGGGGCTGAGTCTCCCAGGGCCTTGACTATCTGAGAGTCACCCATCAGAGTTTTGTTTCCTGGGGTCTAATCCTCTGAAGTCAATTATCATATGCTGATCCTCTGACAGGGCAAGATTCTCAAGTTCAAAATTAAGAGGAAGTGAGAAGCTATATAAAAACAACTAGAGGGGAAATATAATGGGGAGTAAATATGGCAACCTCTGAATATTTGGAGAGAAGGAAGAGGCTACCTAAGATAATACACTCTTGCCATTGTCTGGGCAGATATTCAGTACCATTGTGCATTGACATGAGAATTTTAGACCAAAAAAATTGTATTTTAAAAATATATCAAAGCAGAAGTTCATGAAGATGATTATGGGGAAGATGTTGTAGTAAAAGAGAAACTTGTGCCTCTTATGAGTACAAGAACAAATGACAGTATATATGCAGCTAATATGTAATTGTTTGGGTTTTTTTTAACTCTTTGGCTTTTGGGGAAGCTGCCACACAGCTCCCAAATAAATACACATAGTCTTATTCTTACTTATGAATGCCCAGCTTTAGCTTGGCTTGTTTTTAGCCAGCTTTTCTTAAATTATCCCATCTACTTTTTGCCTCTGGGATTTTATCTTTCTCTATTCTATACACCTTCCTTTCTTTCTTACTCTATTGCTGGTTGGGTAGCTGTGTGGCTGGCACCTAATGTCCTCCTCTCCTTCTCCTTTTCTTGTTTCTCAATCTTCTCTCCCCAGATTTCTCCTCCTATTTATTCTCTCTGCCTGCCAGCCCCACCTATCTTTTCTCCTACCTTGCTATTCACCATTCAGCTCTTTATTAGATTAATCAGGTGTTTTACACAGGCACAGTAACAGTTTCACAGAGTTAAACAAATGCAACATAAAATAATGCAACACATCTTTGTATCATTAAACAAATGTTCCACAGCATGAATGAATGTAACACATCTTTAAATAATATTCCACAATACTAATATACAGGTTGGAGTCAAGAATAGAAAATTACTAAGGGAAAACATCAAGGCTAGGAGAATTTTCCTGATAGTAGTCCACACAATAAAGTACCAAGGCAAGAGTGAGGAATTCCGGAAGATACCAACACTATTCTTGCTGAAGTTACTCAGTAAGAGTCTTGCGAGCAATAGACAGGAATGACTAGAATGAGAATGAGGTGCGAGGGTGTCTATAGGATTATCCCCTCCCTTTATCCCAGACCTGGACCAGAGTAAGAAGTGATAAAGAAATAGAAATGAATTTAAAAATATAATAGAAAGTGACAATAATTTGAAAGCAGAGCCACAGTTCTGTAACTGGCTTTGGACCTGGTATGAAAAGTAGTTTCAAAGTAAAAAGGAGCTCATATACTAATAAATGGCCTCTCTTTTCCTTATTACAATTTATGAAAACAGTTAGGGGTAATAAATGATTAATGAAGTGTTTGCTTCTTTTCACTTTCCTGTTTACAGAATATTTAGACAAAAAGTTGCACACCTGTTACTCTACTGAGCTTTGTGGCTACCTTCAGTCCTCACTTTGTGTTTCCTTCAGGTTTAACACTTTCTGGCATTCTGTCAAATAGCTTATATGACTTTAAAATTGTGATTTTGTTCTTGAAGAAGTTTCATGACTCCAAAGTTAGCAGTGATTTTATTTCAATATACATTCCTGACATAAGATCTTTGATGTGTAAATTGCTCATATGCTCCTCTAAAATCATTATAAATGGTCATATCAGAACTATCTCTGTGCTGGCTGGCTGCCTGTCAAGCCCTGTAAGGGCACTGTAAGACAGGAACAAGGATTCTGTATATGTGGTGCTTCTGGTAAACAAATACTTCCCATATAAATTTGAGATCTAAAACCTCCTGGATTGTAAACCGCAGGAAGTCAATGATAAAGTGAGTGGGGGAAGGTACATTTTTAAAATTTTACATAGTTACTATGAGAAGAATGGATAAGATAAACATGAGTGCATAAATGCTAGCCAGTTTAAATGCTTTTCTGGAGGGCTTTTCCTAGTTTACAAAGCCTAAAATTAATGTATGTGATGCTTCTTTAAAAATTCCTAAAAAAATATGTAATAGTAGCTTTCTGTTGTTTGAAACTTTGATGGTCTTTTAATAAAAAAAAAAAAAAACCCAGAGTCATATATCAAGGAGAAAACTGAAAGATTAGATAAGCAGAACAAGCCACAGCCACCATCCTCTGACTCCATGAATCCTCTGACTGAAATCCTCTGAGTCTTCATCCAAAAGGATGTCAGCTGAACTGCTTTAGTTCCTGTTTCCTCATACCTTATATACCTTTCTCTGCCCTACCATCACTTCCTGGGATTAAAGGCGTGTGTGCTTCCCAGTACTGGGATTAAAGGTGTGTTCCACCACTGCCTGCTTTTCTTTCAAGTGTGGCCTTGAACTCACAGAGATCCAGATGGATCTCTGCTTCCCAAGTGATAGGATTAAAAAATGTGTGCCACCACTGTCTTGTCTCTATGTCTAATCTAGTGGCAGGCTCTGTCCTCTGATCCTTAAGCAAGTTTATTAGGTACATAATATATCACCACAGCTTTCGTAGATCATGTGGATGATCTTGTATGAATTATATGACATATGAGGTTAAATCACCTTATTGAGGGTGGGTTTAATCTCAAGGAATTGAAAACTGATTATTTATCTCAGAGGAACCAAGAAAGATATCTTTCTTGAAAATATTTCTACTTCCAATTGTTGCTTAAATGACCATCAAATGACTTAGCTGTTAAAGATTTAAAATTCCTGTGTCTCTCAAAAGGCCAACAGAAGTCAACATAGCAATAGGTGCTTCTGAAAAGTGGCTAGTGTTCATTCCACCCATAATACCCATGAGGTATGATGCAACCCACAGAAGAATTAATTTGTTTATCGCATGCTCCTTTGACTAAGTTGATTTGCTGAACTGAAGCATGAAGTAAAGCAGAAAAGTCATGAACTTGCTCAGAGTGGAGATGGTAACAGAGTCCGATTTGGCCATATGTTTTCTCTCTCCAAACAGTCTTAAATACTGATACACACAACACCCTTTATGATATACTTTAGGAAGACAAAAGTAACATACTAATCCAGCCACAGGAGAGGGGCTCTGAGCACACAACACTGGACAAACATGGAGGCTAAATGGTAGGCAACAAGGAAGGGAGAGTGGAACACCCCACCCTACCCCCCACCCCCGGCCTCAGTCTCCTCATCCATGGAATTGGGCCTTCTTGGGTTCTACCTAGTCAGTTTTTACTCTTACAAATTACCTATCTGGACCATACAAGGCAGTACCTTAGAAGGTTTATTTATTAGAGGCAAGAAAAAAATGAAAGCATTTTCCTTATTACTGATACTCTTCATGTCAGGTCTGACATGCCATAATCACTGTACTATATAGACACAAGAGCCCATTGTTGTTTAGAAGAAAGTAAATCATGCATTGACTGTAACAGTCAGTCATTCATGAGTTACCTTAAAGAGTAATTTAGTTGATGGTCTCAGTGATTTTCAGCTGTAGCTATAAGAACTCTTTGAGTCTGAGATTACAACCTTATTCTTCTGGAGAAAATTAATGGTGGCTTTAGGGATGAGTAAGTAAAACATTTATTCAAAACCATGATTGAATCTGAACAAATAATGGTTTGGAATAAATGTGTACAATGAAAGCTGGCTGTCATCATTTTTAAACAGCTGGGGAGTGAAATTATTAAATCTGGACAAGACACTGTCTGTGTCTTTAATGCTGACTCTAATACTGGAGGGTACACATGAGAGATGGAAAATATTATGAACATGCTTCCCTCCAGCAGGAAGCAGAATCGGTGCTATTACCTGACAGATACAATTTTAACCTGATCTTCCATGACCTCATTCTACATAGCTTCTACGATCATCTATCCTTGCTGGAGCCTGACTCCTAACAATGCGCCTCATATACTTATTTATGTTGATGTGAACCTATGCCTAAGAGATTATCTTATATGACACAGAAACATGACATTTACATACCAAGACAAATTGCTAATAGAGAGTTCAATACTACATAATGATCAAGATTTGATAAAAGAAACAGAATCCATTCAGATATACTTAATAAGCAAGTCATATTTATTCAAAATCTTAATATCCCACACAAAGCAAAATCATAGAACAAAAGGCTTTATGCTGCCAATTAGAAAAATAAATATGATATAAGAAATGAGTGGGAGTGGGCATATCAGAGACTGGTCATTTACAAGTCCCATAATATTGTCATCTGAACTGTTTGGACTAGGTCCCATGCTGTAGAATCAAAGATAAGATGGACTATCTGAAATGAAAAAAGACACATGCTCATAAGTATAATACAATGGTGATGATGGTTCTTAATTCTTAATTTTGGCATAAACAAATGTGCACATCTAGTCCTGTGAGTTCTGATTTAATCTTTAGGGAAAACATATAGTTAAAATCTTTATACACACACACACACACACACACACACACACACACACGTATGGTTTCCTGTATTTCTTGCAACAAATGCAACAGTGTGCAATGCATAGAAGTCCACTGATAATATAACTGCTTCAAAGAGAATATGAAGGATGATTAGCTTGGCAGATGAGATAGGCATGCTAGCTCAACAGAATGGGAGAAGTGAAGCCATTACAAATTTTCACACTGCTTAAAGAAGGTGATGTTTCCCTAATATTTAATAGGATTATAGCATTGGTTAATGCATTTATATCATAGCCATAGATTTGAGAATTAATTTATTAGTTTCACTAGCCTTTTGTAAATGATAATAAGTATGCAGGGATTGTGCCCAGAAGAAGATGACAGGAGGTGATTGAATATTATTATTGGAGAGCCTAGGAAAGAGATAATATGTTTTATACCAAAATTGTGATGCTTTTACTCAAAATACATTGTAGCAAGAATTCCAATTGATCTTAATAATAAAATCCTAGAGTCAGATATTGGGGTAACTGCTGAAAGATCAGAGAAGTAAATGATCCAGACACTAGAAAGACTTCTTATCTCTACCAAATTCTCAGACTAAAAAGGGCTGAGCTCCTGTCTCTGCTCCACTTTATCACTTCCTCTCTCCAACCAGCCATAACACTTTATGTCTGTTGTCTATACAGACCTCTAGACCTCTATGGTTTGCTAATGGCCAGCTCCTCCCTCTAATTAAGGCAAGCTTTATTTGTTAGAGCACAAAATATCACCATATTTCCCTCTTTTTGTCTAAAATAAAAGAGAATGTTATAACTAATATAAGGAAAACTATATACAATAAGTATAATAACTATAAAGACTGTAACAGGCAATAATTACGTCAATGATGTCTATTCCATTAACAATTGACAAATTCAGAGAAAATACTCCATTATGTATTCTTTCATAGTGAGTCCAAAAAGTTGTAACTAGCTCACTTTCTATTCTAACTTGCATTACCAAAACTATCTTTTAATGTCTTTCAACCCTATACACTTTGTACCTCTTTAGTGCATTTCTTTTCTGAATCTGGTAACAGGGAATACTATAACCAGAAATATAAAGTCTTCAACTTCATCAGAGATCTGAGAAGGAAATAATATTACCCAAATAAGCAGGAAGTGCAAGCAAATGACTTCCGAAAGATGTTAGAAATGACAGAAACAGCTGGCTGACTGGATAGTCACCCAAGCTTCCTCTGCAACATTGGGGCATCTGTTTTCAGCCTGCAGGCCTAGAATATCTGACAGACTTTTCTGTGAGGCAGGCTATTCTGAAGGGTTGTCTGCCTTGTCTTGGCAAAGTTCAACAGTCACTTTCTTTTGTGTCCTGCTGATCCAGTTTGCACACCATATTGTCAGCAGTTGAGACAAGGGCACTTTCATGTCCAGTGGCTAACTTTTGCCACAAAGAGTTTCTTTGATGCCTATCATCTTCTCTGAAGCAGATTGGTGCTGCCAGGAGCAGACATGTCTCATTGTCATAAAAAAGACTTTGTATTATTAAAACATATTCTATAGATCTCTGAAGTGTTTGAAGATGACCTATCTATCTAAATATATCTCTGTTTGACCTTGAAAACAAGCCTAATATGACTACAAGTTTGATTGTAATGACTAACTACAGACTTGTATTTCTTATTTCCAAATTAGTTTATAATAGTAACTTTCAAGGACTAGATATTTGCATTACATCGTTAAATGAGCTGTATAGGTACAATACCTTGAACAAGATTATATATATATATATATATATATATGTATATATATATATATATATATACAGTATGCTCTAACAAAAATAATCTTAAGTATGTATCAATATATAAAAATCCATATCAATGTAAAAATATTTAAAATCAGAAGGTTTTTTTGGTTTAAATTCAATTCAATAATCTACCTTTTATCCTTTTTTTATATCCTCCCTCTTTTTTTCAAAATAGATTCAATAATCTACCCTTGTAGCCTATCATATCAATATCTTCCTTTTTTCTTTTCAAACAAAAGAACCCTGAATTTAATCTCCCTTGTTTAGCTTTTTTCTTACCATTACCAATAACAACTTGTAACTAATTCCCCTAAACAATGACAAATACCCATAATCCATTGAATGACCAAAACCCACCCAACTCACCTCTTGGGAATCTTGGGTATAGTGATTGTAAATTTACTTCCAGCTGTCTGGAGGCAGTAACATTTTTAGGGAATCCTGAAAAGAAAAATTTGGGTTAATTGTCAAGTCCTGGGAGAAGTAGCTGTATTATTTGCTGTCCAGTCTCTGAGTAATCTAAAAGTGTAGGGCTTGTCTCAAGTCTTGTCTAGAGTAGTCTGTGAAGCTAGTTCATCTCAGCTAGCCACCTTGAAATTTTCCCCAGCAGTTAGTAGTTCAAAGCTGATCTTTAGGTGATGTTTCTCAGCTTAGTGGAGTTATCATAGTCCTGGCAGAATCGTCACTGTGGGGCTCCATCCTCCTTTTGGAGACTTCAAAGGTCACTGTTAAGTATGGTCATGGTTCACTGAAGAAAACTTAAAAATTTTAAATGTCATGTGCAGCATATCTCAAAGAGGTTAAATGATCAATATTTGTTATGTACATCCAGTCTACTTTCTGCTGCCTGTATGAGCATGTGTATAGCAAATTGGAACAATATTCTTTTTTTAAATTAAACAATTTTCTATTCATTTTACATAACAACCATGGATTCCCCTGTCCTCCCTCCTCCCACCTCCCATTCCCACCTCCTTCAAGGCAAGGTCTTCCATGGGGAGTCACCAGAGCCTGGAACACTCAGTTGAGGCAGGTCCAGTCCCCTCCTCCGTGCACCAAGGCTGAGCAAAGTGACTCAGCATAGGCACTAGATTCCAAAAATCCAGCTCATGCCCTAAGGACAGGATCTGGTCTCACTCTCTGGGGGTGCTCTAAACAGTTCAAGCTAAACAACTGTCTCACTTATCCAGAGGGCCTAGCCCAGTACCATAGGGGCTCCTCAGCTTTGGTTCACAGTTCATGTGTTTCCACTAGTGTGGCTAGTTGTCTCTGTACTTTTTCTAGTCATGGTCTCAGTATCTCTTGCTCATATAATCCCTCTTCTCTGTCATTGATTAGACTCCTGGAACTCTGTCTGGGACTTGACCATGGATCGCTGCATTTGCTTCCATCAGTCACTGGATGAGGGTTCTATCATGACAATTAGGGTTTTTGGCCATCCAATAACCAGAGTAGGTCAGCTCAGACACCCTCTCAACCATTACCAGTAGTCTATAGTGGAGACATCTTCATGGATTCCTTGGGACCTCTCTCACTCTGCTTCTTCCTATTCCCATGGTGTATTCATTTATTATGGTATCTCTTTCCTTATTCTCTCACTCTGTTCCTGATCCAACTAGGATCTCCTGCTCCCCTAAGCTCTCTTTCCCCTAAACCGTTGCCCTCCATTACTCCCTGACCCCTGTTTTGCTCATGTAGATCTCATCCATTTCTCAATCACTGGGTGATCCCTATGTCTTTCCTAGGGTCCTCTTTACAAGCTAGACTCCCTGGAGCTGTGAGTTGCAGTCTGGTTATCCTATGCTTTACATCTAGTATCCACTTATGAGTGAGTACATACCATGTTTGTCTTTCTGAGTCTGGGTTACCTCACTCAGGATGATATTTTCTAGTTCCATCCATTTGCCTGCAAACCTCATGATGTCATTTTTTTCTGTTGAGTAGTACTCCATTGTATATATGTACCACATTTTCTTTATCCATTCTTCAGTTGATGAGCATCTAGGTTGTTTCCAGGTTCTGGCTATTCAAATAATGCTGCTATGAACATAGTTGAGCATGTATCCTTGTGGTATGATTGATCATTCCTTGGGTATATGCCCAAGCATAGTATAGTTGGGTCTTGAGGAAGATTGATTCCCAATTTTTTGAGAAAGCACCATACTGATTTCCAAAGTGGCTGTACAAGTTTGCATTTCCACCAATAGTGGAAGACTGTTCCCCTTGCTCCACATCCTCTCCAACATAAGCTGTCTTCAGTGTTTTTGATAATAGGCATTCTGACAGGTATAAGATGGTATCTCAGAGCTGTTTTGATTTGCTTTTCCCTGGTGACTAGGGATGTTGAGCAATTCCTTAAATGTCTTTTTTGACATTTCCATTTGAGATTCTTTTGTTGAGAATTATCTGTTTAGCTCTATAGCCCATTTTTTAATTGGACTGTTAGGTATTTTGATTTCTAGTTTCCTCAGTTTTTTATATATTCTGGATATCAGCCCTCTGTCAGATGTGGGGTTGGTGAAGATCTTTTCCCATTCTCCAGGCTGTCATTTTATCTTATTGACCATGTCCTTTGCCCTACAAAAGCTTCTCAGTTTCAAGAGGTCCCATTTATTAATTGTTGCTCTCAGTGTCTGTGCTACTGTTGTTATATTTAGGAAGTGATCTCCAGTGCCAATGCATTCAAGACTATTTCCTACTTTCTCTTCTATCAGGTTCAGAGTAACTGGATTTATGTTGAGATTTTTGATCCACATGGACTGAGGTTTTGTGCATGGTGACAGATATGGATCTATTTGCAATCTTCTACATGTTGACATCCAGTTGTGCCAGCACCATTTGTTGAAGATGCTTTCTTGTTTCCATTGTACAGTTTTGGCTTCTTTGTCAAAAATTAGGTTCATACATGTGTGGTTTAATGTCAGGGTCTTCAGTTTGATTCCATTGGTTCACATGTCAGTTTTTATGCCAGTACAAAGCTGTTTTTATTACTGTAACTCTATAGTAGAGCTTGAAGTCAGGGATTGTGATGTCTCCAGAGGTTGTTTCATTGTACAGGATTCTTTGGCTGTCCTGAGTTTTTTGTTTTTCCATATGAAGTTGAGTATTATGTGGTGGTATTCTATTTGTACTGAAATGTGATTTTGATTGTTTGTTAATAAATAAAGTTGCCTGGGGGTCAGAGCTATTAGAGCCATAGCAAGAGTGTGGTGGTGGTGGTGGCACATGCCTTTAATCCCAGCACTTGGTAGAAGATCTAGGTAGATCTCTGTGTGTTCAGGGATACAACCAGCATTGGAGACATATGCCTTTAAGACTTGGGGGGCTGTACATACAGACAGTGATGAGGCAGTCACGTGTTTGGGTTTACAACCAATGAGAAGGCAGAACAAAAAGACTATGAAAAGATGTACAGACAGGAAGTAGCTCTCTTTCGGGAAGCTAGGAACACCACAGGAGGAAGGGTGAGATTTTAGCTCTGAACTCTGACCTCTTGGCTTTCTGTTTTACATTGGTTCTGTGTTTCTTATTTAATAAGACAGGTGGTTACATCTATAGTATTGTTCTTTCCAGGTCTGTGAAGAATTGTGCTGGGATTTTGATGGGAATTGCATTGAATTTGTAGATTGGTTTTGGTAAGATTGCCATTTTTACTATGTTAATCCTAGCTATCCATGAGCATGAGAGATCTTTCCATTTTCTGGTATCTTTTCAATTTCTTTCTTCAGGGACTTAAAGTTTTTGTCATACAGGTCCTTCTCTTGCTTAGTTAGAGTTACCCCAAGGATTTTTATATTATTTGTGGTTATTGTAAAAGATGGTGTCTCTCTGCTTTCTTTCTCAGCTCGTTTGTCATTTGTATATAGGAGGGCAACTGATTTTTTTTAGTTAATCTTGTATCCTGCCACAATACTGAAGGTTTTAATCATCTGTAAGAGTTCCTTGTTCCAATATTTGGGGTCATTTATGTATACTATCATGTCATCTGCAAATAGTGAAAGTTTGATTTCCAATTTGCATCCCCTTGATCTCCCTTTGTTGTTATATTGCTCTAGCTAGAACTTCAAGTACTATACTGAATAAATATGGGGAGAACAGACAGCCTTGTCTTGTTCCTGATTTTAGTGGAATCACTTTGAGTTTCTCTCTATTTACTTTGATGTCAGCTATTGGCTTGCTGTAAATTGCCTTTATTATATTTAGGTATGTTCCCTGTATTCCTGATCTCTCCCAGATCTTTATGGTGAAGGGATGTTGGATTTTGTCAAAGGCCTTTTCAGCATCTAGTGAAATGATCATATGTTTTTTTTCTTTCTGTTTGTTTACATGGTGTATTACATTGACAGATTTTCATATGCTGAACTAATCTTGCATCTCTGGGATGAAGCCTACTTGATCATGGTGGATAATTGTTTTGATGTGTTCTTGGAGTCTGTTTGTCAAAATTTTATTTAGTATATTTGCATCAACTGGTCTGTAATTCTCTTTCTTTGTTGCATCTTTGTATGGCTTGGGAATAAGAATAACTGTCACCTCATAGAAGGAATTTGGTAATGTTTCTTCTGTTTCTATTGTGTGGAACAATTTAATGAGTATTGGTATTAACTCTTATTTGAAGATCTTGTAGAATTCTGCATCGAGACCATCTGGTCCTGGGCTTTTTTTGGTTGTAAGGTTTTTAATAACTGTTTCTATTTCCTTGGGGGTTATTTGTCTATTTAAATAGTTTATCTGGTCTTGATTTAACTTAGGTATATGGTCCCTATCCAGAAAATTGTCCATTTCTTTTAACCTTTCCAATTTTGTGGAGTACAGGTTTTTGATGTATGACCTGGTAATTCTCTAGATTTCCTCATTGTCAGTTGCTATCTCTCCCTTTTCATTTCTGATTTTGTTAATTTGGATGCTCTCTTTCTGCCCTTTGTTTAGTTTGGATAAGGGCTTTTCTATCCTGTTGATTTTCTCAAAGCACCAACTCTTCGTTTCATTGATCCTTTGTATTCTCTTAGTTTCTATTTCATTGAATTTGAGTATTTCCTGGCATCTATTCCTCGTGGGTAACTTTGCTTCTTCTTGTTCTAGAGCTTTCAGGTGTGCTGTTAAGTCACTAGTGTGAGATTTCTCCAACTTCTTTATGTGGGTATTTAGTGCTATGAATTTTCCTCTTAGCACTGCTTTCATAGTGTCCCATAAGTTTGGGTTTGAGGTATATTCATTTTCACTGATCTCTAGGAAGTCTTTAATTTCTTTCTTTATTTCTTCCTTGACCCCTGGAATTCAAATTCAGTTGATCATTGTATTCAGTTTCCATGAGATTGTAGGCTTTCTGTAGTTTTTGTTGTTGTTGAAATCTAACTTTAAACCATGGTGGTCTGAGATTATTCTATTTTTTTTTTTTTTGTATTTAGAAAGTAGTTAAAAAATTTATTTGTATTTAGAAAGTAGTTAGAAATGATGCTGGTCTAGAAATCCTAATGTACCATGGGAGTTTTCAATGTCCTGGTTTTGATAATAGTTCATTGAGGAATTATGGGAGATGTGCACAATCTTAACAGCTTTTTAGTAAATTTGTAATATATAATAACTTCAAAATGAAAAGTTAAAATGTATTTTATCATTCTTGTCATTTGATTATAGCCATTGCAGACATCAATAATGAACAAGCGAAAATATTTTGATATTAAGATCATAATTGTGGACCAGATGAGTGTAAGAAGCCAGGCTAATTGAGGCTGAGAAAAATTAGTTTTGCCTTTCTTTTCAGATGAGAAGCAAAACTGCAGGCAAAGGTCATTATTATACAGAGGATTACAATGGAATGATTATTGTCATAACCTATCACACACTAATGACTATATAAATTCACAGTAAAATCTTCAATATATCATGTCAAATGAGGTAAGCACTACAGCCCCAACATCCTTCAGTGCAGATAAAAATGAAGCCAGTGCTAACATTCCTACAATTATTTTATAACTCAAATTATTATAATAGAATGAAAAGATATTTGCCATTTTTAGGTACTTGATTTCTTTGTTTTAAACTTCATAATATCCTATTTTTTCTTCTTGAAAACACAATTATCAATCCATTTACATGTAAATTAAATAAACAAAAGAGATCAAGTTCAATTCAAAGAATACCATTCTGTGCTCTACACATTCATTTCTTTATATCCCCACTAATGCAATGCAAATAGCTTAAAGGTCCATTCCTACATTTATTACCTTAAGCACACGTTGTTAAAAAATATAATGTAAAATTTAAAATTTTAAACCATAAAGAATAACTTTAAATAAATCTTATGTATAGATGTTCTTCAGAATCAGAAAATTTAATTAATACTTTTAATTGAATGCAAGTAATTATGTGTTCTCATCAAGTACTATCTTGAGAACATAACCTTGTGTATTAAAATTGACTTCTACTTTGTGACCTAACAGATTCCTTTGGAAAGAAAAGGAGCAGCTTTTGTATTAAGTCAGGTGATGTCAAACAGATAAATCCTGAGTCCCAGCGTGGCTGTGACAATGAAAGCAAAGGAATGGAACCTTCAAATCATTTATATGTGCACTATAACATCTTTGTTAGAGTCCAGAAGTATACCAGGGTAACAAAACTGGTTTTCTTAAATGTGCCATGCAATTGGGTCAATATCTATTTAAGTCAGATATGACCTTGCTACAAGATATGAAGGTTAAATGCTTTAATAAAACAAAGAAAATACCTATAGCTATGCATTACACATGTAATACAGGCATCCAACCGATTTCTTCATTTCTAGTCTACTCATGGATATAAGGCAATTTTAAAATATATACAGAACAAGGTGAGATGCTAAGTGCAAACCTTTCTTGATTTTGAAATCCCAGACTAATACCCTGCAGGTCTGGATTTCAGGAATAAATCTAAGGCATATTGCTTTGGAAATGAGAAATTTTTTAGTAAAGGCTAGCTTCTAGATGAAGACTATATGAAGTCCACCATGCTTTGTATATAACAACAAATGCTTTTATGTGTAAAATTATTGAACATAGATTTTTCTATTAAATTCGTTTACATTAAAAATGTTCAGAGTGGCTGGGCAGTGGTGGTACACACCTTTAATTCCAGCACTCAGGAGGCAGAACCAGGCAGATCTCTGTGAGTTCAAGGTCAGCCTGATCTACAAAACAAGATCTAGGACAGGCACCAAAACTACACAGAGAAATCCTGTCTTGAAAAAAACAAACAAAAAATGTGCAGAGTGCTCCAAGTTCCGAAAACCAACATCAAGAGCCATCTCTATTGCTTTGGGTTTACACAGAACAACAGTAATGTCATGAAAATGAGCTTATATGATAAAATATATGTGGTCAGCAAAAGAGACACTTCATTCTTTAACTGTCCTATGTGCACCTAGTCCCATTGGTTACAGGAAACAGGCAATCAGTGATATGGAGAGAGGAATATTTGTTAGGCAGAAGAAACACACAAAGGCACAAAGAAACACAGTATTCTGCAAGATCAAAGTTAAAGGACAGTATTCTGCAACACAAAGAAATCAACAGATGTATGATCTAATTAGAAGTTGCAGGTAGCAGAGGAAGACTCAGAAAGAATATGTATTGCAAATAACTACAACTGGAACAAACAGGCAGGTTTAAGCAAAGACAATAGAATCTGACTTGCATAAGGGGGTGAGCAAATATGAAGGAAAGAGACCAGCAAGTCTATCCAATAGATCAAGTATGTGACAGTTTATCCCTCTGCAGGAAGAAATGTGAATTTATTGATGTATGAGAAAAATTATGGCTAAAATGAATGCAAAGATTGTTGATGAACTCAGATGTGCTTAGATAACCAGTGACAGGAACTTGCAATACAAATTAATTTTTTACATCTACAGGACTTTATGCATAGAAAAACATTTTTCATATTTATTGAAATAAATTTCTTCATGTGTTATATTCTGATTATGGTTGCCCTCCTCAACTCCTCTAAAATCCTCCCCACTCATCCACCTAAATCCATGTCTTTTTTTACCCTTTCTCTCTAGGAAAAACAGACATCTTACAAAGACAATGAGAATAAAATAAAACAAACAAACTTGAATAGGACAAAACAAATAAACAAAAAAACAAAGAGCCAAAGAAAAGCCCACAAGAAACACATAGATCATCACTCACTACATTTGTAAAATCACAAAAACCACAAAATCGAGAACAATAATACACAAACAAAAGACATGTAGGGTAAGAAAAGGAGACCAAAAGAAAGAAACATGTGGGTTACATGCCAGCAGGCAAGACTCCTGCAGGCAAGCTTGACTACTACCACCCCATCAGACCCTGTACTCTGCGAGCCCTACTGTATCCCCCAAACCCACCCATTCCCCCAAGGCCACAGCACTACCTGAAACACAGACTCCACTAGCAAGGACTGGTCCAAAGGTCCAGCCAGAAACTCCAGCCTTTCGGCCTTAGACCCAGAGGCACAATCTGTCCTCACACCCACACCCACGGCAGCCACAGTTGCAGGCCAACAGGCAAGGCTCATGCAAGCAGGCCCGACCACCCCGCCCCAGTCAGACCTTGTAATCTACAAGCCCCTCTCTGTCCCCTAAACCCACCCATTTCCCAAAACTGCAGCTTCTGCCTAAGACACAGACTCTGTCACCTCTGATTGGACTGAGAGGTAAGTGACTGTTTTCCTAGCTGGTCACCCCAGCCTCTAGGCCTCCACGACCCCAGCACCTCCCTGAAACACAAGCACCATCAGTGCAATTCTCTGAGATACAGACACCATTTGAACTGATTGGAGGAAGAGATAGGTAGATGCCAGTGCAAGAATACATTCAACAACATAAATAACAAGTGTCACCACTAGAACCTAGTGGTTATACCTCAGCAAGACCTGAATATCCCAACATAGAAGAAGCAGAAGAAATCAACCTTAAAAATTACTTTATGAAGATGATAGAGACCTTTAAAGAGGAAATAAAAAATTCACTTAATGAAACCAAGGAAAAGACAAACAAAAAATTGGAAGAAATCAATAAACCCCTTAAAGAAAGTTAAAAAAAACCAAGAAAAAGGAATTGAACATGTGAAGGAATTGAACATGTGAAGGAAACAGTTCAAGACTTGAAAGTTGCAATAGAGACAATAAAGAACACACAAACTGAGGGAGTGCTGGAAATGGAAATTTTGAGTAAAGGAACAGGAACTACAGATGCAAATATAACCAATAGTATGCAAGAGATGGAAGAGAAAATCTCTGGCATTGAGGATATAATAGAGGAAATAGATTCATTGGTCAAAGAAAATATTAAAGCAATATGACCAACAAAGTCATAACATAAAACATTCAGAAAATCTGAGACACCATGAAAAGACTAAACCTAAGATTAATAGGTATAGAAGAATACCACCTCAAAAGCACAGAAAATGTATTTAGCAAAATAATAAAAGGAAACTTTCCATACCTAAATAAGAAAATGCCACATTACTGAGGGTGTTTATTAGCTGATCAATGACAGGTGGTTTTTTTTTTTTTTGGTCACTTATGTATAATATCATATCATATGCAAATAGTGAAAGTTTGATTTCTTCCTTTTTAATTTGTATCCCCTTGATCTCCATTTGTTGTCTTATTGATCTAGCTATAACTTCAAGTACTATATTGAATAGGTATGGAGAGAGTGGAGAGCCTTGTCTTGTACCTGATTTTAGTGGAATTGCTTTGAGTTTCTCACCATTTAGCTGATAAACACCTTCAGTAATGTGGCAGGATACAAGATTAACTGAAAAAAATCAGTAACCCTCCTATATACAAATAATAAATGGGCTGAAAAAGAAATTAGAGAAACATTACCCTTTACAATAGCCACAAATAACATAAAATACCTTGAGGTAACTTTAACCAAACAAGTGAAAAACTTGAACTCAAGAAACTAGACCTCAAAAAGAACTTGAAGTCCTTGAAGAAAGAAATTGAAGAAGATATCAAAAAATTGAAAGATCCCCCATGCTCTTGGATAGGTAAGATCAACACAGTAAATATGTCAATCTTACCAAAAGCAATCTACAGATGCAATGCAATCCCCATCAAAATCCCAATGCAATTATTCACAGACCTTGTAAGAACAATACCCAACTTCACATGTAAAAATAAAAAACCTAGGATAGCCAAAACAATTTTATACAATAAAGCAACTTGCAGAGGCATCACCTTCTCTGACTTCAAGCTCTACTATATAGAGCTATAATAATAGCAACAGCTGGTATTGACATAAAAACAGACATGTTAATCATTGGAATCAAATCAAAGTCCCTGTCATTAATCCACACACCTAAGAACACCTCATTTTTGACAAAGAAGCCAAAACTATAGAATGGATAAAAGAAAACATTTTCAACAAATAGTGCTGGCATAACTGGATGTCTACATGTAGAAGATTGCAAATAGATCCATATCTATTACCAGGCACAAAACTCAAGTCCAATTCAATGGAAGACCTCAACATAAATTCAGTTACACTAAACTTCACAGAAGAGAAAGTAGGAAGTATCTTTGAACACATTGGCACAGGAGACCACTTTCTAAATATAATACCAATAGCACAGACACTGAGAGCAACAATGAATAAATGGACCTCCTAAAACTGAGAAGCTTCTATCAGACAAAGGACACAGTAAGTAAGACAAAACAACAGCCTACATAATGGGAAAGGATCTTCACCAACCCCACATCTGACAAAGATCTACAAAATATATAAAGAACTCAAGAAACTAGACATCAAAATATCAAATAATCCAGCTAAAAATGGAGTACAGATCTAAACAAGAGTCTTAATAGATGAATCTCAAATGGCTGAAAGATATTTAAGTAACTACATAACATTCTTAGTCATCAGGGAAATGCTAGCCAAAATGACTCCGAGATACCATTTTCCACCTGTCAGAATGGCTAAGATCAAAAACACCAATGACAGCTTATGTTGGAGAGGATGTAGGACAAGAGGAACACTCTTCCACTGTTGGTGGGAGTGCAAACTTGTATAGCCACTTTGGAAATCAATATGGTGACTTCTCAGAAAATTGGGAATCAATCTACCTCAAGACCCAGTGATAACACCCTTTGGCATATGCCCAAGGGATGCTTAATCATACCACAAGGACACTTAACTCAACTATGTTCATAACATCATTACTCAATAGTCAGAACCTGGGAGCAACCTAGATGCCTATCAACTGAAGAATGGATGAAGAAAATGTGGTGCATATACACAATGGAGTATTACATAGCTGTAAAAAACAATGGCATCATGAAATTTGCAGGCAAATGGGTGGAACCAGAAAACATAATCCTGAGTGAGGTACCCCACACTCAGAAAGACAAACATGGCATGTAGTCACTCATAAGTGGATACTAGATGTAAAGCAAAGGAAAATTGGTCTACAACCCATAGCTCCACAGAATCTAGCTAATAAGGCGGACCCTAACATGGTTGCATGGGTCATCCTGGGAAGGAAACAAATGAGATCTCCTGTGTAAACTATGGTTAAGGGGGACAATACAGAGGAGGGAATGGGGGAATGAGAGCATGAGAGAATGGGATCATTGAGTTGGGGGAGGGATGGAGTGGGAGAGCAATGAAAGAGATATCTTGATAGAGAGAGACCTTATGGTATAAGGGAGAAACCTGGTGCTAGGGAAATTCCCAAGAATCCACAAGGACAACCTCAGATTAGACTACTAGCAATAGTAGATGATGCCTGAACTGGCCTACCCTAGTAATCAGATTGGTGAATACCCTAACTGTCATCATTGAGCCTTCATCCAGTAACTGATGGAAACAGATGCAGAGATTCACAGCCATGCACCAGGCTGAGCTCCAGGAGTCCAGTCAAAGACAGGAAAGTAGAATTATATGAGCAAGTGTAGTCAAAATCATGATGGTGAAATCTACAGAGACAACTGAACCAAGCTCATAGGAATTGATGAGCTTTAGACTGGCAGCTGTGGAACCTGAATAGGACTGGATTAAGCCCTCTGCATACAGGAGACAGCTGTGTAGCTTTATCTGTTTGAGGAGCCCCTGGCAGTGGGATCAGGATCTATCCTTAGTGGATGAGCTGGCTTTCTGTAGCCCATTACTTATGGTCAGATGCCTTGCTCAGTCTTGGTGCAGGGTGGAGGTGCTTGGTCCTACCTCAATTGAATGTACCAGGCTTTGCTGACTGTCCATGGGAGGGAGGCCTTACTCTTTTGGAATAGGTGATAGAACATAGGTCATGGGGTTAGGGGAGGCTGGCAGGGAGCAGGAGGAAGGATGTGAGGGGGATCTGTGGTTGGTATGTAAAATGAATAAAATAATTTAAATAAGAGAAGAAACAAATGTATAGTCAGAAGTTGTCCTATGTCCCTCCCAGCTCCTGTGGTCCAGACAAATCTCTCTTACTCATGGTTCTGTATCTACTCAGAACCAAGTAAACACATAGAGGCTTATATTATTTACAAACTATATGGCCTAATGGCTCAAGTTTCTTGCTAGCTAGCTCTTGTAACTTAAATTAACCCATTTCTATTAGTCTATATCATGTTATGTGGCTTACTGATCTGGGGCGTGTTATTCCTCGGGCTGACGTCTCTTTCACTCTGCCTTTCTTCTTTTTGTATATCTGCCTGGATTTCCCACCTACTTCTAAACTGCCTTGCCATAGACCAATGCAGCTTTATTTATCAGCCAATCAGAGCAACATAAATTCACAGTATACAGAAAGATGTCCCCAGCACAAATGTGTAAACAAGGCATTATGAAACAAAAAAGAAAAGAAAAAGAAAAAGAAAAAACTCCAAAAATACTAACAAATTCATTTTGTCTTGTCTGTCTACTTCTAGACAAGTGGCTTGGCCTTAAGAGTAGTTTATATATCTCATAAGATACCTTTAGAAAAAAAACAAAATTTTCATTTGTGAACAGTTATCAGTTGAAGATATATTCTGGGTTTGGAATGGGTCTTGGGTCCATAATGTAAAAAAGTGGTAAGTAACCTCTAAAATTGGTAAATTTCTCACAATTCCTGAAGTGCTTTATTTTCCAGCTTCTATTGTCTAGCAAGAATCTGACTGTAGATTTTACTGAATTGAAGTGTGTATTATACACACACACACACACACACACACACACACACAATTAAATAGCAGTGAAGCACATGAAATTGAAATATTGTGGCAATGAACCATAATGAGTTTGGAGAGGTGCTAGTAGTAGTAATACTCATAAGAAAAGTTAGATTTTCAGAAGTCCAGACCCTGAAAAGACAATGGTGAAACAAGGCCAGTAGAGGACATGGTATGGATATGAGAAATGAGAACAAAATTAAATTACAAATGTTCCAAATTAATTTTTAAATTGTGCAAAAGAACACAAATCTGAAGCATTACTATAATTATTCCTTATCAATAAAATTTTGGGAGTCAGATAGTGGAGTAAGAGCTTGAGAGATCAGAGAAGCAGAGAAGCCACCAGTCTTTCCTACCCGCTTCCTTCCTTCCTCCAAATAGAGAGCCAGATCCCTTTCCTCCCCATAGAACCTGTAGACTTCATCTGTGAAAGCTTGGGGAGGAAGTTTTTGTTTGGGAATCTTTTATACTTAGATCCAAATGTTCTTATATTTACAGGACTGTTTAATCATCTATTCCTGGAGTAAGACTTTTGTAGTTTGTGTCTTTTGAATTTTTTCCATTTTATTCTTTAAAATATTTTTAGATCTGTGACTGTTTAGGGCTCTTCCCTGATATCAGGAGCACATCTTTTCCTCCTTTTTCTAGTTAATCTAGGACTTACCACATGTTCAACTTTCTGTTTTATTGATTTTTTTTTCTCTCTTCATAGTTGCCTCCTGAGTGTGGGGATTAAAAACATGCATGACCACTGCCTAGCGAGGCTTAGATTCTTTATTGTTGTGTCTGATGCCATACATCTCCCAAGAAATCTGGTGTTTTGTTTTAGATTGAATTCACTCACAAATACTCTCCTTCTGATTTGTTCTTTTACCCAAATGTGTGTATATGTGTGTTGCTTAGGTATTTTCCTGATGTTTTATCTTTTTGTAGTATATTTGTGTTAATTTTCATGATTGAAATACATTCCTTTTCATTCTTTCACCATTACATACTTGTACGTATTTTTTAATCATATTTGCCATCTCAATACCCTCCGATATGTCCCCTCCCACTCCTGTGTCCCCTCCCACTCCTGTGTCCCCCCCACTCCTGTGTCCCCTCCCACTCCTGTGTCCCCTCCCACTCCTGTGTGTGTCCCCTCCCACTCCTGTGTCCCCTCCCACTCCTGCTGAACTTGTCCTAACCAACATTCCCTCCCACTTGCATGTTTTTTGTTTGACTTGGATTTATTTATCTGGAACCCACCACGTGAGCTTGGAAGGGTTTTATTTCCTTGAGCAAGAACACCTTACCCATGGTTATGCCACTAAAGAATTTCACTCCCACTGGATAACCATTAGCTGCATTTATCTCCTATGGCAGGACAGAGCCTCAGGATGGAATGTTGATAGCCCAACTGTATGTAGCTTCTGTGCATTCTAGAATGAAACAGCCATGCCACATTTAGAGGATATTTTATAGCACTCCTTTCTATTTTCTGACCCTTGTTTTTGTTGTTTTGTCTCCTCTTCTGAGATGTTCTCTTGACATCACAGGGATGCCCCATTTGGGACCAAGTCCCCAACAATAACTTATTATTAGCATTTTGACCAACTGTGAGTCTCTTCATAAGTTATTGCACACTGTAAATGACACTTTGCCCATGGCTAAGAAAAGCACTAACCAATGGGTGTATACTTATATATTTAGAAGGTAGTTTCATAACATGTTAATTAACCAAAACATCAGTAGTAAAGTCCTCCCTAGGGTGTATGAACTTCCCACTCATGGAGTTTTGACTATGTTTACCATGTCATTCATGATTTCCTACTAGTGGAAGAGTCCTCATGTCCAGCTGGAATATTGTTGATTACCCTCATAATGATTGAGCTACTATTCTACCAGAAGGGTCATCTTGTGAGGCAAGTTAATATTGTAACATACAACGTCCACAACAGAGAAAGATAGTTGGTTATTTTTCTTCCACATTATCTTGCCTTGATCTTTCCGACTCTATGAAACTTATCCAATAAGGATGAGAATTCTACCTCAGTTCCAACTAAATTCCTTAACATCCAATAACTAAATTGAAGTGTGTACTGTCTTCACCAACAGGGGACTTGCCATCAGTTTTGATAGGCAACAAAGAGCAATGGCACAGTTTTATTATTTGGGAGCTTTTGGATTCTTTCTGACCAACAGATCATGGAGAGGTTTCAATTTAATAATCTATGGCATTTGAGAACAGTATTATCCATCTATGCTGGACACTTTGGTTTAAACTCTTCTCATTTTCTTTTTAAAATTTTTCATTTTAAAATTCAGCTAACAAATAGTAGGTTTCCACATGTGTTCCTTCATACATTATTAGCTTTAGTAAGACCTCTCAATCCCTGCTGTCGTCCCCAACCTTTCCAGACCCAGTCTTGAATCTACTGTGACACATTTCATGAAAATGATGTGTCCTTTCTTGATAAAATAGTTATGTTGGACTTGGAAAGAGTTTATTGGACTGAATATTTTGTTTGCCCTTCTGATCTTTGTTATTTGTATCCTTCTTTCATCTTCTTAATTTTTGATTATGTTGTAATCCATTGTATCTCTCTGTAATTTAGTTTTATTTTATTAGTATGGTTGTTTTACCTGCATGTATGCATATGCACCACATGCATGTAATGTACAAAAAGGCCAGAATAGGACACAAATCTCCAGGAACTGGAGTTACAGAAAGTTCTGTGCAACCATGTGGATGTTAGGAATTTAGCCTGTGTCCCCTGAAATTGTCATCAGGACCCTTAACTTTTCAGCTCCCTATCCAGCTCACACTGCATCTCTTTCCTTGGAAAACTATCTCTTTAAATCATACCCTCTCACAAACCCATAATTATCAAAATTTAACTTCAAGTAACATTGATTTGCTTCAAGAATATCAAGAAAGCTTGTGACATTATGATTTCATTTTTCTTTTCCTGAAGGTTTCCCAGTTTTTCCATGATTATGATTTTCTCTATAGTAGACATTTTCTGACACATCACTAGAGTTCTGTTCTAAAATCCCATAGTATTATCATTGAAGATTAAGGATCATAATTTCAGCATTGGCTAACCTCTATTACTCATATTTATTTAATTTGTGCTCTGTTTTTGCTTTATATATTGTCTAATTTCTATAGAAAAATAACTCATGATAAGTATTTTTATCATTTTAATTAAAATATTACAACATGATTTTCTCCTTCCCTTTCCTCTCTACAGCCACTCCCACACCCCTTTGCTCCAATTCCTTCCCTTCACCCCACACTCCCAAGTCCCCTCACTCTAACACCTTCCATTCACCCCACACTCCCAAGTCCCCTCACTCTAACACCTTCCATTCACCCCACACTCCCATGCCCCTCACTCTAACACCTTCCATTCACTCCATATTCCAAAGTCCCCTCACTCTAATACCTCCCATTCACCCCACACTCCCATGTCCCATCATTCTAACACCTCCCATTCACTCCACATTCCCATGTTCCCTCACTCTAACACCTCCCATTCACCCCACACTCCCAAGTCCCCTCACTCTAACACCTCCCATTCACCCTACACTCCTATGTTCCCTCAATCTAACACCTTCCCTTCACCCCACACTCCCAAGTCCCCTCACTCTAACACCTTCCCTTCACCCCACACTCCCAAGTCCCCTCACTCTAACAACTTCCATTCACCCCACACTCTCAAGTCCCCTCACTCTAACACCTTCCATTCACCCCACACTCCCATGTCCCATCATTCTAACACCTTCCATTCACCCCACACTCCCAAGTCCCCTCACTCTAATGCCTTCCATTCACCCCACACTCCCAAGTCCCCTCACTCTATCACCTTCCATTCACTCCACATTCCCATGTTCCCTCACTCTAACACCTTCCATTCACCCCACACTCCCATGCCCCTCACTCTAACACCTTCCATTCACCCCACACTCCCATGCCCCTCACTCTAACACCTTCCATTCACCCCACGCTCCCATGTCCCTTCACTCTAATGCCTTCCAATTGCCCCACATTGTCAGGTTGATAACCTCTTCTTCCTCAAATATTATGGTTATATACATTAAAAAACAGACTCACCGAGCCCATTTTTATTCATTCGTTTGTTTGTTTGTTTGTTTGTTTGCTTTTTGTATATATAGTTTCAGGGCTCACCAGTCTGTACTGTTCAACCAAATAGGGCGCTCATACCTGGGAAAGGCTGACACTCTCTCAGGAGTCAATGGATTTACAGTTCTTTGTCCAGGGCTATGATTCCATGAGATTATTCCCCCCTTTAGAGTTCAAGTCTTGATTTTTCAGGTCTTGATTGTGCATATTTTTCTATAAGAGATTGTTTCACAACATAACTCCTGGTTCTTTAGCTTTTACAGTCTTTCTATCTCCTCTTCTGTGATGTTCCCTGAGTCATAGATGCAGGAGCTATGCTTTAGATGTATCAGTTAAGGCTGAGTTCCCCTACAATTTACTGACCTCTACATTGTGTCCAGTTGTATTTCTTTTTTTATGATAGTCTCCATTTGCTGAAAAGATAAGCTTCTTTAGCCGGGCGGTGGTGGCGCACGCCTTTAATCCCAGCACTTGGGAGGCAGAGCCAGGCGGATCTCTGTGAGTTCGAGGCCAGCCTGGGCTACCAAGTGAGTCCCAGGAAAGGTGCAAAGCTACACAGAGAAACCCTGTCTCGAAAAACCAAAAAAAAAAAAAAAAAAAAAAAGATAAGCTTCTTTAATGAAGACTGATACCCACTTATATGTGGGTATAAGGATATGATTTGGAATATGGTTATAAATTGCACTAGTCTAATAAAACAGTAGTCATAAATTCTCATCTAAGATATATAATCTCACCAGCCTGGGATGTTGGCTGGTTGTGTAATGCTGGGCATGAGTTGATTGGACCTCAAGTCTAATTAGACAGTTATTGTTTATCACCAATATCTGAGTGCACATTTATGGAGATCTTGGCATGCTTGTCATTACTGTGGTTTATAGGTGTCACAGCTAGGTGGAACTATTGACGGCTTCTCTACCTTGGCAGAATGCATAATATTTTCTGGTGACATAGAAACTAGACTGCAGAAAGCTTTTGGTTTAAATTCTGCTTGAACAATCAGAGTCTTGTGTCCTAAGTGTGTTGTACTTTCAACAATAGTGGCTTACTTTCAACTTCTGAGAAGTAAGCTAAGACAAAATTCATATTCTATATTGTTTTGGCAGTCACTGGAACAACTCTACCACAACCATACTAAAGGAAATTTTTAGTACCTGATACTGGAGTTTTTCTTAGTCTATCGTTCTTCTGAGGAACATTGTCAGCCCTAGTTGATGGTTAATACAGCACTGGTTGGTCAGCGGAAAAGTCATGGGCCACAGTTACCAGAGTTAGAAAGAGCTTTATTAGAAAGAAGCCAGGCCTGGAGAGACAGGAAGATGGCAGGAACAGAGCGGAAACACAGAGGCAGAGAGGGCAGAGAGAAAACGCAGAAAGAGAAGGGTGGGGGTCTGTGTCCGGCTTTTTAAGGCAGAGACTGTGTGACCACACCATGGTTACTCAGTTGCCCGTGCCCACTGATGATGTAGACTTCAGACATAGGACCCCGAGGTGCTCGTGTACAGAATCCTAACACTAGTGGCCTAACTCCTTTTAGTGTGTGTGTGTGTGTGTGTGTGTGTGTGTGTGTGTGTGTGTGTGTGTGTTCACATTCAGTTATATGTATGGTTTTAGGGTAATATAAAATAAGGCTTTGTTAAGCAGCTTTGGTGTTATTTGTCCCTCTTTATTTTTTGGTGTTAATCTTCCCATTTTCCTATTTCCTGTTTCATATCACCTGTAACCTACTATCTCCCTCTCAAGACCCTCCTCATGGTCCATTTACAATTCCTTGGTTTCTGGAATTACTGAATGTTATATATTAAGAAGGTTTGCGGCTAGAAACCTGAGATGAGAGATAACACGTAGGCTTGTCTCTCTGAGTCTGGGAACCCTCTCAATACATTTTCTAGATCCTTCCTTTTACCTGCAAATGTCATTTCTTTTTACAGCTACATAGTATTCTATAAAGTATATGAACCACATTTTTATTATCCATTCATGTGTTGAGGAACATTTTGGTTGTTTCCATTTCTTGGCTATTGTGAATAGGGTAGCAATAAAAAGGTGTAAGTAGAATATTGACCTCTTTAGGCAGAAGCCAAGGAGTGGTATGGCTGGGTCACATGATAGATTTATTTTTAGGTTTTGAGGATTCTTCAAACATATCACATGAGTGGCTCAGACAGTTTTCAATCCTACCCATAATGAAAAAGAATTCCCCTTTCCCCATAACCTCACCAACATTTGTTTTCAGCTGTTTTGTTGATTTTAGCCATTCTGACTGGGATAAACAGAAAATTCATCTGTACTCATTTGTATTTACCTAATTATTAAAGATGATGAAAACTTTTTAAGATTCTTCTTAGCCATTTTTATTTCTACAATTGAGACCTCTCTATAGTGATCTTAAGCCTATTTTTAAAAACCTTTTTATTCATTTTGCCAAACACAGATTCCCCCATCCCTCCTCCTGCTCCCCCATGCCCGTCTAACCCCCCCTGACCCACCCCTCATCCCCTCATCCAAAAGGGTAAGTTCTCCCATGGAGGGACAGCAAAGCCTGGTACATTCAGTTGGGGCAGGACTCAACCCCTCCCCGCTGCCTTAAGGGTGAGCAAGATGTTGGACCATAGGTAATGGGATCCAGAAAGCCAGTTCATGCCCCAGGAATAGATCCTGATCACATTGCCAGGGGCTTCTCAAACAGACGAAGCTACACAACTGTCTCCTGTATGCAGAGGGTCTAGTGCAGTCCCATGCAGGTTCGACAGCTGTCAGTCTAAAGTTTGTGAGTTCCTATGAGCTTAGTTCAGTTGTCTGTAGATTTCCCCATCATGATCTTGACCCCTCTTGGTCATATAATCCCTCTTCTCTCTGACTGGACACCTGGAGCTTGGCCTGATGTTTGGTTGTGGATCTCTGTATCTGCTTCCATCAGTTTCTAGATGAATTAAGCCCATTTCTTAATTGGGTCACTTGTTTCCTTGATACTTTGTGTTTTTGAGTCCTTTGTATATTCTACATTAATTGCCTATCATGGTTATAGCTGGCAAAGTTTCAGTCCCATTCTGTAGGGTTTTTTTCCTGTTCATTTCATTGATTAATCCCTTTCTTAAACAGACTCTTTAGTTTTCTGAGGTCTACTTCTCAATTGTTGGTCTTAATTCCTATTCAAATGGATTCCTATTCAGAAAGTCCTTTTATACAACTAAAACATGTATGGTACTATGTTTTCTTCTATTATTTTTATTTTTTAAGGTTATAAATTGATATCTTAAGGTACTTGGAACTACTTTTATGCAAGGTGATAGCTGTATGTCTAATTTTATTCTTCTACATATGGACATCCAGTTTCCCAAGTACCACTTGTTGAAAAGGATATATTATCTTCAGTGTATGTTTTTTGCTTTTTGTCAGATATCAAATACCTGCAATTACATGTATTCATGTCCAGGTCTTGTACTTTGTTTCATGTCTGTTTTTTGCCAGTACCATGTTGTTTTTTATTACTGTAACTCTATAAAATATCTTGAAGCCTAGAATGGCAATTCCTCCAGGATTATTCTTTTTGCTCAGTATTGCTTTGGATATATGTAATCATTTATGATTCCATGTGTATTTCAGGATTTGTTTATTTGTATGGAGAATATTCAAGATGGTTATTTAACAATGTAAATTTTAATGATCCATGAACATGGAATGTATTTCCATTCTTCAGTATCATTCTCAACCTCTTTCTTTCAGAGCTCTGAAGTTTTCATTATAGATTTATTCCAAGATATTTTATTTTATGTTCAGGTTTATTCCAAGATATTTTATGTTTTTTATGATCTTATAAGGGAAATTGTGTTCATGATGTGTTTCTCAGTGTGGTTGTTTGATAGTAGATAGAAAGGGAAATGATTTTTGTATGTTGATTTTGTACATTGCTGATTTTTTTACTGTTTCTATAAGTTTTCTGGTGGAACATTTTGGGGTCTCTTACGTATAATATCATATTGTCTGCAAATGAGGACATTTTGACTTCCTCTTTTCCTATTTGTACCTATGTAGTTTCCTTATCTCGCTGCATAGTTCCAGCTAATGCTTCTAAGTTTCTAGAACTCTATTGAAATAGAGTGAGGACAGTGGACAGTCCTGTTTCATTCCTGATTTTAAATGAGATTGCTTTGAGTTTTTTTTCCATTTAGGATAATGTTGGCTGTGGGTTTGTCATACATGGCATTTATTATGTTGAGGTATATTCTCCATGATCCTATTCTCTTTAGGACTTTCATCATGAAAGCATGTTGTATTTTGCAAAAGGCTTTTTATGCATCTTTTGAGATAGCCAAGTGATTTTTTCCTTTAGTCTATTTATATGAATTATTATATTCATTTATACATATTGAGCCAACTCTACATTCTAAGAGAAAATCAACTTGATCATGTCACATGATCTTCTTGATATGTGCCTATATTCAGTTTTCTATGGATAATTTTTCTCTCTCCTCTATGTTCATCAAGAATATGGTCTATTATATTAGTTTTGTTGTTTTTGTGTCTTTACCTGGTTTGTGTATTAGAATGACACTGGCTTTGCAGAATGAGTTTGGGAGTAATATTTTTGTTTAATTTTTAAGTAATTTAAAAAGTATTTGGTTGTATGTCTATGAAAGTCTGGTAGAATTTGGATGTGAATACATATGGCAATAAATACTTTAGTTTGGAAGACTTATTACTGTTTCAATCTCATTTATTGTGGATCTGTTTAGGTTGTTGGTATTTCCTTGCTTTAACTTTGGTAGTTTGGATGAATCAAGACATTTATACTTTTCTTTTCAATTCCCCAACTTAATGGAGTACAGTTTTTTAAAGTATTCTCTGACAATATTCTGAATTTCTTTGGTGTCTGTTGAAATGTTCCCCAGTTCACTTCTAATTCTGTTCATTTTAGTCATCTCTGTCTTTATATCCTCGAATTTGTCCAAGATTCTATCAATCTAGTTATCTTCTTACAGGACCAGTTCACAGATTTATTGATTTTTTTCATTGCATTGTTTGTTTGTGCTTGACTAATTTCTGCTTTGATTTTTACTATTTCTTGCCTTTTATCTGGTTTGGGTTTGATTCCTTCTTATTTTTCAAAATTTTTTAGTTTCATCATTAAATCATTTATTTGTGCTCTTTATAACTTAAAGACAAAAAATACATGATTTTCTCAATAGAGGCAGACAGAAGCAAATCTAAGATATATTCATGATAAAAGCCCTAGAAAGAGTATGGTTAGAAGGAATATATCTCAACATAATTAACACTAATATTGTCTTTCTCCTTATTCTTGATTAAATTTTAACATCTGCAAAATGATTTCAATTTTAACCCCATTTTCTTTCATAGCCTTCCAGATAACCTCTTATACCTCTCATATGGATGTCAGGAGTCATATTGACCATATTCATCCACATACTTAATGGTATTTCTCCTTTCTTTTCTGTATTATTTTTTCAAGACAAGATTTCTCTGTGTAACAGTCCTGACTGTCCTGGAACGCACTTTGTAGACCAGGCTGACCTCAGACTCACAAAGATCTATCTGCCTCTGTGTCCCGAGTGCTGGGGTTAAAAGTGTACACCACCACCATCAGGCTTCCTTTTTTATAGTACATAGAGATGCCAATACTTACCTGTTCCTTAAGAAACTGAAAAACATTTGGAAACTCCTCAGTCTCCACTGATCACTCCCAATAGAACCAAATCATATTGTCGTTACTTCATTTATACTTCTGCAACCATGTCCTCCATGTCTCTCCATTTTCCTAAACTATTTCCAAAATCCTGGTAATGAATAACATTTCTGCCACAGGCTACGTTTGTCTTTGCACAGTCTGTCTTCCATGCAACACCTCATGCCTTATGCAGCATTTCACCACCACTGTGGACTGAAAGGAGTACTGTTTAGTCCCTACCCTGCTTTGCTGTCTCCACTGCATTGAAATATTAAGCTCCAGAGTGACTTGTGAATTGCTCATAGGTCTGTCACCTTCTATCGCTATTTAGTTTGTAAATATGTAAAATATGTACTACCGAATATAATTTTTTAGGTAAAATAACTCAACGCAATTGCTAAATGAATTAAATAAGAAATAAAATAATAAGGCAAATATTATTACTGATAATTAGAATGTTTCCCCTGCTCTGCATTGCATTTTTTTGTAGGAGTTACACACCTGTTGTTTTGGGAAAGAAAAAAATATTATGGAAATGTATAGTAAACAGTGTTATTTGAACTTGTCTATTTAAAATAAAATTTCAGCTCAGGAGCCAGATGTTTTTTTTTTTTATCCATTCAGTGCCAGACATCTGGATGTTTACATATCCAACAATGATTGGTTAATTTTGTTTTTTTTTTTAAATTTGGTTATTTAGCATCATGAATAAACAACTTAAATCCCTAATATAGTATAATAAATCTTATATTGTTTAAACATGCAAGAAAGGAGAATTTCATTTTTTGTAGTAAAATCTTGGTGAATCCCACTCCCTACTCATCCATTTATAACATGACTTCTATAATGTTGTCAATCAAGACATTATAAATTATTTCTACAAAGTAGGCATTCATAGTGACATTTTATAAATGTTAATATTAGACATGTTATCCCAGAGTATAAAGAGCATCTCAGAGAATTTTGATATGAGAGCTGATCTTACTTAGCTTTCTGTTCTAGGTATTAACATTTTATTCATTTTGCATTTTTACTTAGGTTTGCTTTTTATCCCCACCAAGATCATCTTTTAAATAAAATATTTACTGATGATCACACACTGAATGGTATCTCTTGGTATTAGTTCCTAGTCATCTTCCAGATCTTCCTTTATATTTTTAAGTTTTGATGCATTCCTGCCTTAAATAACATCTACACAAAAATGTAATCTTATTGTTGGCATTGTAGGCATTGATGAGGCTTCTTATCTGTGAGGACATCACAATAGGTATGAATAGCTGACAACATGATCTCTTCCAATAAACATGATAGGAAAGCTGATTTAAACCTGATTCTTTTGAATACTACTGGTCTAAGATAGTTACACCATCATCATCATGGTCAACATTATACTAGCAAAGATTTATTGAGCGTTTACTTCATGCAGAACCCCATGCTTTGCAGACTTTATCTCCCTTCATTTTTATAAGTTATATAAAAAGCTGCTGTAATCCAATAAATACCACAGTCTCACACTCAGATATCAACAGAATGATTCCCTTAGGGTATCTGTTGGATACTAATTCCAAAGGTTACCAAACAGTGGGAGGAAAGAGTACTAAGATACTGCACATGTGAGGGCCTACGTATCCAGGACTATGGAAGCCAGAGTGACTGTGATTAATATGCTTATAAAATCTGTGATTATCCAAGATAGAGTTGATTTATATCTACTTTTAGTGTGTTAAAGTAGGCATTGTAATATTACAAAAGATGCAGCATATTGCATAGAGTTGCACAAAGGTTTCTGATCATGAGAGCCCAGTGTGGCACTAGTGAGCATCCCATAGTGAATCCAATACCCTTTTTCAAAAGCATGATAATTAACAATTACAAAAGTCAATTTTGCCACCAGTTTTCCTGACATTCAACGTGACTTAGGACCTGGGCTCTGAGAGCTCTAGAGAAACACAAAGGATTGATGTCTTGTAATGAACATGAGCTGATGGTGTCGTGTATATTATGAGATCATACAATCCTTAGAGGGAAATCAAATGAGAACTGTCTCACATGACCTATGACTATTTTAAATCATTTGAACCATTTTCTTTTAGGTCTTCTCTAACACACTCTAACTTGCCTTATGAAAATTACTGAAGATTTGAGAACATTTGGTCCTATGGCAGAGTATTTTTACTTGCAGGTATTTTCACTTGCAGAAAAGATGAATGGAAGCATTTTAATGAGAAGTCTAAATATGCAGCTAGCATTATTTTGCCTATTGTATTCATCAGAGCCTTTTCTGTTCTTTGCTTGCCATTTTCATGTGCAGATTCCAAGTTCTTTTGGGACTACCTGCTGGACTTTTCCATGATCCAAGCTCCATGTTGTTTTCTGGTAACACATGACATATGTCTAACACCAAAGTTTCTAATAATACCACAAACTACATGAAATTAAGCTTTCTAGAATACCTATTAGATATTTAAATGAGTTATATTGTTCCTATTACATTTACTGTTCATTCATCCTGTTTTAGAGTCTACTCAGAAAGCAAGTTATGAATATACAAGGTACTGAAAATGAAGGCCCTGCAACTAGAAAAAAAAAAAAAAAAAAAAAACAGGATGTATTTTCTGCCCATTACTAACTCTTGTGATCACGGGACCACTTCACTTTTTATGCTTACTTCCTGTTCAATAGCTTCTGTGATCCTAGTATATATAATTATGGTAAAAATGAAGGAAGATAAAGCCTGCATAGCCTGGGGTTCTGCAGAAGCAAACACTCAATAAATCTTTGACATTGTAGTGTTGACCATGGTGATGATGATGTAAGTGTCATAGACCAGTAGTATTCAAAAGACACAGGTTTAAAACAGGGACAGAAAAACATTAGTGTAGATTCACAATTACCTACTACCCTGTGGTTTACTAGAAAGGAGTGGTGGCTCTGCTAGACAAGCAGAGATTGCATTTTGGGGAAACATTGGACCAATGACCTCCAGTCCCATCATATCTACCACAGTGACTTTGGTACTTCCTTTGCCACACAGTGATTTGCAGCAGCCGCATCACTCATCCATCATTCCTGCTCTTTCTCTCAAGTCTGGAGGAAAGGAGACTTGCAGCTGTGGAAGGGAGCATCAGGCAGGGCAGCCCTAATGTCCACTCTTTGGAAAAAAGGTTCTCAGGGCAGGTTTCCCTTACTTGTTGCAAGAAATTCATCTTAACTGTAATCAGAGAGGCTGTGGTCACTTGCTAAAGAGCTCCTTTGAGCTTTACCTATAACTGGAATACAAGAAAAGAATGAGTGAAGAATGCTTTCCAGTTAGAGTAAACCATTTGCAAAAACTGTGACAGAAGCAAACCCAAACTAGAAGTGTGTTAAAATAGTAACTTTCTTGTTAATTATTCAAAAGGTCAAAATTAAATTATTTATACACATATACTAATAAGATGCTTTAGTTGTGTGTGTGGTGTGAGTCTCTGAGTTTCTGGACTATAATATTTAGACAATCGCTTTAGGTTTCATTTTTAGCTTCAAATATTATGTATCAGTTAATGATAATGGTGCTAGCTGGTCCTTATAATAGTGCTGGTGGGGCTGAAGCAGGGACCACAAGGCTGAGGCCAATGGATATCAATATCAAGGCCCTGTCTTTAAAATAAAAGGTAAACACTTTTTAATGATAACTCCTAATTTTTAAAACTTTTATTCTTCTCTCATGCATTACATCATGACCACAGTTTCCATTCCCTCCACTCTTCCGAGTCCCTCCACCCCCATCTTCCCTCTCCTCTAGATCTACTCTTCCTCAATTTTCCTTAAAAAAAAAAAAAAAAAAAAAAAAAAAAGAGCAGCTCTCTCAGGGATATGTGCTGAACACATTTTTTCCCCTGAAAACTGAAAGCCCCAAGTGTTTTACATTTGAGGGAAGAATAGAGTAACATGATTATCTCTAGCTTTTCTTTCTTTTGACAAACCACCTTTCTTGACAATTCCCTTTAAATTTTGATGAACTCATTTAGGAACCACTGATTTTTCCAGCCCTTCTAAGTATGCAGAAGTGAAATGCACATGTTGGAGAAATGTCTGACTCAGGCAGAGGCTGATGGGTGAGGGCATTTTGGTTTTAGCTGCCCATGCAGCTTACTCTGTGATTCTCAAGTTGGAGCTGGAATGTGAAAATAACAAGAAAATCCCAGTCTTGCTTTTAGCAGCTATGTGACAAAAGCAGCAGAAACCCACAGAGCCCACGGTCTTCCCAGTCAGAAGCAGCAATGTGACCCCCTCTCCCATCTCTTCAAAGCTGTGCCTCTTCCAGGAGAGTTTTGGCCTCCTTCACAGAAAAAAGACCTCCACATCTGTGAGCAACATCTTAGAAACACAGCATCCCAGAAATTTCACAGTGGTTTCTTAATACTGGCACTTGATATTGTGAGTTATGACTATTTTAATATTTCATCTTGGGATCTGCTTTGAGCAACATTACTACTTTTCAGGGGATTGGATGCCTTATAACTGGTAACACTAATTGAGCCAGTCTTCAGAGTCCAGTCATTACACTGATGATTCCAGAGGGACGAGCTATCACCACTGAACAAATATAGGGCAGAGGAAGCTTATCAAATCGTTTTTTGTGTGACAGAAATTATTTGGGATCAAAGCCAGATTCTAGAATAAAGTCGAATTATACAGCTGCTCCCCTGAACTGGGTAAAGCAGCCTGACAATGAGAGCTGCCAGGTCTTTGTACTAATATTAGCTCAAATTGGGCCCATGCTTGACTCTAAAAGCTTGTTACAGCCATATAAAATAATTTTACTAATAATGATAGGGTGTTTTTTTTTCTAAATTAAACAGCTGTCACACTCTGCCCAGAGCAAACATACATATATGAAAGCCATTCTTTTTAGATAATGGTTACCTTCTTCAATAGAAAATCACTGTGCTATATAACAATATTTCCTTGTATACTTACGAAAAAGACATTTTCCACATTCACTTGGTAACTTCAAGTCTTTCTTCAGTGTTCAGTACTGAGATATCAAATGAAAGTGATTTGTCAGTAAACAGCCTTTGTTTCTAGGTTTATTAGAATTCAAGCATGTAGTGAGGCTGATTGTGGTGCCACTCAGTCACCCCAGATTTTTCCTGTGACTCAAATCAACACACACACACGCACACACACACACACACACACACATCAAGACTGACTTACAAATTTTCTCAAATCCTATTTTAATTAATATTTCCCAAAATATTCCTCATTTACACTTTATTTTTATGTTTGATGAATGTTTTTCTAAGGATTCCATGATTTCAGAAACACACAAAGCTTAGAAATACAGAAACACTCATGCAAAAATGTGTCCATCCACTACTTGACTGCATTTTAAGGATGAGTAAACATTCTTTAATAATAGTGCTTTAAGCCAAACAGACCACAACATGAGATAAGAGAAATTCCTGCAACCAGACATCTGGAAATTTTAGAAAAAAAAAAAATCTAAGAGGATGCTGATTATCATAGGCATTTCTATTTTGCATATTTTATAGCAAATCTTTAAAAACCAAAGATTTCTGTTAAGAAAATATCTTAATTACAGACACAAGAATGCCTTTCAATCCTTTGTTCTAAAATTCAAGCTGCCTTTTTTTCCTGAATAGACTTAGAGTGGTACTGTGCTACCTATCCAGGGGCCAAACTGTTTACATTTGTGTGAACTGGTACTAAGATCACAGCTATAGGAATAAATGCATCAGCTCTCTCCATGTTCCTTGGTGGCTCACAGAAAAACAAATGCCAATGAAGGCACATAGTCTGCACTCGAAGCTGCAGGCATTTAGGAAATCTGAAGTGGAAACATCCTCAAAGTCCAGTGCTCCAAAACCCTTTCCTGTAGAACTAACTTAACAGACCTATTTCACAGAATTGAGTATTTTTCATACTTCTGCTTGAGCTGACACATTATATCTTCAAAAGTGCTTTTCTAACAATGTGAGTAACTATTGAAGTGGATGTAGATCTTGACTAAGATAAAATCCTCAAAGAAACCTCATGGATAACCTAGAAATATGAGAGGTATTTCTTAAAGAGAGAGACACGTCAGTTAGCATCAGCCCATCTCTAATAAAGTGTTGATCAAATGTATTAAAAAAGGTCTTTTAATCTAGTCACACTTATATTTTAATGTCATTTTGTGTGAGAGAGGCAATCAGAGACATAGATTAGCACAATGGTAATCCCAATTCAAGTTATGAGAAAGTTCTTTGGAGAGCTTCATAGATGTTTTGTATCTATATTATAATTATTTTAATTTATTTTTCAAAATTCATCTGGACACAAACATAACATCACCATATTTTTCAGTGATACAGGGAGTTTACATTTTCTTTAAAGGAAACCATCTTTCCACACATATGATTAGTTATTTAGCTTGCACAATGTCAACAACTACTTCTCACTTTTGCAGCCTTGTAGAGCTTAAGGATGTAGACACAGGGAGTCCTCACTCTTTGACTCCTTGGATGGCATTGTCAGTAGAAATGCTAAGATTATTCATAGCTTTAATCTTCTTCCGAAGAGTTATTATAATAATAAAGTCAAAATGATAAAACTATTTGGATCATCACCCAAAACTCTCTTTAATGTTTGCAGGAAAAAATGCTGCATTATAGTAATGAAATCGGCCAGATATGGACTAAGAGATCAACCTATCTTCAGAGAATAAGGTAGTAAAAGAGAATTAAAATATGTATCTCTTCATCATCTGAGCCAGACAGTGATAGACAACCAGTCCAAGATGAACAAAAGATGTATCAGGCATAAAAAAATGTGATGTCATCTGCCATATAATTTTTTTTCATATTGAAGTATACCATCAACTTCTCTTTGTACTTTAAAACTTTTTTAACTAAAGCTGGCTCTGAAATTACATAATGATTTTGAAACACATAGAATTATACTTATGAAACTGTATAGATCTGTTAAACACTGTGGGAGATGCTTGATTTACTTCTTGATGATAATCTGCAGAAATAAAGAACTTTGTTTTAGTTGTCTTGATCCCCCCAAGTCTTCTTTTGGATAGGACCTATCATACTTATTAAATGCATCTTACTTATTGGTCTAAGACAAGTTTGATCTCTGTGTGTTTACATTCCAAGCTGAAAAAATGAGTTATCCTTGTACTAAGGGCAAGAGAAGTGACTCAGAAGTTAAAAGTGCTTAAGTATTCAGTTTCCAGCACTCGCTTATAAGTCCCCAAGCACTAGTGACTCCTAGCCTTGTGGCTCTGATACCAGTTTCTGTCCTCTACAGGGGCCTGCACTCATATACACATATACATGTAAGTTAAAATAAAAGAAATCTTTGAAAACACAGGTTTTTTCAAACAGGGGTGTCACACTCCCTTATTTTCAGAAATCTAGTCAACTTCATACAATTTTAATATGAATTATAATTTCTAATATTTTATCATATTTACTATATGCCAATTGGCAGCCTAGGCATTGATTTATATTATCTGCACAACAATCTGCTGATACAGGAACAGATAATAAAATACCTTTTTAAATGGAAAATTAGTTTTAGAAAAATATGATAACTTACAGGTAAATATGTGGGAAAGCTGAAAATCAAACACACGCAGGATACCTGATGTCAGAAACATAGTAAGTCTTTGTAGCCACTGTACAAACTAACAGGCTTCCTTATGACATTCCATAAACATCACTTACCTTGGTCATATTTCCCTCCACTCTTTCTCCACACACACCCCTTGATTGTCCTTTTTCTTCCTCCAAATAGTCCTTCTTCTGTTGTCATGTCCTGTATAGACTTCATATCTGATGTAAAGCAGGTGATACTTTGTCTTCCATTTCTCTATTACCTTCTCTTAATTCCTGCCCCCACCCTCACTTTAGGCCTCTTCCTCCCCCATGCACAGTCTGGTTCCTTTGTGTCACATAGACACAGATATGTACATATTTATATAGTATGCTTATAAATCTCGCATTATTTGTCTTTCTGAGTCTGGCTTGTTTTGCTTAACATAATGTTCTCCTGTTCCACCCACCTTCTGGAAATTACAAGACTTTGTCCTGGGCTGTGTTGAATAAAGCATGATTGTTAATAAATACAACATTTCTGTGAATGATGCTAACAGATGAGTTTTGGGTGTAGGGATGATAAAAAAAATTGTCTGAAAGTATTGATGTGATAGTTGTAGAATTCTGATTAACCAAAGGTACTAATTTAAATGGGTGAAGTGCAGAGCAAGTAAATATATCTTTATAATCAACTAAAAACTGTAAGCCCAACACTGGTTCCATTCTTTGGCTATTGTGAATCATGCAGCAATAAGTAATGATATTCAAAACTTTTATGTTATACTGCTGAGATTCCTTCAGGTCTGTGGTCAAGGGTGATATAGCTGGATTATGGTTGTAGTTTCAGTTATTTTGAGGAGCTTCCATTCTGCTTTTGTACCAGCAATGTATGAATGTTTTGTTTCTCCACATCTCTGTCAGCATTTGTCTTCTTAATTGCTGCCAGTCTTGCTAGGGTGAGATAGAACCCAAATATACTTGTAATTTGCTTTTTATGATATTTAAAGGTGTTGAATGCTTTTTAAAACATGTATTGGCCATATGTATTTCTCAGAATTGCCAAATGCATTTGCCTATTTATTGATTGGATGATTTGTTGGGAGTGCTATTTAACTTTTGGAGTTCTTTACAAGTTCTAGACAATGAATCCTTCCAGTTATATAACCAGCAACAATTTTTCTCTCAATCTTTAAGCTGTCTCCATTCTGTATACTCATACTATTAATCATATTAATCATTATACTTCAGTTTTCCTATCATTTTCCCCACTGTGCATGTGGGGATCCTAAAACAGAAAAGTCAGATAGATTAGCATAGTGATAGCACAGAAAATGTCTTATTACTCTAAACTGGGTCTCAGGCTGACAGTATCAGCATAGAGCTTGGTAAGTTACAGACTTTCATGCTGCATCTCAGACTTCCTATAGAGCCTACTTAACATATGCATCCAGGATAACCCTGCCCTCAAGAACATTTGTAACAGGTGAAAGATGAGCATGCCTAGAAGAAAGTTCCTAGTACCTTATCTTAAAAGAAATAAGTGATTAGTGTAATTATTTAAAAATGTTTTTCTCTTAGATGTTTCAGGTTCAACTATGCATTTAGCAAACAGTAAAATTAACAAAAGTGTGTATAAATAAAATGGAAAGAGTCAACAAAATTTAACCAAATGTAAAATTACTATCATCCTAGACTAATTAATTATGCTGATTCCTGCAAATCATTTTGCCTCTAGGCTATTATCTGCTATCTAAACCACTTTAAAATGACCTTAAATTTATACTGTTTTTATCCATGACCTCATGCCATCCAGTATAGAAAAGGTCAACATAAATACAATGGTTGTTAATGAATAATTCTAGCTAGGTAGTATTTTCCCTTACATATTTTAATGCAGTGACTCTTAAACATATAGAAAATTATGTGTCTAGAAAGTTTACTAGATTTATGAGTAATGTTTTACATTGTATGGAAAGTCTGTCATGGGAGAACTACCCATGAACATGCTTATCAATGTTGCTGTGTCTAGTGGTGTCTGATTTGATTAGACTGATTAAAATAAATTAAAATACATCCACAGATAGTATGACAAAGTATCTTACATATCACTTTTCTCCCATTGAATCCATGTTTTCTTTCTTGTGACAGTATCTGATTTAATTTAAATTGATTCTTATAAAGGTTAGAACCTTGAACACCAGATGTGTTTTGATTTGTACTTTTAAGGGTTTTTCTTGGGTTCTTACTTCCAGATTTGATTCTAATTGAGTAGAAAAAGTATACTTGGCAACTGAATTCTTGTGCTGTATGTCCACCCTGATAAATGCTCTTCAAAGTGCTTTATTTCTGTTATGGGGCATTAAAACCCACTCTTGACTAGGAATCAACCATGAAAAATGCAGTTCTTAGAGCAATCAATGTGCTTTATGTGCCTGGTATAAATAATATACTTACTGTGCTTAGAAATGAGATCACAAAGCCAAGAGCAGACCTTGTAGCTTTTCTTTCCTTATCCTCAGTATGGGGCAATTATAGTGTAGTGAAATCTTATGAGAAGATACAATGAATATCAAGTAGCTTATACTGTTTCATTATTTGTTTTATACTGTATGTTATATCTCATGTGTATTCATATATTCTCATATCAACCTATTATTAACAGTTATCTGAATTGGAGGTATGGTATAGTAGCAGAATGCTTGATTAGTGTGGGTAAGATTCACTGCCGTAAATAATGAAATGAAATTAAAAATAGACACATTTATACAAATTACAAATTAAAATTATTTGCAAGCCTTTGAAATCTTCACAAATAATAACAATTAATTTTCCTTGTACAATAAATATTGGCTGTGATTGTGCTTCTCCAAACATTGACTATATGTACAATATTGAGGCTTGCTTAGGGCATGTGAGATAAGACTGTGTATTGATTAATTCAAGCATTTGGTGTGAAAGGTAATTAAAGTTGTGTTTGAAATTGTTTATAATATAATTATTTCACAGATCCATTTTAGCATATTAGACAAGGGGAAAGGACATTTAAAATCAAGGGGACTGTGTTTAAGGAAAGTATCAATCCTTGAATGCAGCCAGGTCAGGAACAGAAAATCGGGATCATGAGTAGCTCCTGGACACACTTGCAGAGAAGGTTTCTGAGACCTTCTCTTCAAATTTCAAGACCCAAAAGTTTTGCTGCCTTCACCTCAAAGTTTGACCACCAAAAAAGGTTCATCTTCAATCAAAACAAAACAATAAAACACATAGATTATGTAGGAAAAAAGGCTCGTCTTTCCTTTTAAAAAACATTTATTTTTCTTTATTTTTTTTATGTATGAGTGCTCTGTCTGCTTTTATGCCTGCATTATAGAAGAGGGCATCAGATCTCATTATAGATGGTTGTGAGCCACCATGCAGTTGTTGGGAATTAAATTAAGGACATCTGGAAGAGCAACCTGTGTTTGTACCTGCTGAACAATCTCTCCAGCTTGAGTTTTATCTTTCTTAAGTACATATATATATTTTTTTTCTAATTGCCACAAGCTTTAAAAGTTCCTTTTTTCAGAAAATAATTTAATTTTGAGTGCATTGAGTATCCAAAAGCTCAGTGTACTTGTAAGATTACTGATGGAAGAATTGGTTTTCATTTCCTCAGATAATTCAAGCTCTATATACTTACTCTACTACCCAGTGACTCTTAATATGTGATGTAGCACAAACGCATTACCTTTAATTGTCTAGGTGAACTTTTCCTATAAAACTGTGGACATATGGACAATTTAAGCCTCTATGGAAAACTTATAAAAGTTATATATTTGCTACCTTTTTCCTGTGATCAAATAAATATGCAAGAGACAATTTAAAGGAAGGAATTATTTAGGATGGATCACAATTACAGATAGTTCAGTTCTTGACCATTGATTCTGTGCCTATGATCAGGTAAAGCATGACCATAGGAGCATATGACAGTTTTACTCACCTCATTGTATGAAGGAAGCAGTGAAGGAAATAGAGCAGAGGTCATTTGCACCTGCAGGACTTTCCTCAGTGACCTGTGTCATCCAGCTAGACCACCTAAAGGTTCCAGACAGTACCATAATATAGAACCACCCATTTAATACAAGTACCTTTGGGAGGGAGGTTTCGAATGTAAACCAAAGCAAAGTGGGCTTAAACATGCAAAATAAACAAGGTAGAACATTCAGTTACTCTCCCAAGCTACAGTCAAGCTGTTTTGTCAAGATAAAATCAATTTGTAAACCTTAAAATGAATGTTCTGGTAGTTGTCCTCAGGCCACAGGACTCGACGGACCCCAGCTCCTCTCCTTTCTCCCATTCTGTGTTAAAATGTGGTCATTTGTTTCAACATGTACTCCCGTCTTCCACTGTCCTCCCAAGTAACCAGACTAATGGACCTACCTGTGTAAGCCTTCAACCTTCAAAACTATGGATAAAATAAAACTTCTTTTTACTTCATAAGTAGGCAACTCAGGTGCTTGATTCACTGTAGTGATGGAAAGTCTTCAATAGGGTGTTTTCTTTCTCTCTTTGCCACTGGATTTTATCAACTCAGCAGCCATGTCTTCATCCTCTCATTCTAGCACCAAATTGAGTCTAAAGCTTTATGACCAGAATAGGCACCATGAGTCCAATACAAGATCTCTACCAAAACCCAAACAATGGAGCAAAACCTGTATTTAGTTATTCTCCTGGGGCCAGATTTGTTCTCAGAACTCATAGAAATCTGCCACTTCTTCAGAATAAATATGCACTGTGAAAAACAGGTCAAGTTAGGTTGTTTTTGCAAGTGTATTACTTTTTTCTTTTGATCTTTTATTTATTATCTGATACTTAAAAGCTTAAAAATTACATATACCTCTGAAGCTACATTAATTTTTGATACAGTCATCCATTACAAAACATGTAGATCATATATTTCCTTAGGTTAATGAACAGTTATTCTTTCTTGCATCAAGCCTTTGAAAAATGGAAAATGCATACAAAAATTCTGTAACGCTTCATATGCAACTTTCAGATTTGTTTTGCTAAGCTTATAAGATATTTTCAAAATGGTATAAATTTATAAAGTGTCCATATTTGGTAATTATCAAGTTCCATCTATTTATCCTACCTTTTATGTAGCATGATTGAATGGAAAATTGCAAAAGAGCTAATAGAGCTGAAGTAAATAGCTATAGTCATATCATTAATGAGCATATTTATTCTTTGTCAGGATACGGATTGGCCACGATGCCCAAGAATCATCTTGTGGCATTTTATATCAAACTTAGAATAGGAAATACTGGGTATGTACCCTAAGAGGAAGTGAGTAAATCTAGAGTAATGACACATCAACTAAATAATAGAGCCTTCAAGAGTTGCAATTCATTCCAGATAAATTCTCTGGACAAACAGAGTGTAGAATTATCCCAGATGTAATTAATGTATTGCCTCAAACTGTAGCACTAAAGAAATGAAATTCTAAATTTAGTAATTTGGATGAAGCAGAAAAGGTTAAACTGAACAAAGAGTGATTTTCTGTCTTTATTCTTGCCCATAAATAATACATTCAAGTCAGAAACAAACTCAGTATAGAATAATTAGATGATAGTAATGTTTCCAGTTGAGTATAAAATTACTGTTGTATGTTTTCTGAATGCTACAACGAAATGGTAACTATTTTCTAGAATACAGAAACAAAACTAAATTTTTTTCTCTACATTCGGTGATGATTTTTGGCCAGTTTTGGAGGCAGAAACTCAAAAACAAACCTGAAAGGATCTTGAAAGTGATTAAAACATAATGTGTCAATAGCTTACTAAGCTTTGGTTGTGGCAGACATTGCTCTCGCTGCATGGGACAGAGGGGGTAGTTATGTAATAACTGAATTCGGCCTGTGGTGTAGAATAAAAAAAAAAAAAGGGTGATACCTGTAAATTAGAACAGGAATGATGTCTTGGTGAATGTGGAAGAGGGAGAAGAATGGTGCACTAGAGTAAAGCTCTGAAGAAATTAACATGCCCACAAATTCAGAGTTGACTTGCAACTCCGAGTACTTGAGCTGCAAATGAAATTTCCTTATTGTCATCTTAGTTGCGGGGAACAATAACGTCATTTCTTACAGTTGCTATTTCTAGTTTTAGTGTTGCAGTGAGACCATTATAACAACAAAACCTCTGCCAGAACCAAAACACAGTGGACCCAAACAAAAGAGCAATGCAAGCTCACTTCCTCACTAAAGCAATAAAAATCATCTCTTGTAAGAATATAGTGTTTCGACATTGAACATATAATCTCATGTTCTATTGCTTCATCAGTGACCCCAGCCTGTCTTTTTCCCAGCCTCAAAGGGTTCTTACACAGAGACAATGGAGAGTTAGGTGGAATATTTCTAGCTATATAGATAGAACTGTATTTTAAAAATAAGGTATTTTTAGACATTGTGTTTTTACTTGTAATTATGTAATAAGCAGCTGTGCAGTACAAACCTTCAGCTCTTAGAAATTGCTTCAGCATTTGCACAGACTTAAATTTTACCATACTTATAATCTCCAATTTAATTAATCCATTAGCTCATTTTATAATGTTTTGATTGCATAGCATCTCAGAGACCATTTTTTGAGTTTAGGGATCCAAAGAAGCATAAGACATGTCTGCCAAGGAGCTCATACGTGAGTCAGCACTACACACCACTGTAAAGCATCGGACTGCAGTGACAGACATGCTCTGGGAAGCAATAGCTACATAATGGAAGAAATGGTTGATTCTTCTCTCCTGCTAGAGTGGATCAAACTTCACAGAACACATCAAAGTAAGTCTGGAAGCATATATTCCATCCCCACTCAGATAAGGGGTAAAAGGCCCGGACAGGTATAAGAAATGGATTATATGATGCTGAGTCAGCTGGCATTTCAGTTGAAGCCAAGAATTTGTATATTAGTACATTAGTGATAAAAACAAATCCCTAGAGTATCAGTAGAAAAAGAATTGAAGAGAAAGATATTAAAGGAAGGAGATATATAGGACCTGGTAGCATCCTAACAGCCCTAACATCCAACACAGCAGATTTTGTTTGCTCTAATATAGATGTCACTGAAAGTGCTATATTTGTACTGCATTTATGTACAAAAAACAGGAGAAGGATTAAGAATTAATTGAAGCTGGGTGTGATAGTGCACATTAATCACAGCACTCAGGAAGCAGAGGCAGGTGAATTTCTGTGAATTTGAGGCCAACCTGGTCTACAAAGCCAGTTCCATGTTAGCAAGGGCTACACAGAGAAACCTTGTCTCAAAACAACAACAACAACTAAGAATTAATTAACTAAGAGTTTAAATGTAGTCCTGATCTGCCTGTGCAAAGTTGCTCCCTAAATACCATAGTATTTTCTACTTCTTTGGCAGTCAAGAACTCTTCTAAATTTAATATAAATGACATATTAAGCTTAAGAATTGTTTTTTTTTGTTTTTTGTTTTTTGTTTTTTGTTTTTGCAGTTTTGACATCACAATCTGATCCTAGATCTGATTATTAGCACAGGGTTAAGAATAGCATAACTTGTATTTTAAAGTTCTTCCTCCAGTCATACTTAGATTTTAATTATAATTGTTTTATACCTGTTTATTCAGTTAGAAATCTTGCACTAAATCTGACTGGGGGATTTCCAGAGACATTAGAGAGGCTAATGTCTCTCAAATTGAATTTGGTTCATATAAGCCACACTGTCTTCGTAAATTCATCCAATACTGCTAAAATAACAGACAGAAATCCCAATAAAGAAGATAAAATTGAGGGTCTAGAAAGGTAGGTCAGTTGAAAAGTGCTTACCTAGCATGAATGAAGGCATGGGTTTGCTACTCAGCACCATGGTAGATACAGAAGTATCAGAAGTTCAACGACATCACTGAATGCATAGCAGCTTGATATTATTCTGGGATACATCAGTATACATACACACACACACACACACACACACACACACACACACACACACACACATATATATATTTAAATTTAAAATATTGAAAATTAGTTTTGCCAATTTTATAGCTAAAAGCTAATCTCCAGGAGAAAATACTTCTTTTATATCAAGACAAGATGAAAAATAACCCCCCCACACATTTTATATATATAATGTATGTGTTTAAAACATATTCTATAAAATGTATTATAAAAGGTATTCCACTGTCTTTTCTTGATGCACATATTCTCATCTAACTCATGTATGAATTTGTACCTCTTGAACTCTTCTAGAATATGCTGACACTGGTGATATCTGTCCCTAAATCTCTGCCAGCTTCACTCTCTTTGTCTCCATAACTCGACTCTTCCACAGAATGAGAACCCTGGTATTTATGCACATGGAACATCTACCCTGCTACAACCAAAACACCCACAATCATCTGAATCTTGATTATCACTCAGTTCTTCACACTGTAGATATAAAACAGCTTCAGAGCATACATACTGGAGAAGTTCATACAGACCTTGAGTTGAGAGATGAAATTCAAGAGTTCCAACTAAGACTACTGGTCAAGAAAAAAATTTATAGGCCCATCCTGGACCCCATCCCTGGGCACCAGCCACTTCTGGGAACACCTGCCCAACTTGGCCCCAGGTTCTGGCCACCGGGCAGGTCTCCTTCTAGCTCCACCGGGAAGGATCCCCTTGTCCAAACCCCGGCAGCTCCTACAATCTCCACACCCTGCCCCCATGCCCATCTGCCTGAGACCCCAGCCACTTCCTGAGACTTAGAGTCCGGCCCCCAGCTCCCATCCCGCCCCCAACTTCCCTTCTGGACCAGAGAGGGCTCCCATCCTGCTCTGGACTTCCCTTCTGGACAAGAGCTCACATCCTGACCTGGACTTCCCTGCTGGACAAGAGCGCACATCCTGCCCTGGTCTTCCCTTCAGGATAAGAGCGCCCATGCTACCACTAACTTCCTGTCTGGACAAAATCTCCCATCCTGCCCCAGTTTCCCATCCAGATAAGAGCTTCCATCCTGCCCCGGAGTTCCCATTTGGACAAGGGAGCTTCCATCTGGACAAGAGAGAGAGAATCCTGAATCTGTCAGCTCTGTCTGAAACAAGTGCACTGATAAGGCCAAGAACGAAACATAAGGAGATGGGCAGACGTCAAGGCAGAAGTACATACAACAAAATGAAGAGCAATACAGCATCACCAGAACCTAGCCCGCCTCCAACATCTAGATCTGAACATCAAAAATTGGAAGAAGAGAAAAAAACAGCCTTGTGAATAACATCATGAAGAAGTTAGAGGATTGTGTAGAGGAAAAGACAAAAAAAATGGGAAGAATGCTGTAAACAACTAGAGGAAAGGGCAAACAAATTAGAAGCAAACAATAAAGTCCTGGAAGAAAACAAAGTACTGAAAGAAAATTATGAAAAAGCAATGACACAAATAAAGGAAACAGTCCAAGACCTGAAAAGGGAAATGGAAAAAATGAAGAAGACACAAACAGAGGGAATGCTGGAAATAGAAAATCTGAGTAAAAGATCGGGAACTTCAGATGCAAGTATAACAACAGAATGCAAGAGATGGAAGAGAGGATCTCTGGCATTGAAGATACAGTAGAAGAAAACATTAAAGCCAGCAAAGCCATGAACCAAAAACAAAGTCATGAACCAAAATTTCCAAGAAATTTGGGACACCATGAAAAGACCAACCCTATGAATTATAGGGATAGAAGAAGATGAAGAATACCAACTCAAAGGCACAGAAAATATATTCAACAAAATCATAGAATAAAACTTTCCCAACTTAAAGAAGGAAATGCCTATGAAGATACAAGAAGCCTATAGAACACCAAACAGACTAGACCCCCCAAAAAAGTCCCTCAACACATAATAATTAAACAACTAAATGTACAGAATAAAGAAAGAATATTAAGAGAAGCAAAGGAAAAAGGCCAACTGACCTATAAAGGCATACCCATCAGAATAACACCCGATTTCTCAATGGAGACTTTGAAAGCCAGAAGGACCTGGACAGATGTAATGCAGACACTAAGAGACCATGGATGTCAGCCCAGACTAATATACCCAGCAAAACTTTCAATCATCATAGATGGAATGAACAAGACATTCCAAGACAAAGCCAGATTCAAACAATACTTATCCACAAACCCGGCCCTACAGAAAGCACTAGAAGGAAAATTCCAACCGAAGGAAGTCAGATACACCTTCGAAAACACAGGCAATAGATAAAGCCACAGCAGTAAACCCCAAAGAAGAGAAGTACACACATGCTACCACAAAAAATAACAGGGATGAACAATTACTGGTCATTAATATCCCTTAATATCAACAGACTTAATTCACCTATAAAAAGACATAGGCTTACAGAATGGATACGAAAGCAGGACCCATCTTTCTGCTGCATACAAGAAACACATCTCAAATTCAAAGACAGACACTATCTAAGAATAAAAGGCTGGGAAAAGACTTTCTAATCAAATGGTCTTAAGAAACAAGTGGGTGTAGCCATCCTGATATCCGGCAAAATAGACTTCAAACTAAAATCAATCAAAAGAGATCAAGAAGGGCATTACATACTGATCACAGGAAAGACACATCAAGATGAAGTTTCAATTCTGAACATTTATGCCCCAAACACAAAGGCACCCACATATGTAAAAGAAACATTACTAAAGCTTAAACAACATATAAAACTCCACACATTAATAGTGGGAGATCTCAACAATTATCCACCATGATCAAGTAGGCTTCATCCCAGGGATGCAAGGGTGGTTCAACATATGAAAGTCCATCAATGTAATACACCATATAAACAAACTCAAAGAAAAAAACCACATGATCATCTCACTAGATGCAGAAAAGGCATTTGGCACAATCCAACACCCCTTCATGATAAAATTCTTGGAGCGATCAGGAATACAGGGAACATACCTAAACATAATAAAGGCAATTTACAGCAAGCCAACAGCCAACATCAAATTAAATGGAGAGAAACTCAAAGCAATTCCATTAAAATCAGGAACGAGGCAAGGCTGTCCACTCTCCCCATACTTATTCAATATAGTACTTGAAGTTCTGGCCAGAGCAATAAGACAACATAAGGAGATTAAGGGGATACAAATTGGAAAGGAAGAAGTCAAGCTTTCCCTATTTGCAGATGACATGAGAGTATACTTGAGTGACCCCAAAGATTCCACCCAGGAACTGATAAAGCTTATAAACACCTTCAGCAACATAGCAGGATACAAGATCAACTCAAAAAAATCAGTAGCCCTCCTATATACAATGGACAAAGAAGCTAAGAAGGAAATCAGAGATACATCACCCTTTACAATAGCCACAAATGACATAAAATACCTTGGGGTAACACTAACCAAGCAAGTGAAGGACCTATATAACAAGAACTTTAAGTCCCTGAAAAAGAAATTAAAGATGTCAGAAAATGGAAAGATCTCCCATGCTCATGGATAGGCAGGACCAACATAGTAAAAATGGCAATTTTACCAAAAGCAATCTACAGATTCAATGCAATCCCCATCAAATACCAACACAATTCTTCACAGACCTGGAAAGAATAATACTCAACTTCATATGGAAAAACAAAAAACCCAGGATAGCCAAAAGAATCCTGTACAATAGAAACAACCTCTGGAAGCATCACAATCCCTGACTTCAAGCTCTACTATAGAGCTACAGTAATAAAAACAGCTTGGTATTGGCATAAAAACTGACATGTGGACCAATGGAATCGAATTGAAGACCCTGACATAACCCACACACCTATGAACATATAATTTTTGACAAAGAAGCCAAAAGTGTACAATGGAAAAAAGAAAGCATCTTCAACAAATGGTGCTGGCATAACTGGATATCAACATGTAGAAGGCTGCAAATAGATCCTTATCTGTCACTGTGCACAAAACTTAAGTCCAAGTGGATCAAGGACCTCAACATAAATCCAGCTACTCTGAACCTGCTAGAAGAGAAAGAAGGAAGTAGTCTTGAAGGCATTGGCATAGGAGATCACTTCCTAAATATAACACCAGTAGCACAGGCACTGAGAGAAACAATCAATCAGTGGGACCTCTTGAAACTGAGAAGCTTTTGTAGAGCAAAGGATACAGTCAACAAGGCAAAGTGACAGCCTACAGAATGGGAAAGATCTTCACCAACCCCACATCTGACAGAGGACTGATATCCAGAATATTAAGGAACTCAAGAAATTAGACATCAAAAAGACCAACAGTCAATTAAGAAATGGGCTATAGAACTAAACAGAGAATTCTCAACAGAGGAAACTCAAATGGCTGAAAGACATTTAAGGAATTGCTCAACATCCCTAATCATCAGGGAAATGCAAATCAAAACAACTCTGAGATGCCACGTTACGCCTGTCAGAATGGCTAAGATCAAAAACACTGAGGACTCTTTATGCTGGAGAGGATGTGGAACTCGGGGAACTCTCCTCCACTGCTGGTGGGAATGCAAGCTTGTACAACCACTTTGGAAATCAATATGGCGCTTTCTTAGAAAATTGGGAATCAATCTCCCCCAAGATCCAGCTATACCACTCCAAGAAATGCTCAACCATACCACAAGAGCACTTGCTCAGTTATGTTCATATCATCATTGTTTGCAATCGCCAAAACCTGGAAACAACCTAGATGCCCTTCAACTGAAGAATGGATAAATAAACTGTGGCACATATACACAATGGAATACTACTCAGCAGAGAAAAACAATGACATCATGAGGTTTGCAGGCAAATGGATGGATCTAGAAAAAATCATCCTGAGTGAGGTAACCCAGACTCAGAAATACAAATATGGTATGTACTCACTCATAGGAGGATACTAGATGTGGAACAAGGATGACTGGACTGCTACTCACATCACCAGTGAGGCTACCTGGAAAACAGGACCCCAAGAAAGACACGGGATCACCCAATAACGGAGAAATGGATGAGATCTACATGAACAGCCTGGATATGAGTGGGAGCAATGAACGTCGAGGGTCGAGGGAAAGAGAGTGTGAGATCCCACCTGGATCAAGAACAGAGAGGGAGAACAAGGAATAGGAGACCATGGTAAATGAAGACCACATGAGAAAAGGAAGAAACAAAGTGCTAAAGAGGCCCACAGAAATCCACAAAGATACCCCCACAAAAGACTGCTGACAATGGTCGAGAGACAGCCGGGACTGACCTACTCTGGTGATGGGATGGCCAAACACCCTAATAGTTGTGCCAGAAACCCCATCCAAGGACTGAGGAATCTGGATGCAGAGATCCATGGCTAGGCCCCCAGGTGGAGCGCGGGAGTCTAATTAGCGAGAAAGAGGAGGGTTTGTATGAGCGAGAATTGTTGAAACCAAGGTTCGATAAAGCACAGAGACAAATAGCCAAATGAATGGAAACACATGAACTATGAACCAAAGGCTGAGGGGCCCCCAACTGGATCGGCCCTCTGAATAGGTGAGACAGTTGATTAGCTTGATCTGTTTGGGAGGCATCTAGGCAGTGGTACCAGGTCCTGGGCTTGCTGCATGAGATAGCTGTTTGAAACCTGGGACTTATACAGGGACGCTTGGCTCATTCTTGGAGGAGGGGACTGGACCTTCCTGGACTGAGTCTATCAGGTCGATCTCACTCCTCAGGGGTGGCCTTGATCTGGAGATGGTGGGAATGGGGGGTGGGCTGGGGGGAAGGGGAGGGGGCAGGAAGGGGGAGAACAAGGAAATCTGTGGCTGTTAGGTAGAACTGAATAGTATTGTAAAATAAAAAAAAAAAAGAAAGAATTTTATAGGCTACCAAGATCAGAAGCATCACTGAAGGACATCTAGAATGTTACCCTGTAGAGAACAGAAACTAGACATGAAAAACATGTCTTGCATAGATATTTAATAATATTTAAATAAATATTGATATATTTAATAATATTTAAAAATTATCATTTGAGAGAAGAAATCAGAGTTTACGTATCCTGGATCCATGGCTGTGTGATGCAAAATTGGAGTGCATAATTTTTAAAATGTGTGATAATGAAGATCATTAGAACAGATGGTGATAAAAACATGTGAGAGTAGAACATGGAAAAGTCCATTAACAGCAACAGTAGATTTGAGCACTCTTGTATAGATGATTATATTGCTATGATTTTTTAAAGATTTTTATTTTTATGTGTATGAGTGTTTTGACTCCATATATTGGTGTGAACAATGTTCATATGATACCTACAGAAGTCAGAAGGGGTTGGAGAAACCCTGTGTTTGTGTCACAGATAGTTGTGAAGTGCCATAAGGGAGTGCTGAGAACTAAACATAGATTCTCTGCTAGAGTGGTAAGAGCTCTTAATAACTGAGCAATCTTTCCAGCTCCTACTCCTCTGATTATTTCACTAAATTATTTGGGGCTTCAAAAGCTTTTCTATTTGAAGAAATGAAGATGTTGGACCAAACAGTTTCTAAGATCCTTTCAAGTTCTAAAATTCCAAAGCTCATTTCTACTCACTCCACAGCCAGTTCCCTCCTAAACCAGTAGCTCCAATCAAAGATCTGCTTTATCTTTCTAAAGAAAAGTATTCTTAATGCAACTTTATCTTTCTAGAAAAATATTAATAGCACAAAACCTATTAAACAAGTCTCAGAACTAATAAGTGTGCTTTTATTAGAGTTGCATGGATATATTTTCTGAGAAAAATGCTGATTCACTTTTAAATACACACTGAAAGATATTTAACAAATATGTATTAGCTGGAATTGAACAAATTTAAGTAAATAAATATTACATGTTGGCAAAAAGAAGACATACAGCTCGGGTTATAGTTATGTTGGTATTCAACTGAGTATGTAATTCAGTTGGTATAGGGAAGCATGAAGCTTGGTTGGATCTTCAGTATTTCATAAAATCAGATATGGTAAAGAATTCCAGATATGAAGGCAAAAGAATAAGAAATGCAAACATTAACTTATGTTGAGAGTTCAAGACTAATTCAAGCTATGTAAAACTTGAACAATGCCTCAAAAATATATAAATGAATGAATGAATGAATAAAATAGATCAGCTATATATATAGATAAAAATAGAATGATGTGTTAATTTTGACTAGGATATAAGACAAAAAGGACCAAGAGGTTTCTCTGTAGAACTTTAAGGAAAAGAAGGGCAAAAAATGATTAATTTTAATTCTGAGTATGCTAGGTAGGACATGCCACATTAATAAAACACTTTTTCTTCTTTGCTGTTACTATGCTTTTCTAGGAGATATTCAGTGCTCTAGTAGAACAAAAAAAAAAAAACTTTGCATTTTTTTTTGTTTGACAGATTTGAAAATTAATTTTTACAATTTTGCTATACATAGCTTCCTCACATGCCGGCTCCTCCCGTGTGTGTGTGTGTGTGTGTGTGTGTGTGTGTGTGTGTGTGTGTGTAAAGTCTATCCATATACGTTTGTTGTCATCTCATGTGTATGAGTAGATATTTACTCTCCAGTATTTAAAGAGAGCAACATAATTGCAGAGTAAAGTATAGTTTTTTTAATACATTTGTCCTTGTAAAAAATAATGAATGACTTTTAATTTTTTACATTTAAGCATAAGTCTCTGGATGTTTTCCTCACACTATACAGTGGAATTAAGAAGAAATGCTAAAAGTGTCACAATTCTGCTAGAGATTGTTGCACCCTCTAGTCTGGTCTTCTAGAGATTTTCAGTAGAGTTTAACCTATCTACCTAAGTAACCACAATCTGAAATTTTTTCTATTTTCATGTATAATATGAGAGCTGGAGACAAGTGTAAGATCATGTTGCCAGCAAAAACAGTAACTCTAAACACCTTTATTATTTAGATATATATGTAATTATTAAACCACAATTTAAAAATAATGCCTTAAACTCAAGAATGAACTCAGAAACTAGCCCAAAACGTCATTTAAAATGCCACAAAGGTGAGACATAAGGAAGACTTATTAATACATTTTACTTCCTCTAATTTTCTGTCTTCTAATATTTCTATGCCTTAAAAATCTATCGTAGTGACTGAGTATCAAATACTCTTCCCTTTGTTGAACAGAAAATAGTATCCATAAGCCACTGCATTGAAACCAGTTTGCTTACAACTGACTCTTCCCCGAGTGCCACTTTCAAGAGCATTAAATAAACTTCACCAGCTCCTTGAGTTAAATTTTTCATTTCTCATTTTTGGTTTGGTTTTGTTAAATGATTCCTCATCAAAAAATAAATAAAGATCCTTATTTGCACATTTTATCTAATATCAAATTCCTTAGGTTTGTAGAGCTGGTCATCAGCTGGTGGCATCATTTTATAATGAGGTTTAGAGGTGGAGCCAACTGGAAGAAGTAGGGTCCCCAATGAGGTAACCCTGAGGTTCCTGTTCATGATGAGCTGTCATGACCTAAAACCATGAAGAGAAAAAAAATTCCTTTCTCCCTAAAGTTTTTTTTTTTCTGTCAGAGCAGTAAGAATTATATCTAAAATGACATTTTTAAAGCATATTCACGTGATTTAATAGTATTTTCTGTTTGGAGTGATCAGTAATAAACTCTCACATTATAATGATGAAATGTGAAGAAATGGAGTCAGATGAAGTGAAATGGGTTAAATTCAGTAAAAGAAGTACACACACACAGAAACAGCACACATGTCCACACACACCACACACATACCCCCCCCCTACACACACACCACAGCATACCCCCATCATATATTTGCATATTCAATTTCCAGTTGAACTGTTTGGAAGGGTTAGGATGTGTGGCCTTGTTGACTAGGAAAAAGTGTGTCACTTGGAGTGGGCTTTGAGGTTTCAGAAGCACATGCCAGTCCTGTTCCCGCTTTTTCTCTGCCTGCTGCCTACAGATCAGGATGTAGCTCTCAACTCCTTCACCAGCACCATGCTTGACATCATGCCGCCACCTCCCTGCAGTGATGACAGTGAACTCACCCTCTGAAGCTGTGAGCAAGCCCCCAGTTAATGCTGTCTTTTATCAGAGTTCTCTTGGTCCCAGTGTCTCTTTACAGCAATAGAACAGTGACGGAAGTAAAGGACTTGCATAGTATTGCAGGTGCTAGCATTTAACAGCATTCAAAAATGATAGAAATAGCTGACACACACAAAAACTGCCACCCTCATTAGTATACTGCCTCCTGATATGCCCCTTTAGAACTTACAATTATATATAAATATATATATATTATAGAAAATATGAAACATTAAGGTATATCTACTGACATCAGGCTTTGCCAAGAGAGGTAACTTCTATAGAATTAAATTTTAATGTATATTTGGAACATTTCAATCCATAATATGATTTCTCATTCTGATTGTCAAGCATGATGGTGTAATATGTTGTTGGTAGTGAAGATATTTTAAACACCATAAATTTAATTAGCATTCTCCTCAAGAATTACAGCAAAAAATGACTTTGGACCTTCAAAATCTCTCTGAGAAAATGAAATAAGTGTTCAGATTATGTCTACAGATATAGGTTTAATTAACTATTGTGTGAATACATAGATCACACATCACACATTTAATTAAATACTTTAAATGGCATCAGAGGTTTTAGCTTTCAAAAAACAAGCAAAACTCAAAAGCAATAACTTAAAGAATTATTTTCCACAACTTAATTATTCAACACTGGAAAAAAACGCCTTGAGATGGGAGGTGGAAGGCTTAGTCTTAAACTAAATTTAGAAACATTTTAATTGTACACACACACACACACACACACACACACACAATTAATTTACAATGAAACAAAATAATTTTATTCAATTGACAAGTGTTTTTAACCACCAAATACAAGACTTATTTATTATATATTAGTAAGTACCAAATTACCATAAACTTTTCAGCCTTAAGAAGTACATATTTGCCGGGCATTGGTGGCGCACGCCTTTAATCCCAGCACTCGGGAGGCAGAGCCAGGAGAATCTCTGTGAGTTCGAGGCCAGCCTGGGCTACCAAGTGAGCTCCAGGAAAGGCGCAAAGCTACACAGAGAAACCCTGTCTCGAAAAACCAAAAAAAAAAAAAAAAAAAGAAGTACATATTTATTTTCCAATAATTCCTGTGGTTTGGAAATCACAGTGTAATTTAATTGAATACTCTGCCTTGGTATCTCTCACAAAGTTCTTCTTCGGGGAATTGACTTATTTGAGGCTTCAATGGGAAAGAATCTACTTGTAATCTGCTATGAACACTAACAGGATTCTTTTCTGTAAGTGCAGTCAGGTAGAATCCTTGGGAACTTAAGGACTTTGAAGCAGAGACCACCTTGTCATATAGTTCTTCCACATGGATGCTTGCTTCCTTAAAACTAGCAATGCACAGGGTTAATATTGTTAGTTAGTAAGATGGAATTACTATAAACTTCTCTGATGTAGTCATAGGTCCTGTCCACAGCCAACTGGAGAGAAGAAAAACCCTATGGGGCAGAGATCACTTGCTAAGACAGAAGTAAATATGATATGTCATCTTAGTCTAGTCGTAAAGTGTCTGTTCTACGAATAAGTTTTACAAGCCACCTATCCTTGTCATAAAAATAAAAGAGAGCCAAAATGTCATTGATACATTGACAGTTTTACTCCTTATCATGTTAACATGTGGTAATTTAGGGAGTGATACATTAAATGTGTAAGGTAAATTAAGTCTGTGAGCACTAAAGCCACCTAAACACAAAATGTTGATATTTTAATTTAGCTTTGGAGTAATGGAAATAAGAAGAAGCTATCAGATGAAAATCACTGCTGGCAACTGGCCGTTCTTTCTAAAAGGAGAGTAAAAATGAGAAAAGGAAAAGGATGGCATATATGTGTTCATCCTCAACATTAGGAGAGTATGAACACATACAGATTCACATTAAAGGGAAACTTATTTTGGAAAAGAGATGATGAGGGAATTTTTGGAAAAAATGGAAGAACTGTAAAATAGAACCTTCATAAAATATTCTCCATGAAAGTAAAAAGGAAGTATGTATGTTACAAACAGGAGCACACTTTCAGAATTAGGAAGCTGTCCTACAAAAATACTTCTCTCTTCAAGAGTATGTAATGGAAGTATGTATTGTAGACAGAAAATATAAGTTAGTGTTAGAAGACTCTATAAGAGTAATTTTTGTTTTATCCATTTTGAATCTGAAAGTGGATAATCAAAGGTGAGATGCTTCTTTAACCCTGTATCTCTCCATCTGTGCCTTTGTCAAAGCCAGCCACCTTTTATATATTTGCCTCTCACTCTGCTGAAGTACTGAGCATGTTTCCCACACACTGTCCTGAACCGTATGAACCTGTCCTAAAATAAGCAAATCACTTTATCCCTCCGAGTCTCAGCATGACAAAGAGAGATGATCACTTGTGTCCCACATACCTATGGGTGTAAGTTAACATAAATGGCCTGAGAGTATGAATAGTCATAACAAACTAAGGTTATTACCACTATCATTTGATGATGATATTCTCTTTTAAACTTTATATTCATCATGAACATTTAAAATTATTTCAAATGAGTAGAGAAATCTCAAGTTTTAAGGAAAAACAGCTGGTATATATTAACTTTTAAGTCATAATACTTTCAAAATATTTAGATGGATGGATGTTCAGCAAATATTTGATAATTTGATAGTATGCGACACAATTGGGTTGGTTATTGTGTCGTTCTCACTAGAGTGAATATTCCATGAGCACAGAGATTTCTGTCACTCATTCTTGTGCCCTTTCTGACAAGAGTGGCATTTGGCAAACACTAGAGTATGGCCTATCAAATTCAGTACATGCCCTGCCATTACTGTAGATTGGTCTCCACACATTGTTACCTGTGGTAAGTACAACACAAAATATGATTGCTTTGACTCTAAAGAAAGAATACGCTCACTAAGCATGTATTACAAGTGGTAACTATTCTCTTATTGTTATAGTTCATCTTTTTTTGTTCCCAGTTTAAAAGTTAAATTATATAATAACTAAGTATGGTAAAGTATAGTGTTGAAAAGGTATTCATATTTGCAGTTTCAGGTATCCACTGGGGCTTTGATGTATATTCCTCATGAAAATAAAGATGGGAGGAACTGCTGTAAATGGATTACTTAATTAATTTCAGTTACTTTAGGTTATTTTCTTAGAATATTTAGACATTCAAAACAATACTATTTTGATGGTTTGTGGATAATATATATATATATATTATCCACAAACCATATATATATATATATATAAATTTCCAGTTATACAGAATACTTGATACATATTAACTGTTTGGATCATTAGGAAAATCAATGATAGCAAGAAATACTTGGACTCAAAAGTATTCATAGTGTTCTTTTGTGTTTACAACATTGTCATTACAAACTTGATTTAACTTTCTAATTTTGAAGGTACAGCCTGTTGTAATGCACAGATGCTCCCTGTGCAATGCCAGCTCTCAATGAGTATGATTGGCTCACGGAGCACAGAGAGTGTTGTGTTAGTGGTACAGCCAGTTTGCAGAACTGTTTGCATTTCAGTCTTGAATCAGACATCAGAAACAGAGATTCCTAAGCATGAGAAATGAAAGCCGTGCAGAGACAATGGGTAGGGTAGAAGGGAAATAAAGGTCACTCAGCAGCACCAAGGAATTTAGTCAACTGAGACTTGAACATAGATGCTCACAGGTTGATTACCTGAAAAAAGAAACATTAGCAAAGACCTACTGCATAGTGGATACTGGGCTGTGAATGTTTTTCAATACAGCCCTTGTTCCCCAGAGATTGTGAACAAATAAAGATATTTATGTACTGATCTGATATGTGTAGCTGGCTAATATTTTTCAAAATTAATTTTTAGTTTTCTTTATTCTTGAGGATTTCATACATGATTATAAGAAAATGTTGACATGTTTCCCCTTATTTCCTCCTTCAATAATCTTCATAATCCTCTCAACATGCCTTTCTTCTCACTTCATGACTTTTTATAATTTACTCTAGTGCTGCCTCTCTCTCTCCCTCTCTCTCTCTCTCTCTCTCTCTCTCTCTCTCTCTCTCTCTCTCTCTCTCTCTCTCTCTGTGTGTGTGTGTGTGTGTGTGTGTGTGTGTGTTGTGTGTGGCCATTCACTTGAGCATAGGAATTCTGTCTGTGGCCACATCCTCAAAAAATTATTTTATCTTACCTAGCAACTATCAGCTGCTAACAGCTCCTCAGTGAAGAATGGGGTCTGACGATCGATCACCTACCACATCTATGCCAGAATTTTGGCTGGCTTTATCTTGTGCAAGTTTTATACAATAGTACAGTCACTAGACTTTCAAACTAAAGCTATGGGTAATGGAGGTAGTTTTTTAGAAAGTGTATTGTAAATTTAATTTAATATTACCTTTAAAACATTTTAATTCTTTGAGAATTTTATATAGTCTGTTTCGATTACATTCCCCCCCAACTCCTCCTCCTCCTCTTAACCTGCCTCAGTCCACTTTTCCTCCCCTTATATTTTTCTCAATAACCCATCACTATAGTTTATGTTGTCCATAAATTCCTGGGCATGGCACTATCCACTGGAGCATGGTCACCTTACAAAGTGCCACACTCTTAAAATTCAAAACAGAACATAAACTTTACTCTTCTTCCCCACAGAAGCCATCAGTTGTCCTTAGTGCCTCAGTTAGGTGTGAGGGCTTATGAATCCCTTCCCACAATTCTAGAAGGGTGACTGGCTTGATATTATGTAGATTTTGTGCATACAATTACAGGTCTTGTGAGTTCAGAAGTTTAGTGGTCCTGCCTTGTCCAGAATATACTGTTTTGCTATATTCTCCCCATCCTCTGGCTCTTACAATCTTTCCACAGTAGCTCCACTCTTACACAAAAGTCCCTAAGCCTTGAAGAGGGAGTGTGATATAGATATCCCACCTGTAGTTGAACATCCTGTAGTCACTATTTTGTCTTTGTCTTACTTCAGTCAAAATAACTAAGATTAAGGAAGCAAAAGATGGCACTGGAGAAATGGCTGAGCATTAGGAGAACTTTCTGCTCTGGCAGAGAACCAAGGTTTGCTTCCCTGCACTTACATACTTGTCCATAATTGCTTGCATCTTTAGTTGTAGGAGATCTGGTGCTATGTTTTAGCCTCCTTTGATACTACACACTTTAGACGTGTTTACATACATACAGGAAAATTATTTATATCCATAAAATATTTTATAACAACAATAATAGGAACAGAAAAAGAAGAATAGCACCTCAAAGGGCCAGAAAATATTTTTAACAAAACAATAGAAGAAAATTTTGCTAACCTAAAGAAGGACATATCTATAAAGGTACAAAAAGCTTACAAAAGACCAAATAGATCAGACCAGAAATGAAAGCCTCATTGCCACATATTAATCAAAACAGTAAACATACAGAACAAAGCAAGACTGTTAAAATCTGTGACAGAAAAAAAGCCAAGTAACATATAAAGGCAGACATATTACAAGTATACCTGACTTCTCAATGGACACTCCCAAAGCCAGAGAAGGTCCTGTACTGATGTCCTGAAAATGACCACAGATTCCAGTACTACTATATTCCCCCAAATTTTCAATCACCATAGATGGAGAAAACAAGATATTCCCTGATATAGTCAAATTTAAGCAATATCTGTCCACAAATCCAACCTAACTAAAGATACTAGAAAGAAAACTCCAACACCAAAAAGTTAACTACACTCATGAAAACATAGAAAATAAATAATCTCACAGCAGCAAAACCAATAGAAGGGAAACACACACACACACACACACACACACACACACACACACACACACACACTACAACCACCAACCACAAAATAACAGGAATTAGCAGTCATTGGTCATTGATATCTCTCAATATTAATGGACTCAATTCCCCAATAAAAAGACACAGGCTAACCAAATGGATAAAAAAATATAATCCATCCTTTTGCTGCATATAAGAAACACACCTTAACATCAAAGATAGACATTACCTTAGAATAAAACATTGAAAAAAATTTTCCTAGTAAATGGAACTAATATTAGCAAACTAAATCCCAGAACACATCAAAAGGATCATCCACCATGATCAAGTAGGCTTCATCCCAGAGATGCAGGGATGGTACAACCTATGAAAATCTGACAATGTAATCTACCATATAAATGAACTGGAAGAAGAAATCCACACAGTCTTCTCATTAGATGTTGAACAAGCCATTGACAAAACCCAACACTCCTTCATGATAAAAAGTCTTAGAGAGATTAGACATGCAAGAGATACGCCTAAACATAATAAAGGCAGTTAATATCAAGCCTATAGATAATATCAAATTAAATGGAGAGAAACTCAAAGGAATCCCACTAAAATAAGCAACAAGACAAGGCTGTCTACTCTCTATATATCTATTCAATATAGTACTTGAAGTTTTAGCCAGAGCAATAAGACAATGAAAGAATATAAGGGGGATATAAATTGGGAAGGAAAAAGTCAAAGTATTGTTATTTGCTGATGATATGATAGCATAATACATAAACAACCACCAAAATTCTATCAGGGAAATCCTACAGCTGTTAAATACCTTTAGTGAAGTGGCTGGATATAAGATTAACTCCAAAAGAAAAAAATCAGTAGGCCTCCTATACACAAGTGACAAATGGGCTGAGAAAAAAAATCAGGGAAACAACAGCCTTCAAAGTAGCCATGAATGATATAAAATGTCTTGAGATAACTCTAACCAAGCAAGTAAAAGACTTCTATGACCAAAACTTCAAGTCTTTGAAGAAAGAAATTGAAGAAGATATCAGAAAATGGGAAGATCTCCAACACTCCTGGATCTGTAAGATTAATATAGTAAAAATTAACATCCTACCATCCTATAGATTCAAGGCAATACCTATAAAAATTCCAACACGACTATTTACCAATCTTGAAAGAACATAACTCAACTTTCATATGGGAAAGCAAAAAACACAGGGTAGCTAAAACAACCCTATACAGTAAAAGAACATCCAGAGGTATCACCCTTCCAGATTTCAGGCTGTACTACAGAACTATAGTAATAAAATTTGTGTGGTATTGGCATAAAGACAGACAGGTGCATCAAAAGAATTGGATAGAAGATACAGATGTAAATCCACACCCCATTGTTGACAAAGAAACCAAAAACACACAACTTCAACTAATGGTGCTGGTCTCACTGGATGTCAGCATGTAGAAGAATTCAAATAGATCCATACCTATCACCCTGCACAAAACTCAAGTCCAAATGGATCCAAGACCTCAACATAAAACCAGATACACTGAAAGTAATAGAAGAGAAAATGGCACATAGCTTTGAACACATTGGCATAGGAGACAACTTCTTGAACACTGATAACAAGGCTCTAAGAACAACAATCATGAAATTAAAAAGCTTCTGTAAGGCAAAGAACACCACCAATAGGACTTAAGGCAACCCATAGAATGGGAAATTCACAAACTCCACATCTGACAGATGCCTAATATTCAAAATATATAAGGAACTTAAGAAACAAGGCATCAACAAACCAAACAATACAACTAAAAATTGGGTACAAATCTAAACAGAATTCTCAGAAAAGGAATCTCAAATGGCTGAGAAACATGTCAGGAATATTCAACATCTTTAGCCATCAGGGAAATGCAAATCAAAACTACTTTGAGATTCCATCTTAACACCTCTCAGAATGGCTAAGATCAAAACAGAAGTGACAGCTCATGCTGGGGAGGATGTGTTACAAGGGTAGCACCCCTCCACTGCTGGTGGGAGTGCAAACTTGTACAGCCACTTTGGAAATCAATATGATAGTTCCTTAGAAAATTGGGAATCTATCTACCTCAAGACCCAGCTATACCAGTCTTGGGCATATACCCAAAGGACATTCCATCCTACCACAAAGACAGTTGCTCAACCATGCTCATTTCAGCTTTATTCATAATAGCCAGACACTGGAAACAATTTGGATGTCCCTCAACTGAAGAATGGAGAAAGAAAATATGATATATTTACACAATGAAGTATTATTCACCTGGTAAATACAGGTTTATCATGAAATTTGAAGATGAATGAATGAAACTAAAAAAAAAAAAATAATCCTGAATGAGGTAACCCAGACTCAGAAAGACAAACATGGAATATACTCAGAAGTAAACATTACATCTTAAGTAAAGGATGATCAGATTACATTCCACAGACACAGAAAGGCTATGTAACAAGGGAGGGATCTAGGTGGAAGGCATGGGTATCCCTGGGAAAGGGAAATAGAACAGAGTTCACTGCTGAACTGATGGCTGGTGGGGATGTGAGCTAGAAGGTTCAGGTGGGAGGCCTGGAGGAAGAGAGTAATAGAAGAAACTGCCGGATTTGGGGACAATTCAGGGTTGAGGTAGAAACCTTGTGCAATAGAAGCGCCCTGAAATCTGTGAAGGTGACCCTAGCTAAATCCACTAGTAATAGGGAATATGGAGATTGAACTGGCCATCTTCTGTAACCAGGTAAAGCTCCTAGCAGTGAGTATGGGACAACCATGCCACAAAACCTTCACCCTACAATCTGTCATTCCTGGGAGATGTGCTGGGATAATGGTGGTGCAGGACTTGTGGGAGTGGCCAACAATTTAAGGCCTATGGGGTAGTCCATACCTGACACTGCTTGTATGGCCAGGAAGCAAAGGCAGGGCATCCAGAGACACAGGATAGAACCAAACATGACCCTGGCAAGAAAAAAAACAAGCCAATGTAATGATTCCTAATTGTTGTTGGATCCTAATGGCTCTTTCGAAAGAAAGGGTGAGAAGGCATGGCATCAATGACACAGACACAAGAAGTCAGTTGAAGGCAAACAGGAGATTTGTTTATTCAATAATGGGGAAGGCCTTATACACCCTCCTTCCAGCACCCAAGCTGTGTTCCAATCTAGTGGCATTGGGTAGTCATCCCTCATTGCCTGGGCATGATCAGGAACTGACAGTGACCAGGAACTCTGACAGTGCCTGTGGCTAGGCCCTCAGGCAGACTCCACATTGGCTCATAAGGAAGCACATTATTTGCATGCATTGCAACTGGTTTGAGCCAAGTTCCTCATCCCTATGGTCCTGTCCTATTACACCTAATGGTAGTCTGCTGTACTCATAGATAAATGCCTAGACCAATTGTTATCAGACTGACATCACCCAGCAGCTGATGGTAGCATATGCAGAGACCCACAAGTGAGTACTAGATAGAGCCAGGGGAGCCATGCATAAGAGGGAGGGGAAGGATTGTAGGAGCTAGAGGAGTAGAACACTATGAGACCATGACCCACAGAATCAACTAAGCAGGACTCATAAGGGTTCACAGAGACTTAAGTGACAAAAACAGTACCTGTGCAGATCTGAGCTAGATCCTCTGCATATATGTTATGCAGCTTGGTGTTCTTGTGGGACTCCCAATAGGGAGTGTTTCTTTTCCTTGCTCTTGTGAACCTTTTCCTCCTATTGGATTGACTTATTCAGCCTTTATATGAGGGTTTGTATTTAGTCTTATTGTAACATGTTAGGCTATGTTCAGTTAATGTCCCTGGGAGGCCTTCTCTCTCTCTCTCTCTCTCTGGAAGCAAAATGGAAGAAGAGTGGATCTGGGGTAGGGGAATGGGGCAGGGGCTGGGAGGAGTGGAGGAAGGGGAAACTGTGATCAGGATGTAATATATGAGAGAAGAATCAAAGAAAAAATAAAATTAAAGAAAAGAAAATGCAGGTGAAATACTTATTTAGTTTCAGTAATGAGACTGAATGATGTGTGGGAAACAGTGTACAGTGAGTACTGAAGGATTTAGAATAAGTAGAAAGAAGAAAGACAAGAGAATAAACAGAGGCATGGGTCCAAATTTTCCTTCCCTCCTGGAGACCAGCTCAGACATGGGGCAAGTGGCAATGGTACCAAGAGCTCCTCTTCTGAAGCAATAGAATAAAGTCCTCACAGTCAGACACTGAAAGGCACAATTCTGGTGGTCACCACCATCCTTACATCTGTAGGTGAGGATAGGATGTAGGCATACACATGAGTCTAGTTAAGAAACCAGGCGAAGGAGTTGGGAATGAAAATGTCTTTGGGCTAGAACTGAAACACACTTTATATTAACTTCTTACATGCAAAAAGGTATTTTATACATATCTAAGAGGAGACTATAGACCAAACTGAAGCTAAGTGAGTCACTCAGGCCTTGGAGAAGAGAAAGGCCCAACAGTTGAATCAGCTATCAGAATGGCCATCCTGAAATCTGAGAGCACCCGATGGCTCTGTCAAGCTCTCATAGTCATTCCCTTCTGTAAGACATATTCACTACTCATATCACAGTCTTGGAGATAGGTGATAGTTTTAAGTAAGAAATAAAACCTTCAAGCTTTCATTTTGTAGATATTTCCTAATTTCAGAGGACTATATAAATTATACAAAATTTTACACTTGAAATAAAAAGTGTTTGTATCCTTATCCCTAACTAAACTAAAGGTGATTGTTGAAATAGAAAATAAATTAATTATAAAGGAATTATTTTGGAAAAGGGAACCTCAACTGAGAAAATTTCCCCACTAGATTGATCTGCAGGGAAGCTTGTGGATCATTTCCTTTATCGATGACTGATATGGAAGGATCTAACTCACTGTGAGGAGTAACACCCCTGGGCTGGTGGTCCTGTGTGCTATAAGAAAGCAGAATGAGCAAAACACGAGGAGCACGCCAGTAAGCAGGCTTCTGTCTCAGGTCCTGCCTCCAGGTTCCTGCCTTGAGGCAGGACTTCCTTTGATGATGGACTGTGATGGGGAAATGTAACACAAAATAAACCCTTTCCTCCCCAACTTGCTTTGAATTTTGCTATTGGTCTTAGTTAGGTTTTCTATTGTTGTGAAAAGACACCATGACCCTGGAAACTCTTATCAAGGAAAACATTTGATTGGGGCTGGCTTTCAGTTTCAGAAGTTCAGTTTATTATCATCATCACAAGACATGCAGCATGCAGGCAGGCATGGTGCTGGAGATGGAGCCAGATCAGCAGCCAGGTAGAAGAGAATGCCATACTGGACCTGATTTGAGTATCTGAGACCTCAAAGCCTGTGCTCAGTGATACACTTCTTCCAACAACAACAACACACCCACTCCAACAAGGTCATACCTTCCAAGAGTACCATTCTATGAGCCTATGGGAGCCATTTTCTTTCAAACCGCCACAGTGTTTTATCACAGCAATAGGAGCCCTAACTAAGACAGGGCTAATAGAACAAAATGCCATAGATGTGATGGCAACTAAATGACAAAAAAAAAAAAAAAAAAAAAAAAAAGTGTCGCTTACTCTCTGCTCCAGGAAGTCCAAGATGAAGGAAAAGTTGGCATCTGGTTGAAACCAGCTTTCCAGCTTATAGAGTTATTTTGCTCTATGTTGCCATGAGATGGAAGAAGCAGGACACGTCTCCTGGGTCTCCCTTATCAGGAACTGGCCGTGCCTACAGGGGCAGAGCACACAAAATTAATAGTCCTGTCCTTTCAGTCCTTCTTTCCAAACACTGGTAACATTGATAAGGATATTTCAACTCTCTGTTGGAGGTCTGTCTTAACAGTTGTGACTTTAAGAGAATTGACATTGGTAGTAAAAATGTTACATAAATCAGATGGGTTCTGAGGTCAGTATTCCAACGCATACTCTTGCCTTTTGGATACTTGCCCATTAAGTTTATTTATAACAAACTCCTGGGGATACAGTTTCTAACAAACCCAAATTACTATGATAAACCTTAGAACAATTTGGTATATGTTCACCATGGGGAGACACAGAAAATGTATTTTTCCTGAAAGAGTTAAGTTTCAAACTACTTTGTTCAGTTGAAAATTGCCCCATTGGAAAGTTCAACATGGAATGCCTACAATACTGCAAGAGAAGCTTTTCACAGGATGCCTTCAGCGCCGCAGGGGAAGCTCTACATGGGATGCCAAAATGCAGGGTGTATGCAGGACCCCAAGGAAAGTACAACACAGGGTGTCTGCGGGACTGCAAAGGAAAGTACAACACAGGGTGTCTGCAGGACTGCAAAGGAAGCTCAAACATTAGCCTCTGGCAACTAAGCTGATGAAAAGGAGGTATAGAACCTAGGAAGTTAAAAGGAAAAAGGAACAATCATGGGAGAAGTAGCAATGTACTCACAACAAGGATCTTTCACTTTTCTTGGTGGAATGCTTATGATTAGGCACAAGGCAAGGGAAAAACTGAGCTGTAAACGAAGAAGCATCAGGAACTTACCTTGAACTCCTTCAGTGCAAAGGCACTGTCCTCCATCACTGAGCCAGGTGCATCTCACACTTAAGTTTCTACACACCCTGCTTACATTCTAGAGCCCCCAGGCTCTGACGTGTTCCTGTACACTTAGTCCATAAAGATTTAAGTCTCAAGGTAACTTTCAGACTAATAGGGTCACTTAAAGACAGCCACAAGTTTATATGGTACAAGCAGAGAAATATGTTTTAGTATAATTTGTGATCATTTAAGTCTGGAAAAGATACTATAAGAGGAGAGGAATACAAATGAATGGCAGTACAGATTGTCATACTCAACTGAGCAACAGTGTGTGGAACTAAACAAAATATAGGTCACATTGTGGATTTCCAGCATTTCCTAACAGCATGGACTTTTGGAAACAGCAAAAGAATGTATAAAAATTTCCTAGTATATATGGGTATTTTGTAGTTAGAGAGACTGTGTCATGTGACAAAACATTGCTGTTATGTGGCAGTATCTGGCACACAGTCCTTAGTAAATAATAGCTGAGCTAAAATCGTATTATATTCACAGTCACCTAAGAATATGTCTGCTGTCTGATTAGTTACAAAGAAACACCACACAATAGCAGAATTCTTCCCTTTATGAAAGAAGTTAATTTATCCTAAGTTCCTTTAGTTCACTCTGAAATGATAGAACGCTTTTGTGACTACCAAGTCTAGAAAAAGATGTGTGCCACAAAACCCTTACTTAGGAAAAGTGTCAATTTCACAGGAAACAAAAAAATACCATAACTGTCATATTAAGGCCACAGAAATAGAAGTGAAAGTCACTTCTTGTTAGTTATAATTTCACCATGTCTAATGACTGATGATCAACTGAAAGCAGAGTGTTGCTCTCAAAGTCTATCACATAAGATGCCAATTTATAAATGCAAAGAGGGAAGAGTGAACACATTTTCTAAGGGCCTCATTATCCTTAGCTGTCAACTAATATACTGAAGAAATGACATCAGTTGCATTCAGAAGAGGGAAAAATGTAGGCCCCACCCCACACTGGTGGGAGCCAGTGCAAGAAAAGAACAGGTGATGGAGAGCTGGGAGTGATGGAAGAGCAGAGCGGTGAGTGCAACTGTGGAAAGAGGTGGAACTGGCTATGCGCCTGAGAGAGGGCTGAGGTCTAGGGTGGATCCTGTTAGTGCCCAGTGGGTTTGATGGGGTGGTGTGCAGCAGCCTGGAGCTTAAGCAGATGCAGACTCAGCCCCTGAACAAGCTGCCTGGTTGAGGGCATCAACCTAGCTCTAGGCAGTGACAGAGGGTTGAGATAAGGAACAGTCCACCTTCTAGATTGGACCTCCTCGAAGGACCGCCGTGTCCCGTGATGCCACTGAGGGCTATGTGTGAGTCAATAGCCTTGATGTGGCTTGGGTCTGGGTTGATGTCTGAGAAGCGCATTGTCACCTGATGGCATGCAGATGTTTGTGGCCTGTGCAGTGGCCTGAATCCATGTTGATTTCCGTGGGCCGTGCTACACCCGGTGACTATACCGATGTGAGTGGTCTTCGCTGCCATCTAGGACTGCAGTGGTGTCTGGGTCAGGCCTGCCACCGAGGGCCATGTCCAGGGCTGAGGTTTTACTATAGCTGGAGTCTCTGTTGATGTCTATGCCCTGTGCTACCACAGAAGGCCATACTGATGTTGTGGTCTGTGTTACAGCCTGAAACCATGTTGATGTCCATGGGACAATGGTTCGGCTATGGCCCACATCAATGTGGGTGGACTGTGCTGCCGCCTGGAGCCATGGAGAAGCTCAGCCCATGCTGCTCCTGAGGGCCTTGTCCGGGGCTTTGGCCCTTCTGTAACCAGGAGCCCTGTTTGAGGTCTGTGCTGACACCAGAAACAATGTTGAAGCCATGCTCCTTTCTCCAGAGGATCCTAAAGAGCAAATGAACTACTTTGGTAGTGACATTGATGACAAGAGACACAAAGCTGAGAACGATGGACATGGAAGACTTCTGTGATAACCCCTAACTCCACCCCATCCAGTCCTCTTCAAAAAAAAAATAATAATAGTAACAGCCTGAACGGGAAACCATCAAAGAAAACTCTTAAAGCTGTGATAGGATGCTGATGTATCACTCCCCACAATAGATGGCTTTCAGCAGGAGTGTGGGAGGGGAAGAACTCAGCTGTGTTTATTGGGCAGGCCATTGAGAGTTTGCGCATACTCCAGTGAGTATGTAGGTAACCCAAACAGGACTTTATTTTTATTTTTTTTTTTTTTTGCTGAGGGAGGGGGCAGGTTACCAGTGTTGGAAGATGGACAGAGAAAGACTGGGAAGCGAAAGTGATAAGGTGTGTATAATGTGAAATTCCCAAAGAATCAATAAAATTATGTTGGGAAAAAGAGAAATGAAAAATGCAAAATATTCTAAGCTACAATCTTTTCTTAGAAGTGACCAGTTCAAAATAAATAAAGAACTGTTTCACAATAAATTAATAGAATTCTAAAAGAAGAGAGAATTTTGCCATGCTATGCCTTGAAAGTTAAGAAAAGAATAAAGAGTTGATGTAACAACCATGATGGTGAAAGGCAGGAGACAAAGGTCTGAGTCTTTGGGAGCAAACAATGTGAGCTATGGATTGGTTTAAGTGGAGGCACACAGTTACACTATGAAAAGATTTGTAAACTATGGAACTATCTAAAAAGAATAAGAATTCCTAAGATTTATCACTTTATTTTTCCTTACAGTTGAAGAATGTAATTTCCTAAAAACATGATTCCTAAGCAATAAGATCCAAATCAAAAGATATGTTCTGATTAGCATCAAGCTGAGCTTTCCTTATGACCATCCTACCTCCTTACTATTATCAGCATAATGATATAAGCTAAGCAGCATTCAATGAACAAAAATATCTCATTAACGAAACACTGTTTGCCCTAACTATTCTTAATCTATCAGCCAGTCAGATAATGTGAAATGCTTTAGTACATAAACAATCCAACCTTTTCAACTACCAAATTTCTTTTAAGTTGGATGTGGTGGTATTCTAATTGTACTGAAATGTGATTTTAATTGTATGTTAATAAATAAAGTTGCCCGGGGGTCAGAGCTATTAGCCTTTAATCCCATAGATCTCTGTGTGTTCAGGGATACAGCCAGCATTGGAGACCTGGAGGGCTGTACATACAGACAGTGACGAGGCAGTCACGTGTTTGGGTTTACAACCAATGAGAAGGCAGAACAAAAGACTATGAAAAGATGGACAGACAGGAAATAGGTCTCTTTCAGGAAGCTAGGAACTCGCAGGAGGAAGGGTAAAATTTTAGCTCTGAGCTCTGACCTCTCGGCTTTCTCTTTTACATTGGTTCTGTGTTTCTTATTTAATAAGGCGGTTGGTTACATCTACAGTTGGAAATTCTTCAATGAGATAAATCTGTGACTACATGTATAAATTAATGCTAGGAGTGTTAAGTGTTATATATGTACTGTGTACTATAAATAAATATATTTCCCTAAAGACAATTATATCCTTGACATATGCAGAGACAGCCTATTCATGAAATGCTTCCTTTATTAGCTCTTCAGGTATGATTCTTTGGTTGCTCACAAACAAACTTAACTCTAACTCCTGGAAAAAGAGGGAATTATAGTGAATTATATTGGATTAACTCCAAATTTTTAAAAAGTTAATATGCCACGTTTGAGAAGAAAACCAAAGCAGCTTTTGGGATCTGAGCAGTGAGTCTCAGTATAAGATTACTTCAGGGGATGCTCCTGGAGTTGTGCCATCTCAAACAAGAGCTGCTACCAAAATGTAGCCAGTTGAGTCTAAATGTTAATTAGTTGTAATTAAAACTCAGTTGCTTAGTTACACTAGCCATATTTCTAATACTCATTAGGCTATGTGGCTTGAAGCTACCATATCAGGCATCACAAATATGTAGTATCTTCCTGAGTACAGAAGTAGCTGCTGGGCAATGTTAGCTTAATGTGGCTCAGCCTCCTACATGAATCAGCTCCACTTATTTTTCCAAACATTGTCAGGATTAGAACTCTTCAGAGAGTTTCTTTGCAATACCTATCTATCTACCCACCTTTTTGCTGGGATTTTACAGAGGATGATGGTGAAGAACACCACACTATCTGAGCTACACATTATGTAGAAGACATACATTTCCACAAAGACCTATGGGTCTCATATTTAGAAAGACATAAATGGAAACTGTATGGGCAGAAGCACCCAATGCACACCACAGTATTCATCCTATTGTGTTCATCTCTATGGCAGAATGTATACCCAATGTACACCATTAATGCTTAGTCTATTTTGTTCATCTGTTCACTTTAGTCTTAGTGTGATAATGTAGATGGCAATGCTGGGCAGTCTTCATTTGTCAGTCAGCTAATTAAAACAGACGGTAACCTCTTTAAAGCATCCATTCCCTAGACAGGCATTTGGGCTGCAGTGTGCTAAGCTGTTTGATGTTATGCCAAATCTCCTGGCAGGTAGGCCAAAAACAGAAAGAAACCCTGGATCCATTTACCTTGTCTCTTTATGTCTGAATTATACTTCCCTTTAAATCTAGTCCGGTGATAAAGTAATTGCATATTCTTATCAAGTTTAAGAAAGCTGGAATTTCTTGCTTCAAAGGGTCCATTTTATTATGTAGTAGTTTTCACCTTCACAGAGGAAGGGGAGCTAAAGGAATATTTTCTCAGTGCATAATGCTACCAAGCACTCATTTTCACCATACAAAGTGTCTTTGTTCTGTATTTCTACCTTGATTTATGATTGCAGACTGCAGATCATATCTCACAGTTTCTTGTGGTCTGATGGTAATATACTTGCTGGAAAAAATATTCAGACTTCAAATAGATTGCAGCATGAATTTCACAGTCAATATGCCAGGAACTCAGCACAACCCTTTTTACAGGTTTTGGACAAGAAGAGGAAGTCATCCAAAGCATGTAAATAAGAGTAACAAATGGAGATGCAGTGTAATCATGAATGATGGAGTCAGGTTGAAGCCCTGAGTGTCAGATATCCCAATAAAAGAGTAATCTGAGCTGGTTAGTCACCTGAATCCCTTTAGCCACCTCTTCTCTCATTCTAATTATGCTGTTACCTTATTCCATGGTGCACACACCCTATTCCACGGTGCACACACCTTATTCCATAGTGCACACACCTTATTCCATAGTGCACACACCCTATTCCATGGTGCACACACCCCCATCTCTCCTGTTGGGTCACTGAAGTATATGACAAAACAATTCTGGTATAATGTATTACATATTCTGGTAATATGTATTCTTCTTGATTTATTTTTTCTTTCCTCTCAATATATTATCCAGACCTTCAGGATCCTCTTGCCTATAGACATTATTCTTTCCAAGATTAAAATTAGAAGTAGCTTGAAGCCCAGACTTCTTTTGTTCATCTACACATAAACTTGTTGCAGAAATTATTCTGGAGGTTTGTAAAGGCAAAGGGAAAGTTGTGAGGATGAGTTCTGTAAAGAAGCGCGAGAGAGAAGCTATGTTTTCCTAGAGTGGTAGAGTAAAACTATTTTTCAAAAGATTTGTGCTACATTCCTGTGTGATCCTGAATCCCTCTTCCCTCTCTTTGACTGGACTACTGGAGCTCAGCCTGGTGCTTGGTTGTGGATCTCTGCATCTGCTTCAATCAGTTACTGGATGAAGCATCTATGAAGACAATTAAGGCAGTCATCAATCTGATTACCAGGGTAGACCATTTCAGGCACACTCAGCACTCTGCTGAAGTGGGGAGAGGCTTGGTCCTGCCTCAACTGAATGTACAACTCGCAGCTGTCCTCCCATGAGAGAACTTACCCTGTTGGAAGGGGGGATGAGGGGTGGGTTGGGGTGGAGGGAAGGCAGGGGCGGAAGGAGTGGGAGGAGGGATGATGGGGGATCTGTGGTTGGTATGTAAAATGAATTTAAAAAAATTAAAAAATAAAAAAAATCTTTATTTTTTTTTAAAGAAAGGGCGAGAGAACATGGCATAAATTAGGGGCATAAACTTTGAAAACCACACATTACCAGATGTGAAAAACTCCCCATATCTACATTCTTTGACACAGAAACAAGATGGTTAGAGAAGCTTGAATGTTCTTGCTGAGCAATGCAATGTGTGTCATGTGGTAACTACATGTTGACCATCATGCCACAATAAGTCTTTAATATGGCATCATTTTTCAAGTAGACCAAACAATCACTAGATAATGAGTTACTCACAAACATCTTCCTCTGCTTTGAAAGGGAAGATTCTTTTGGACAGAATAAACAAAAGCTGTATATAACTGTTTGAGAATACCTAACTAATATGGCTATAAGTTTGCCTATTACAGATGACTATTAATCTGTATTTTAAATATATTATATATATATACACTTTTAAATGAGCATAAACATAACACCTTAAATATAAGTAAAAATATACATATAGTTTAACAAAATTGACTTTAAATCTGTATCAATAAACTAACATCCATACCAATATAAAATATTTTGAGATTAACAGCTGTTTTTGGATTAAAGTAGATTCAATAATCTACCCTTTTTCCATCAAAATAATTAACCCTTTCCCCATAATTTCTATATGATATCACCCTTTCTTCTTTAGAAAGAGATGGACTATGACCAATAAAAATTTATAACCAAACGCCTAAACAAGGTCAAACATCTATAATCTATTTTTTGGTGGGGAATGTAGGCATAATTCTCTAGACTACTTCCTTTTCATTGATGGGGCTGATAATCCTTAAGGACATCTGAGAAAATCAGGACAATTGTTAAGTCTTGGCTGTAATATTTTGTAAAGCTGGAACATGTCAGTTAGCAGACCTGAAGTTGTTTTGGATGTTGGATCATCTGGCCATTTTTATTGGTGTCTGGTCCTCTTGTTCTGAACATATATAAACTTTTAAAGCTAACATATATATCTGCATCAATACAAATATAAACTCTCTATTGCACACAAGCCAGACAAGGATTTTTTTTTTTGTTTTATGGGTAGGCAGATGAAATATACGATATGTGTCTTATAGTTACTTTATATTTATTTTCTCATGTCTGTAGTTAGGATTTCAAGGGCTCTTCCTCATTCAAACCTGCTTTTTCTTAATCCAGAATGAATCCATAGTCTCTCATTTCTTGCAGAAACGAAAACATAAACTTTCCCATGAAATGACATAACTTTTAACACAAATTTTGGAGTCAAGTTTTTTTTTTCACATATATGGGTTGGTTTAGTCCAGCAGCTTTTATAATTGAATGTCTACTACCAGTTATCCTTTGTTCATTAAGTCAAAAAGTCCAAATAGAACATAATAAAATATAAAAACCAGATTCTCTGTGTATTTCCCATCTTTACATGGCTATTATGTTTTTATTATGCTTTTCCTTTTTTATGGACTTTACTATTATTTAATTTACACTTTTTTCCTCTCTCTCAAGCCTATGTACATTTTTCAAACATACTGTGACCCATTTAGGGCCTTTCTGTCTGAATCTGTTTTTACTGTATATCTCTATCTCTTTCTGATCATATTGTGGTGGTATTGTGTTCCCCCAAAATATTGTGCACCCTAATAAACTTATCTGGGGTCAGTGAACAGAACAGCAACAATATTAAGCGTAGAGGTTAGGCAGTGGTAGCACATGCCTTTAATCCTAGCATTCCAGAGGCAGAGATCTGCCTGGATCTCTGTGAGTTTAATGCCACACTGGAAACAGCCAGGCATGGAGACACATATCATTAATCCCAGAAAGTGAGCCTTTAATCCCAGGAAGTGATAGCAGAAAGCAGAGAGGTATATAAGCCATGAAGACCAGGAACTAAGCCTGGTGAAGCTTTTTGGCTTTTAGCAACAGTTCAGCTGAGATCCATTCAGGTAAGAACTCAGAGCTTCCAGCCTGTGGAAACAAGATCAGCTGAGGAATTGGCGAGGTGAGGAAGCTGTTGCTTGTTCTGCTTCTCTGATCTTCCAGCAGTCACCCCAATAACTGGCCTTGGATTTGTTTTTATCAATAAGTATCTTTAAGATTCATTCTTCACCATATGTGTCTTTAAACTGCTAATACCAAAGCTTTTGTTCCCTGAGTGCCTACCTTCATGGCAGAGGTACCAGTGGGAGCCACATTTATTGCCCCTATTCTGGGGAATTTTAGGGTCCACACTGTCAACATGTAGAGCATTGCCATCTGCTGCTTATTAACCCCATTTAAGTGTTTGGTAGCAGGGCCTCTTAAAAGAGCTGTGCAGCTTTTGCCACTGGTAAATGGGATGATGAAGGGAAGAAAATGAGGGGTAATGATATGTAGGTCTGTGAGTGAGATTTGAAAAACCTTATGTAGTTTCTATGCTAATTTTGGACTTTTTTATAATTTTTGCTATTTAAAGCAATTTTAAACTATTTTGTCATATTCCCCTCCACAAGTCCTTCAAGATGCTCTCCATCTTCATGTCCCTCAAATTTAAGTTCTTTTTCAAAAAACACAAAAGTCTAACACACACACACCCCAAAGTAGTTTTGATTTGCATTTCTCTGGTGGTTAATGTCTTAGTTGGGGATTAATTGCTGGGAAGAGACACAATGACCATGGCAACTCATAAAAGAAAACACTTAATTGGGTCTGGCTTACACTGCAGAGGTTTAGTCCATTATTGTCATGGCAGGAAGCATTTTGACATGCAAGCAGATATGGTATTAGAGAGGTAACTGAGAGTTCTACATCTGGATCTGCAAGAAGCAGGAAATGAAATTGCCACACTGGGCCTCACTTGAGCATATGAGACCTTAAAGACCACCCCGGTGACATACTTCCTCTAACAAAGGCATATCTGCTCCAACAAGGCCACACCTTCTGATAGTGCCACTCCCTTTGGATCAAGCATTCCAACACATAAGAATTTGGAGGCCATTCTTATTCAAATCACTACAGCTAAGTATGTTGAACATTTCTTTAAATGTTTCTCAGTCATTTGAGATTTCTCTATTGAGAATTCTCTGTTTAGATTTGTACTCTATATTTTAATTGGATTCTTTGGTTTGTTGATGTCTAGTTTCTTGACTTCTGTATATATTTTATATATTAGCCCTCTATCAGATATGTAGTTGGTAAAAATCTTTTTCCATTCTGTAGGCTGTCATTTTGTGCAAATGACAGTGGATTTTGACAAGGAGAAGATTCTCGGGGTCATGAGGTCTCATTTATTAATTTTTGAACAGTGTCTGTGCTTATGTTGTTTTGTTCAGAAAGCATTTTCCTGTGCCAATGAGTTCAAGGATATCTCTACAATTTTTCTTTAAGGTTCAATGTATCTGGTTTTATTTCAAGGTCTTTGATCCATTTGGAGTTGAGTATTGTGCAGGTTCATAAGTATGTATATATTTGGATTCATCTACATGTAGCCATCTAGTTTGACCAGCACCATTTTTGTTGTTGTTGTTTTCAGTATATATTTTTGTCCTCCTTATTGAAAATCAGGTGTCATAGATGTGTGGATTTATGTCTGTGTCTTCAGTTTGATTCCATTGATCAATATGTCTGATTTTGTACCAATACCATGATCTTTTTAATACTACAGCTTCATAGTACAACTTTAAATTGGGGATGGTGATACTCTAGCAGTTCTGATTACTCAGGATTGTTTTTCACTATCCTGCATTTTTAATGTTTCCATATGAAGCTGAAAAATATCTTTTCAAAATCTGTGAAGAAATGTGTTGGAATTTTGATGGGGACTGCATTGAATCTGTGGATTGCTTTTGTTTGATATCTTCTTCAAATTCTTTCTTTAATGACTTACAGTTTTTAACATACAGGTCTTTCACCTTCCTCGATTAGAGTTACATCAAGATATTTTATATTATTTGGGGATATTTTGAAAGATTTTTACTGATTTCTTTCTCATACCATTTATCATTTGTATATAGGAGGGCAACTGATCTTTGTTACTTAATATTTTTATCCTGTGACTTTGCTGAAAGTATTTCTCAGCTGTAGGAGTTTCCTGCTGAAAATTTTTAGGATCACTTATGCACACTATCATATCAACCGCAAATAAAGATACTTTGGCTTCTTCCTTTCCAATTTTACCCAATGATCTCCTTCAATTGTCTCATTGCTCTATCTAAGATTTTAAGTACTTTATTCAATGGTTATAGAGTGGGCAATTTTGTCTTATTCCTGATTTTGGTAGAATTATATTGTATTTCTCTAAACTAAGTTGTTGTCTATAGTCTCACTATAAACTCTCTTTAATACGTTTAGATATGTCCCTTATATCCCTGACCTCTAAAACTTTTTGTGTCACAAAGACACATTACATTTTCTTAAAAAGGCTTTTTCTGCATCTAATGAGATGATCATGTGGTTTTTGGTTTTTGTTTGTTTCTATGGTGGATTACATTTAGTTATTTGTATATGTTGAACCACCCTGCATCTGTGGGATGAATCCTACTCGATCATGTGGATGATGTTTTGAATTGTTCTTGGATTCAGTTTGCAAGTATTTTATGGAGCATCTTTGCATCTATGTTTATAAGGGAAAATGGTCTGTTATTCTCTTCCTTTATAGATCTTTATGTGGTTTGGATACCAGGGTAACTGTGACCTCATAAAATGAATGTGACAATGCTCCTTTGGTTTCTATTTTGTAGAATAATTTGAAGAGCATTGGCATTAACTCTTCTTTGAAAGTCTAACAGAATTCTGTGCTAAAACCATATGGCTATGAACTCCTTTTAGTTGGGAGACATTTGGTTACTGCTTTTACTTCACAAGGAGTATAGATTTATTTACATTGCTTATCTGATTTTGATTTAACTTTGGTAAGTGGCATATATCGAACAAATTATCCATTTATTTTTGATTTTCAAATTTGGTGTAGAACAGGTTTGTTTGTTTGCTTTTTGGTTATTTTTCTTTCTATCTTTTTTTTTTTTTTGGTTTTTTGAGTACAGGTTTTTAATGTATGCCCTTATGATACTTGGAATTTCCTCAGTGTCTGTTGTTATATCCCCCTTTGTTTCTGATTTTGTTAATTTGGATATTCTCTGTATGACTTTTAGTTAGTTTGGATAAGGATTTGTCAATCTTACTGATTTTCTCAAAGAATTAACTTTTTGTTTAATTGATTCTTTGAATTTTTGTTGTTGTTATTGAGGTTTGTTTGTTCTATATTTTTTATTTCAGCTCTGATTTTAATTATTTTTTGGTGTATATTCTTTTTGGATATGATTTCTTATTTTTATTTTAGAGCTTTCAAGTGTGCTCATAAGTTGCTAGTATGAGATCCCTCCAACTCTTTATGTAGGCACTTAGCACTATGAACTTGCCTCTTAGAATTACCTTCATTGTGCCCCATAAGGTTGGGTATCCTGTGTTTTCATTTTCACTCAACTCTAGTCTTTAATTTCTGATTCTTTTCTGTCTTCATTCATTTGTAATTCAGTAGAGAGTTGTTTAGCTTCCATGTATTTGTAAGCTTTCTTTTGTTGCTGAGTTCCAGCTTTAATCTGTGGTAGTCAGATAACATTCAGTGCTATTCTCAGTTTTTTTTTTTTTTTTTTTTTTTTTTGTTTTTGTATCCTTTGTGATTTGCTTTGGGTCTGAGTATGTGGTCAATGTTGGAGAAAGTTTCATGAGCTTCTGAGAAGGAGGCATGTTATTTAATGTTTGGATGAAATGCTCTGTAGATATTTGTTAGGTCCATTTGGTTTATAATGTCAATTGGCTCCACTGTTTCTCTGGTTTGTTTTTGTCTGGATGAACTGTCTGTTGGTGAGAGTAAGGTATTGAAGTTTCCCTCTATCAGTGTACGAAGGCTGATGTGTGATTTAAGATGTACTAGTGTTTCTTTTACAAATTGGGTGTCCTTGCGTTTGATGTATACATGTAAAGAACTGAAATATCCTCTTGGTGGATTTTTTTTTCCTTTGATAAGTATATAGTATCCTCTCTATCTCTTCTCATTAGTTTTGGTTTCAAGTCTTTTGTCAATATTAAAATTGCTACAACAGCTTATTTCTTGGATCCATATGCATGGAGTATCATTTTCCAACTCTTTGCTCTGAGGTGAGTCTATCCTTGATGTTAATGTGTGTTTCTTGTATGCCGCAGAAGAATGGATCCTGCTTTTCCCATCCATTTTGTTAATATATGTTTTTTTATTGGAGAATTGCGACCGCTGATGTTGGGAGATATCAATGAACAATATTTGTTGAATCCTGTTATTTTGCTGGTATGTGTGTTTCTCTGCTGGGGGATGTCTTTCTGCATGCTGTGAATATATGCTGTTCCCATTGGTTAATAAATAAGCTGCTTTGGCCTATGGCAAGGCAGCTTAGAGGCAGGTGGGAAATCCAAGGAGAGAGACAGGAAAAAGTAAGGTGGAGTCTGGAGAGGTGTGAGCCAGCCATTGAAGGAGCAACATATAATGTGACACAGGTAAAGCCACAGAACATGTGGCGATAGATAGATCAATAGTTATGGGTTGAGTTAAGTTATAAGAGCTAGCTAGCAAGAAGGCTGCCATAGGCCATACAGTCTGTAAATAATATTAAGCCTCTGAATAATTATTTTAAAAGTGGCTGTGGGACCGTGGGGCCAGGTGGAACCAGAGAAAAATTACCACTGCATTTGGCATCCAGACGTGGTAGTGAGAATTTCCACCAAAAATCTGAGAAAGCTTTAAAAAAAAGATCTAAAATGGATCTAAAAACTCCTTCCTAGTAGTCTCTAAAGCAAACTGTGAGCTATAGTGTGGTGGGTTTGCAGCACGTGGGCTTGACCTACAGCATGGTGGATTCCTGATGCAGTACAGGTGTCTCCAAGCTACCCAGCATGGTGCATGGCAGATTTGGCTTTTGCTAGAGCAGGCAGAAGAAAAAAAAAAAAAGTTTCTGGGCTACACACTGCTTGTTGAAGGCATAGACACATGACCTCCCAGAGTCCGTGGAGAGCATGGCTCCCAGTGCTGACAGTGAATTACCTCCACCATGTTGGAAAGCTTAAATGGGTGGAGTCAGCAGCTAAGGCTGCCACATTGGCTGCAGGACCACGGGGCTGGGTGGAACTGGAGAAAACTTAATGACTACATTTCTTTTCTTTTGATTTACTGGTCTGGTGTTATTTATTCCTTGTGGTTTCTTGAGTGTGTATGATTAATTTCTTTAAGTTGGAATTTTTCTTTTTCTGCCTTCGGTAGTCCTGCATTTGTAAATTGATGTTACTTAAACTTGGTTTTATCGTGGAATGCGTTACTTTTGCCATGTATTGTGATTGACAGTTTTGCTGTGCGTGGTAGTCTCAGCTGGCATCTGTGTTCTCTTATAATATGTAGAACAGCTGTTTAAGACTTCTGGCTTTTAGAGTAGCCACTGAGAAGTCAGGTGTTATTCTAACAGGTCCACTTTTATATATTACTTGGTCTTTTTCCCATAAAGCTTTTAGTATTTTGTTGTTGTTGTTCTGTTCATTTAGTGTTTTAATTTTTATGTGCTAAGGAGACTTTCTTTCTGGATTACTCTATTGGGTTTTCTGTATGTTTCTTGTACCTTAATGCACATATCTTTCTTTAGGCTGGGTAATTTTCTTCTATGATTTTGTTGTAAATATTTTCCATGCCTTTGACTCTGTGCTTCTTCATCTGTCCTATTATTCTTTGATTTGGTCTTTTCATAGCATCCCAGATTTTTTTTTATTTAACATTTTCTTTGACTGAGGTATCCATTTCTTCTTCCTTTTCTTCAATGACTGAGATTCTTTCATTTTTTAGTTCTATTGGTGAGGCTTGACTTTGAGGTTTGAGAGTCTAAATTTTTCATTTCCATGTTTCCCCCAGTTTTGGTTTTCTTTTATGATTTTATATTTAATTCCAGGTCTTGGGGTCTTTTCTTTATTCACTTCCTTCCACTGTTTGTGTTTTCATAGATTTCTTTAAGGGATTTATCATGTCCTCTTTAAGAACATCGATTATATTCATAAAGGTTATTTTAAGGTTTTTTTCTTGTGCTTCAGCTCTGTTGCACTTCTCAGGGCCTGCTGTGGTAGGGTCTCTGGATCTAGTGGAGACCTATTGTCCTGGTTATTATTGATTTTGTTTTTATGCCTGCATCTAGGTATTTGGGATTGTGAAGATAGTAATTCTAGGTGCTGATACCAATCATTGTCTTTGTTGGGTGGTTTATTCTGTTTCTTTGTTTCTGTTGTCACACACACACACACACACACACACACACACACACACACACCGTTCTTTCACAGTGTATGGAGGCTGTGTGTTACTTATAGGAAAATCTTCCAGGGCCCTGATCAGTGTGGCCACTAGGAGTTACAGGTAAAATATGTTTGTTGGTATTGAGACCTGAAACTTAGGAATAGAGATGGGCTGGGGACAGTGGAGGGCCTTCACTAGAGGGAGGAAAGTTGCATGTTCCACTAGGACCTGTTTCATTAGTTCCCTGGGGATGAGGTCAGAAAATGAGGATAGGCTACAGCAGAATGTCTGCTGGGGATGAGACTGGGAGATTGGACGTGGAGGGATAAGAGGTGAATATCTGCAGTTAGCTCATTTGCTTCCCTTTCAGGAGTTGTCTGTAGGTTATCAGGGAGTGGCTTCTGGAGATGGGGGGTAGGACAAAGCAACTAGTGAGATAAGGAAGGTTAGGACGGGAAGATCCGTCAGAGCACCAGAGATGAGGTGGGGGCGACTGCCAGAGGTGGGCTGCTGCAAAGCTAGGATGAGACTGAGGGATTTGATTTGGAGGAGCAGAAGGAGAGGTGAGGGTCTGTGGTCAGCCTACCTGCTTCTCTGGCTGGAGTGATGAACTGTTTTATTTGGAGGGAAGTTTGACATTTTTAGGCATCTGCCATTATGCTTATGTGCTTGCTATCACAAATATTTGGAGTGGAAATAATGTCTAGTCTATATTTGGTTCCATGAACCTTCAGCTCCAGGGTACAGACATAAAATTAGCCATTGAAACATCATCCTCAGACTCAGTGACACTTGTGGAGATGAAGCACAGCCAGTGGGAGTTTTCTTGTATAACAAAAAGAAAGACTTCTATTGCAGGGAAAAACTTCAGGACAAAAATAAAATCTGAAAACAAATTCAAGGCATAATAGTGGGTTCTGAAAAGGTGTGATAAGCCTTGCCAAGCCCCTGCAACCCACTCTTTCACAGTATTCCATCAAAGGTGAGGTCAGTGTTTCACAGAATATAATTCATGGTGTTTTTACTGCATAAGGGAAGATGAAGTTCACATAGCCTGGATAGGGTCTGTAAGTAAGTAATGCAGTTCTTAAATGGGTTTCACTACCAACTTCCTTCTTTGTGGTCCCTATGGAAGAAATAGAAAATAGGCATTATTTCTTACAGCTCAGAATAAATCACTTCTGGGCTAGAACTGAGAATATATATAGTTGCTTCTAGAATAGGAGTTTTACAGCCCTATTCTCCTTGACATTTTGTATAACACAATCAAAATAAAATCACCTTCTAAAATTTCTATTATTTTATATTTATTATTTAGATTTTTGGCCTGTTATCATGATTCATAGTGGGCTCTGGTTTCTCAGAGACCCATAAAGAGGCTCTTAATTATACATACCACAGAGGGAAACCCACTTAAATATGTTTTAATGAGTAATTCTTAACTTTAAATTAGTGTTCCCTTCTTGTTAGCAAAAAAATGATTAAAGTGGATCAAATCTTTGAGGGACACAAGGAGATGCTCTGGATTGCTTGCTTGGCAAACTGTTCTAGTGTATTGTTATAAAAAGTGGTGGGAGCCTGCCCTGCTGGAGAAATCCCTTTATCTTGATGCTGGAAGTCATAAGCTCATGATCTGCCCCCTGCTCCTAGAATCCTCTACAAGAAGGTCTCAAAATTAAAATATGTGTCAGCTTGTCCATCACTTTTTGCTTGCTATCTTTAAAAAGCACATAGACTAACATAATCAAAGAAAACTAATGACAGATCAGGTCATTTTCTATTTTTTAAATATTTGATATGAAAGAATAAAAGATTATCAAAACTACCCATAACAACTATTAAACCCATTTACAAATGAAGAATCTGAAGAGTTACAAAGTTAAATCATTTGTTCTAAGTCACAACCTGTATGTTTAAGGCTTTCACATGTTTTGTTTTGTTTGGTTTGCCATCAAAAAAAAACATGAAAATATATCTGAATGAACTAGCTAGTAGAGGAAATGTGGAGATTAAAGAGAAGCAAACATTAAAGAGAGACCTAGATCATGATTCCCAAGGAGCTTCCTCCTTCCGGGATACTGTTGACTTGGTTGTTATATTTAGGAAAGCACTAGTGCTGGAGAGACAGCTCAACCATTAAAGGTTAGGCTTGACCAAAAATATAAGAAAGCATGGAGCAGACCCTAAGCCAGTGTTTCATAGAAAAGTATGCTGTGAGTCAGTTAAAATCACCCTTGTTCTCAGTCATGGATACTCAGTATACCTTGAGCACTATTAACTTGCATGGCCAGGTATAATGTGCATGATATCAGTGTCAGAACCTCTTTTATTATTTACTAATTAGTAAACAGCTGGGACATCATTCAACCTCTTCAGAGTCTCTCTCAAAATAGCAAGTTCTTTCTTCTCAGAATTAATTTTGAGTATTGAAGGATATCATAGTATATTGTGTAAGCTATAAAAAGTCTGATTAATTAAGCTTTATATGTGATTAAATGTAATCTATAAACAACAGTTAAAAGCATGGGATATTTCATGTCTTCTGCATACAGATATACCAGTACTAAAGGACATTGTTAACACTGTCTGTTTATTTATCTCTATTCTACTTGTCTCAGAGCTTAGTAAGATTTGGCCATATTTTATTCCCTTCAACTATAACATAAAAATGTAGATGATACTTATTTAGTTATTTACTCTTTTTTATGAGACAGGGTTTCTCTGTGTAGTTTTGGTGCCTGTCCTGGATCTTGCTCTGTAGATCAGGCTGGCCTCAAACTCACAGAGATCTGCCTGGCTCTGCCTCCTGAGTTCTGGGATTAAAGGTGTGTGCCACTACCATCTGGTTATTTACTTTTATCTAAATATTGACTGTTAAATTAGATGAAAAAATGGTGGTAAAAAGAACTTGTATGTTCCAAATGTATCTTCATTTTTACTCTAAATGGAGCTGATTTCTCTAATTGACTCTTAAACCCTGATTATCATTTAATTTCCTTATTAGTTTTATTCATACTTAATAAGTACTGCTCTAGGTTAGTGATGAGGGTTGGTAGGAGGTAGGGGATGCATGGATTTGACTCTCGAGTGTAGCAATAAGAATGTCTGAGGAGAAAGAGACTCTAATGATGCTGAAACATACATTGATTAACAACACATTATAGCCAAGAATTTCCAGTATCACTTGCCTGGACCAGTCTAATGCATCCCAACAGGGCTCTCTAGTTTTATTATGTCATTCCCACTCATCCCCATGGATGCTTGCTCCTATTATGTTTACCTTACAAAGGAATCCATATTTTTCTTCTTCCAACCAAATGTTATAAACCCCAAACCTCCAATCACAGAGGGGAAAATATCACTCTTCAGTTTAGTACATGAGGCCCAGCACAATGTAATAGTTCAAAAACTCCTTCAGGGAATATTTTTCTTCCTTCTTTATTTCTTCTGATATAATATGCAGCTAAAGTTTGCAGAGCAAAATAATGTCTGTTCATCAGTATACTTGGGCTCCCCCTGCTTAATGTTTTCTACTCTTGCTCTTCATTCTGGAATTTCCTAAACTATCATTGTTCATTCAAACAGACCCCTACAATCTGCAAATGCATGCTAAAATTCAGTGTCCAATGTAGTGAGTCTTTCATTCTGTATGTCTAGCTCCCTCCATGCTTCCTTGGCATCTCCTCTGTGCCTCCATTATTTCCTCCTCTTCCTTGCTTTCCCGCAAAATCCCACCTATACCTCCTGCCTAGCTATAGGACTTTCAGATTTTTATTACACCAATCACAGCAATACACTTTCACACAGTGTACAAATATCCTATAACAGTCATGTGCAAATTCTGCAAACCTCACGTATAACTAGTGTTTCTTTCCTCACTAGCACAATAGATAATGACTTATATTTCAGATTAAATTTAATTATGGAACACATATAGCACAGATACACATTTATGGATCAAAGTTACTGTAAATCATAGGCTATTTTAGCTTAAAAACAGAATTTCTGTTTAATAGTAATAGTTGAGATTTTTATTGCAAATGAATAGCTTAATTTAGAAATACTCAGAAAACAATTCTCAAACAACAATCAGCCATAATTTTGCTAGTATTTATACATGAAATAAGTCGACAAACTTACAACTGTATCAGACAGTGGAAATTTAAATTAAGGCCAATTTATGTGACAAAAATTTCAAGGCACAATGGCTTAGTAAACTATTCACTGACAATCCTCACCAAGAGTGACCTAATGGGCTTTGGCATACATGTACTATGTCCCAAATAAATACTTGTATAGTCTCTGTCCTGGTTAGTGTATACCCAGTATAGTCATGAGTTTGCCTTCTCAAATCAGCCTTGATAAAAAAGAGAAACATCTTAGTGATAGTGAAGGAGACTAAGCATCTGAAAACCAAGATAACTTAGAGTTATTGAGGGAAATAAGTCTTGTAACTGGTGATGGAGAAGTCCTACAGTTGGGTATGGAATAAGAACCAGCAAATGAAGGCTACACAAGCTCTTTAACTTTCCAAATAGGAAACATTGACCATGGAAGGACCCCACAAGCAGAAACACCTGAGACATTGCAGTTCTTTGTGTTTACATATGACTTGAAGGGATACCACTACTGTGTTGTCTGAATAGCTAAGAGTTTTCTTTAAATTGTGACATTCCTGTTACTTTCTTCCTTTATAAAGTCTGTGCAGAATACCAGCAAGTAAATGAAACCTGTGATCTTCTGCTCTTACCTTCTGAAATGTCTTTTGTTCCTTAATGAAAAGAAACCACTGAGTGAACTACAATTTTGAGTATTTCTGAGGTTAAGTGCTCCTTGTATTCTTCTTAGACACAACCTTCAGTACCCAATAACCATTGTGTTTGCTTTGTTTTTAGAATTCTTTCATATTCATCATATTATGAATAATTCCAAATTTAAATATTCTGTCCTCACACAAAGTAAAATAAGATATCAGAGCATGAACACTCCTTTTTAGAATATATAGATATATACTATATATGTATATATCCTTTTGACCTACTTCTAAAGAATATTAAAAAATCATAACGATCATACATATGTACTTATTCTATCAGTACAGAATGATTGTTAATGGAAAAATATAATAATATCAATCAAGCCCCTAAAAATTCAGATTATGATTCCTTCAAATTCCTAGTGTATAGGCAAGCTCCCCACCATCCAGAGTTTACCCAAGAACCAAAGCACTATTGACTACATATCTTATTTGGAGGGTGAAGCTTTTGAGCACAAAACTGGACCATTTGACAAGAGCTGGTTGAAGGGACACTCATTGCTACACACTGTAGCTAGAGTTTTCCTGCCTGGCCCATGGTCGGGACAAATCTCTCTCACCTGCAGTCCAACAACTGCTCAGACCCAACCAAGTAAACACACAGAGACTTATATTGTTTATAAACTATATGGCCATGGCAGGCTTCTAGTTAGCTGTTCTTATATCTTAAATTAACCCATTTCTATTAATCTATAAGTTGCCACATGGCTCATGGCTTACCAGTATCTTAACATCTTCTCATGGCAGCAGCTGGCAGCTTCTCTCTGCTGTCTTCCTCTTCCCAGAATTCTCCTCTCTCCTTGTCCCACCTATACTTCCTGCTGGCTACTGGCCTATCAGTGTTTTATTTATTAACCAATCAGAGCAACACATTTAACATACAGAACATCCCACAGCACTTCCCCTTTTCTTTTTTTTCAAAAGGAAGGTTTTAACTTTCACATAGTAAAATTCCATATAACAAAACAATTATCAAGCAAGAATTATAGATACAATATCTAGTCTATTTGTATTTGGCAAAATTAAAGAAGTTATCCTCTCTATCCTATATTTGTGAGTCTAAGGTTTCATATCTAACTTATCTTGTATCATAACTAAGGAAAATTATAACTAGTCTTTAACTACATCAAAGACCTCAGAAGGATATAATATTACCTGAGAAATGGGAGAAGGATGCAAGCAACTTTCAGGAGTCTTGCAGGGTAGACAGAGACAGCAGGCAGCCTGGACAGTCATCTAAAGTTCTTTTGTAAAGTTGGGGCATCTGTCTTCAGCCCACAGGGCTAGAGTCTCTCAGTCGTTTTCCTCTGTGTCCTGTAGAATGTCTGGCGGTTTCCTTTGTGGAGCAGGAACCTGAAGGACCATTTTGCCAAGCAAAGTTCAGTGGTCACCTTTCTATGGGTCCTGCATGTCCAGTCGATCAAGCAGTCCAGGCAAGAACAGTTTCTTGACCAAATGGCTATTTTTGCCAAGATGAAGATAAACTCCATATAGAGTGTCCTTGATGCCCATCCTCCTCTCTTAAGTAAATTGGTGCTGCCAGGAGCAGACATGTCTCATTGTCCAGAAAGTCTAAATTTTTAAAACATTTTAAATGCCATATTCTGTAGGTCTTTGAAGTATTTGAAGATTACCTGTCTATCTGAAATATATCTATGTATACCTAGAAGACTTAATTAATATGGCTACAAGTATGATTGTCATAGATGACTAATTATTAATCTATTTCTTAATTATCCATTACAATTTTAAATGAGCTGTATAAACATAATACCTTAAACAAGAGTAGAAATATACACACAGTATAACAAAATTAACTTTAAATTTGTATCAATAAACTAAAATCCATAGCAATGTAAAACATTTCAAACAAGTTGTTGCTCTTTAAAAGTAGGTTCATTAATCTACCCTTTCACCCTATCATATCTATATCAACACACCACCCACTAATAGTCAAGCAATCCTGCCTGCTTTTTAGAACATGAATTAAGGAATTAACATCACTTATCATGACCAAAATGTCAACTTTAGAAGCACAATACTTTCTTGTGTCTAAACTTATACACAAAGCTATTTATGAAAATAATAATAAAACTCCAAAGACTTGGAAACATGGATTCCTAGAGAAGATAATTTTATTTTTAATGTGTTAATTTAATTATTTTAAAATTTTTATTTATTAAAAATTTTGTATATTAGATCCATCCTTTGTACACATTGTCCTTAAATATTTTATAGAGGTCCCTACCTGCTCAAATATGGAAAGAATTCAAAGTCCTAAGTAAATTGAGTCACACAAATAACTTGCTGATAAAATCTACTGCTTCAGCATATCTAAAGGAAGACCTGCTGAACAATGCCACTTTATCCATGAATTCTGCTTTACTAAGTGAGTCCAAACTGTTCAGAAAAAAAAATGGAAGCTATCAGAAGATGAAAGGATGGGGGAAGTCAGGGTACTTCTGATGCTCTCCTTTTCCCTCCTCTGGAATCTTTGTTCAGTGACTATATTCCCCACCATGATTCTTTTCATAGATGGCCCCACCTCTTGTGACTGTCCCAGAAGAGTAGTGTGACTCTTCTGGAATAATCATCATTTTTAGTTTCTGGAAGAAGTGTGCCCTATTTCTGCAAGTGCCTACTCCTGTTAATATTGCAGCATCCTTTCTGGGTTCTATGCCCCAGGCCCATATGCATGTGATTAACTTTGTAGTGATTTCCTTTATATTAAAATACATAGAGTGGGTATAATCACCTGGCTGTACTCTGTTGCCAAGAATGCCAACTTAAAATAGACTTGATAATTTAATATTCTTTTTAAAATTAGGATCAGTCTAGGGAAATTCAAATGGAATAAGCATATAGGTGTGTGTGCAGGGTAGTGATCTCTTATCTGATGACAAATTTACTTGTCAGGAAGTGGGTAGAGTGAATATTCATATAGTCCTTTGTCTGGATTCAAAAGTAGTAAACTAAATATTGGGTGTGACTGTACTATGGTAAAAAGGTCTTGTTACATTTTTAGTCTTAAATACTCCTTGATTCATTCATTCATCAGAATATAAAACACCGATAAACAGAGGCTAAAACTATTCATGAGAGTTTGATCATGCCTTTTCTCCTCATTTGTTAAGGCATCAGAATTCTGGCTCACAAACCAGAAATGCACAAAACAATTCTCCAAGAAGCAGCGCCATGTGATTAATTGAACACATATCTACCAAGTACCTAAGGAGCAGCTAGTCCTCCCTAGGCTGAGCTAGGCCCCACTCCCGACCCCGCTGGCCCACCAAGCTGACAGCTTGCCATTGCTCCCTTAATAAGGAATTCTAGGAAATTTTGCTCTATAATTCCCAAGGGTTTTAAAAAACATTATAAGGTTATTACATGTAAAACATCCCCTGTGTTACTAATGATAGTGTGAAAATATGTTAGCAAATATACAGATGTGGTGGTATTTTATTTGTGCTTTAACAAATAAATCTTGCCTGTAGATCAGAGTATGTAGCTATCTACTAGAGGCCAGACAGTCATGGCCCACACCTTTAATTCTTACACTTGGGAGGACAAAACAGGAAGTGATATGGCTAGACAGAGAGAGGAAATAATAAGGTAGAGTGGAGACAGGAGCTCAGCTTATTCAGGCTGAAGATTTGGTAGAGGTAAGAAGCCTTTCTAATGGCTGGCCTCTTCACTGATCTTTCAGCATTTATCCTGATATCTGGCTCCGGTATTTTATTATTAAAACCAATTAGAATTCACATCTAGTGTCCTACTTGTGGAGCACTAATTCATGAAAAAGCCTCTTGCTGCCAAGCCACAGGCACAGGCCATAGCCACACGTGGCCAGAGTTCCTACCCCACCAGCTAAGTTTCTGTTGCAGCCTATCTGTAGCAAACTTTTGGGCTCCAAAACCCATAGGAGGTAGATGCTTTCCTACGTTCCCCTGTGCAGACAGCTGGCTCTTTGGCTTCTTCTCTCCCAGTGGGTTGTGGACTCTCTCTGCATACCCTCCTCCAGCTGCTACTATACTAGGCATCTGCCTTGAAACCCACTCGGGCTTCCACTATTCACCACAGAAGCAGTCCGCGTCTGAATTCTCATTGTCAGCAGATTTGGTGAGACAATTGGGAATTCTTAAAGGTAGGATTTAGTTAAGAAGGAGACATTTTTCCCACATTAAAAATAGGAAACACTATTACAATGGAGAGAGTTAGGTCTCTGTATGATAATATACTGGGCAGTTTGTTAATGGAACAATTAAATGAGAGGATAATTAATGTAGATGGGATTTATGTAATGTAAATTATAAATATTATCTGTTTGATCATTTTTATCACTAAAATGTTGGTTAATATGAGTGTTAAAATACAAGTTTTAGAAAAAAATGTATTAAAATAGATCAGATAGATATTCAGATCCAGATAGCAGAGTTTAAAGGAGAACCAGTCTCAACATTGCATTATAAGGTTACAGAGGAAGAGTCTAAGATTTTCTAACAGCCAACCTTAATATTTCTAGTAACTTTACAACAACTGCCAAATGATAGATGTCCTCAATTCTGTGTAAGAGCTGAATGGACTCCTGTGCAAACATTAGATTTGAGGAATTCAAGAAAGTGATAGTCTCATAAGGCACGTATTCACCTTTTGTGAAGCAGATGTAAAACTCATGGTCAACTTATAATAGAAATATCCCACAAGACAGGAGAGATTTGGTTACAGCAATCTTGGAGGCTGGTCCCCTTTACAGTGGGGAACCTGGTGGAAAGATGAGGCTAAGACCATTGAACAACAGAGCAGGGCTAGAGGTATGGAAATCTCCCAAGACCAATTTCTTGGAGAGGGAGGGTATGCTAATGTAGAAAGGCAATCTCTATATGATGATCACATACTGGCTTTATGATGTGCAGCAGCCTAGAATGCTTGGGACAGAATTGAAGAAATAGGAAAGAAAACTCACTCATTTACTAAAAATACAGAGGGCCCCAAAGAAACCTTCACTGATTTCTTACAAATGTTAGCTTCAGCAATAAATAGAATGATACCAAATTCAGAAGTAAGACAAATAATAATTGAATCTCTGGCTTTTGAGAATGCTAATGCACAAAAGAGTAATTATGCCATTAAAGGCAAGTTTAGCACCCTTAGAAGAATGAATCTGAGAAACAATCAATATTGAATCTCATAACTATAATGATGCTTGGATAGGAGAAGTGATTTCCACAGGTTTGAGAAAAAATCAAAATCTCAGGTGTTTCAATTGTGGTAAACAAGGTCATCTAATCGGGGATTATAAAAAGGACATTCCTAGAAACACTGTTTTTCAAAGAAAAATCTCAACAGAACTCCCCTTCCTTCTGTATTATGCAGAAGGTATGGCAAAGGCAGTCATTGGACTAATGAATGTAGTCTGACAAGGTAAAGACAAGGTAACTGTAGTTGAAGTTTTCCTGATCCTGCCAGGCTCCCATGGGCCTGTGGCCCCATAGCTGCTCAGACACAAATGAACACACAGAGGCTTATATTAATTATGAACTGGATGGCCTAATGGCTCAGGCTTCTCACTAGCTAGCTCTTACATCTTAAATTAACCCATTTCTATAAATCTATACTTTGCCATGTGGCTCGTGGCTTACTGGTACTCTTACATCTTGCTTCTCATGGTGGCAGCTAGCCTCATCTCTCAGCTCTGCCTTTCTCCTTCCTTTCTCTCTAGTTGGAATGTCCCACCTAACCTTATTCTGCCTCACCATTAGCCAAGCTTATCAAACAATCAGAGCAACACACATCTACAGCATACAGAACTACATTACACAGCATTCCCCTTTTCTGCTTAATCAAAAAGGAAGGTTTTAACTTTAACATAGTAAAATTACATATAATAGAACAGTTATCAGGCAAGAATTACAGTTACAATATCTAGTCTATTTGTATTTTGCTAAATTAAAGAAAATATTCTATTTATCCTCTATTTGTGAGTCTAAAGTTTTATATCTAATTTATCTTATATCATAACCAAGGAAAATTATAACTATCTAGTCTTTAAGTACATCAAAGACCCCAGAAGATTATAATATTACCTAGGAAAACAGGAAATGAACTATAAGCAACTTCCAAAATTCTGGAAATAACAAAGAAAGCTGCCTGCCTGGACAGTCATCCAAAGTTCCTCTGCAATGTTGGGACATGCATCTTCAGCCTGTAGATCTAGAGTCTCTCAGTCTATTCTTCCTGTGTCCTTTAGAATGTCTGGCAGTCTCCTCTGTGAAGCAGGAAGCTGAAGAACCATTTCATTTTGTTTTGGCAAATTCAGTGGTAATTTTTCCATGGGTTCTGCATGCCCAGTTGATATAACATTTTGTCAAGCAGTCCAGGAAAAAAAAAGTTTCTTGACCAAATGGCTATTTTTGCCAAGAAGAAGATAAACTCCATATGGAGTGTCTTTGAGCAAATGTGTCTCATGGTCTAGAAAAGTCTAAGTTTTTCAAACATTTTAAATTCCACATTCTGTAGGCCTTTGAAGTATTTGAATATTACTTACCTAACTGAAGTATATCTAAAAAACTTAACTAACATGACTATAAGTTTGATTATCCGATGACTATTAATCTGTATTTCTTAATTATGTATTACAATTTCAAATGAGCTGCACAAACATAATACCTTAAACCAGAGTAGAAATATACATACAGTATAACAAATTAACTTTAAATTTGTATCAATAAACTAAAATCCATAGCAAAGTAAAATATTTATGCAAGATGTTGCTCTTTAAAAGTATATTCAGCCGGTCGGTGGTAGCACACGCCTTTAATCCCAGCACTCAGGAGGCAGAGCCAGGCGGATCTCTGTGAGTTCGAGGTCAGCCTGGGCTACCAAGTGAGTTCCAGGAAAAGGCGCAAAGCTACACAGAGAAACCCTGTCTCGAAAAACCAAAAAAAAAAAAAAAGTATATTCGATAATCTACCCATTTATCCTATCGTATCTATATCTTATATATCTATATCATATCCCCCTTTCTTTTTTTAAAAAGAGATTGATTATAACCAATAACAATTTGTAACCAACAACCTAAACAAAGACAAGCAGCTATAATCCAGTTTTTGGAAATGTGGGCATAGTTTTCTAGGCTACTTCCTGCTGATAGGGGGCACTAGTCTTATAGGGATCCTGAGAAAATTTGAGATGATGGTTAAGTCTTGAGAGGACCAGCTATGACCTTTGTTGATAGGTACCATCTGTTAAGGTTCAGGAGGCCTAGCTTGATGAAATCTATCCATCTTAACCTGGAACAAATCTACAGCCTCTTGCTTCCTGTGGAAATAAAAACAGAGCCTCCTTTCCAAAGCAACATATCCTTAGAAATAAATTTTGAAGTCAAGATACCTTTAAAATGTACATATTCATTTAACTGAGCAGCCTTTACAATCAAATGTCTCTCTGCAATTAAAAATCACAAAGACAATATAATCCAGACACTCTGTGTGATTTCCATCTTTATGTGGCTTATTTCTTATATTACTTTTACTTTCTCTTTGAAGACTTTATTTTTTTAAACTTTCTATTTCTTTATATAACTGTCTATATTCCTTTTCCTCTCCCAATCCTATGTACATTTTTACACACACTCTAAACTGTTTAGGGTTTATCTCACCTGAATCTGTCTTATTGTGAATCTATTGCTTTAAACTGCAGCATGAATGGGACTGAAATGGCAGCTTTGACTGATGGCTCCACCACCTCAGCTTTCCAACTTGGTGGAACTATGTTTACTGCCAGCTCTGGGGGAACCATGTTCTTCACTGATTCTGGTAAGCAGTGGGTCTATGTTTCCATCCAGCATCATATAGTTCAAAAATCTTTTCTTTCTTTCCTTTTTTTTTCCTAGCAAAAGCTATATCTACTACGCACCCTGCTGGGCAGCCTGCAGACACCACTGTGTACAGTAGCAGGAATCCACCATGCTGCACTCAAGATCATACATTGTGAACCCTCCATACTGTAGCTCAAGTCCACATGCCATAGCACCTCAGTACCTTGGAGTCTCTGTATCTCGACCTGCATGAGACATGAAGTAGAAAGAAACCTGTTTTTGCTCCATTATTGTGTGTTTAGAAGCCATTTTTAAACTTTTAGGCCTTATGGAAATTCAAGACAACCACGTTGGGCGTCAACTAACCATTTGGCATTGAGAAATGCCTTGAGGGGTCTCTAAAAGGACCCCATGTCAAATTCAGTTCAGTCATTTCCTGTCACTGTGGAGGAAACTCCTTCCCAGAGCAATTAAAAAAACTAATGCCCATTGTAAGAAATCATACTACTCTGGATATTAGAATAGCTATAGAAGAGAGAACAAAAAATTCAGGAGAAACCATAAAGTGAATGTTTTTGGCAAACTTTTATAAATGAACAAAGACCAAAATTAAAAACATGAATAAATGGTATTATCATTCAAGGTCTTGTAGACACAGGTGCAGATGTAACAATAAATACACCAGAATCTTGGCATCCAAATTGACCTCTTCAGGAGGTAAATGTTCAGCTTTTAGGAAATGGAATGTCATCTCCTGTGAAACAGAGCATGACACGGGTCAAATGTATAGGGCCAGAAGGACAGAGAAGAAAATTAAAGCCATATGTGGCTAACATAGCAATGAATTTATGGGGATGTGATTTGTTACACAATGGAATGCTCAGATTAACATTCCCCAATCTCAGAAACAAACCATAAATTAATGTTTGTTTCAGGGGAAATTTTAGAAGGTAGTATAAAGAACAATCACTGATCATTCAGGTTGTATGAAAATAGGGCACAACAGCTGTTTATCTTTCAAAGGCACCTACAACCCTTCCTTTAAAATGATTAACAGATAAACTGTATGGGTTGAGCAATGACCATTAACATCAGGCAAATTGGAGGGTTTAGAACAGCAGGTACGGGATCAGCTACATGCTCAGCATATTAAAGAATCAACCAGACCTTGGAATTCTCCTATATTTGTTATTAAAAAGAAATCTTCAAAATGAAGAATAATAACAGATCTAAGAGCTGTTAATAAAGTGATTCAGCCAATGAACTCTACAATCTGGAATTCCTTTGCCTTCTCTGTTACCTAAATGATGGCCTCTTATAGTTATTAATTTAAAAGACTGTTTCTTCACTATATTTTTACAAGAAAAAGAGAGAAAATTTACCTTCACAGTGCTTACTTATAACAGTTTTCAGCCTGTTAAGAGATATCAATGGAAGGTTCTCCCACAGGGAATGTTAAAATACCCATATCCTGTACCAATATTTTGTAAGTCAGGTATTGAAAACAATATACAAGCAATTTCCTCTATCTATAGTTTGTCATTAAGTGGGCAACATCTTATTAGCTGATTCAAATGTGGATACTTTAAAGAAAATGTTTGAAGAAGTAAAGAAAATTTTGCCTTGTTAGGGATTATAAATTGCTCCTGAAAAAATATGAAGAGATTTTATTAATTATTTAGGATATAAAATAACCCAACAAAAATTTAGACCCCAAAAGGTGCAAATTAGGAGAGATTTATTGTGGACTCATAATGACTTTCAAAGATTGTTAGAAGATATTTCCCATCTACGGGTCACTATTAGAGTAGAAAATCAAGAACTGAATAACTTGTTCAAAACCTTAAATGGTGACAAGAAAATTTGGTGATATATTGTTTGTAATTTAGGAATTGCCTGAAGACCAGAGGAAAGAGCCAGCCACTATCTTAAACATAGAGGCAAGGCACACACCTTTAATCCTAGCACTCAGGAGGCAGAGGCAAAGATCTCTCTGAATTTCTGTGTGTTCAAGGCCACACTGGGATACAGACGATTAATCCAGTCTAAAAGAGAAACAAAGCCAGGCAGTGGTAGCACACACCTTTAATTCCAGCACTTGGGATTACACATCTTTAATCCCAGCATTAGGAAGGTGGAGACAGAGTCGAGAAAGGAATATAAGATGGGAGAAGATATGAACTCAAGCTCTTTCCAGCTGAGGAGTGAGAAGTGGTGGCTATGGCTTTCTCTGCTTCTCTGATCTTTCAGCTTTCACACTTATATCTGGCTCCAGGTTTTTAATGAGACCAATTAGGATTCATGTAACATAAGGACTTAAATAGTCCAAGAGAATTAATTATAAATCTGACAGAAAATTGGCTTTGGTTGGAAAGAAAATACAGGATGCACATGTGGATTATTTGGATCCAGAGCTTGATTGCATTCTGATTATTTTACCATCTACACCTTTTCTTATAGGAATATTAATGCAGAGGGATGGATCTTTTAGACCACATATACAGAGTAAAAAAATAAAATAAAAATTTATGTGGAAAATGTCTCTGAGTTGATTCTAAAAGGAAAATTCAGACTTCATCAATTAGGAAGAATAAACCCAGTAGAAATTGTAGTAACTTTTACTAGTGATGAAATTGACAAACTATGGAAAGAAAGTGAACCTCAACAAAGAGATTGCAGTAATTTTTTTGAGAGGTTAACAACAAATATCCCCAAAACAAGAGAATTCAATATATAAAGGGAACTAACTGGATCACTCCTCGCATTGTGTGGGGACACACCAATATCTGGAGCCCGAGATTCTATACTGATGCAAATAAATCAGGGAAGGCAGGTTAGAAATCAGAAATTTTAAGTAAATTGACTCAAACACTAATGATTCTGTCTAAAAGTCAGAATTATATGTTATTCTCATGGTATTATTAGGTTTCTCAGAACCTCTTAACATAGTTATTGACTCTCAGTATGCAGATAGAGTTCTTTTACACATTGAAACTGTGGAATTTATTCCTGATAAGTCAGAATTAAGTTTGGTATTTATTCAGTTAAAAGAAATAATCATGAATAGGAATCATCCCTTATATGTAACACATATTAGATCCCATATGGATCTACCAGGCCCTTTAGCACCAGGTGATGATGAAATTGATCAACTATTGAGAGGAAATGTACTCTAGGCCTCAGAATTTCATAAAAAACACCATGTTAATAGCAGGGATTTGAAAAATTATTTTCCCATCACTTGACAACAAGCCAAGAGAATTATAAGGAAATAATGTCCTTCTTGTTCCTTATATAACCAAACTCCACTAACTGTAGGAAGTAACCCATAGTATACTCAAAGGAATGAAATGTGGCAGATGGATGTGTTTCATTTGGTAGAAATGGAAAATTAAATATACAAAATATTGACACCTATTCAGGATTTCAATGGGCAACTGATTTGAGTTCTGAAAAGGCAAATTCTGAAATCACACATTTGCTAGAACTTATGGCCATCATGGGTATACCTGAACAAATTAAGACTGACAATGCTCCAGCACATATCTCTCAAAAAATGAAACAGTTTTTTTTATTATTACAATATAAAGCATATTACAGGTGTACCACACAATCCTACCAGACAAGCAGTTATAGAAAGATTAAACTGAACTCTAAAGGATATGTTAATAAACAGAAAGGGGTGATGAAGACCCCCAGAAATAGAATGCACAATGACTTATTAACTTTGAATCTTCTAAATGCTAATGAAAAAGAAAAGATAGCTGTGAAGAGACTTTAGATAACAGAAAAAAAAAAAACTACGGAATTAAATCAACTTGTATTCTTTAAAGTCAAACTGACATCAGAATGGGAGCCAGGGTATGTGTTAGGTTTAGGAAGAGGTTTTGCTTTTGTTTCCTCAGGAGAAGAAAAGCTATGGATACCATCAATATGATAAAGGTTTGATTTGAACAAGAGATGATACTTCTTCAATGGAGTGATCATTCAATCTAAATTAACTAATACACCTAACAAAAACTTTTCATTTGATCAGATATAGCTTGACAAATAGGAATCTCCCAAAACTTAGGGTTGGGGCAGGGTTTTGTTTTTGTCTTTTCCAGAGAATGAAGGTAATGTAATTAAGGAATCTGAAGACCACTAGACAAATGAGACATGAAGAAAATGGAAAAATCATCTAGAAAAAAGTCCCAAGAAAAAGAGTAAATTAGTTTATTGGTATATCACATCTCAAACAGAATAAAATTTTATAAATCTTCCTAAATGTTTGTTTCTGATGTTCTCTACAGACACATAATGTAAACGATATTTTTATAATTCCAGTTCAATTGAAAATTAAAGCTCTCTTTGGAGTTGGAGTGTGGCTCTCCCCTTTTATAAACCCAAGCATGCTTGATAAAATAAAATCCAAAATCTCTGTCTCATCTCAGAAAAGCCAAATAATATGGGACAGAAGGTAAACAAAAGCTAAAGACTATTCTATTGCTACTAATCTCATAATTCTTTGGTTTCATTTTGACTCTTTAGCAGCTTTTCTTAAGTATAAATATTATCTAAAAATTTATAAAATTAAAATATGTGTTTTAATATTTGTCATGATATTAATGGTTATATGGAGTATTAATTCTAGAAAAAGACTTCATCTAGCTTCCTGTATATAATTTCAGATTTGAGTCTCTTTCAAGTAACTGGAATCAAGTTTTTGTACTCTGGATATACGTAACAAATATAGGTCCTTTAACCTCTTTGAGATTTGCTGCATATGACATTTATAATGTTTAAGTTTTCTGCAATGAACCATGATCATATCTAACTGTGACCTTTGAAGTTACCAAAAGGAGGAAGGGGCCCTACAGCAATGGTTCCACCTGCACTATGGTAAGGCCATTAAGCTGACAAACACCACCTAAAGATCAACTTTGGACTACAAACATCTCAGAACAATTTCAAGGTGGCTGGCTGAGATGATCCAGTCTCACAGACTATTCTAGCTAGGACTTGAGACAAGCCCTGCACTCTCCAATTAGGCAGAGACTGGACAACAATGAAACAGCCCCCTCTCCCAGGACTTGACAATTAATACAATTTTTTCTTTGCAGGATCCTCTATAGATGCAATCTCCCCCCAACAGCAGGAAGTAAACTTAAAAACACAATACCCACATTCCCAAGAGGTGGGTTGGATGGTTTTTGGTTGTTCAGTCGGTTATTGATACTTACCATTGTTTAGGGTGGTTGGTCACAAGTTATTGTGGCTGAGAAAAAAGCTGAACAAAGGTGATTAGATTCAGGGTTCTTATTTTGAAAAGATAAAAGGAATATAGAAATGATAGGATAAAAGGGTTATTGAATTATTGAATCTACTTTTAAAAAGCAAATACTTGTTTAAAATATTTTCTATTGACATGGATCTTTGTATATAAGTTGATTTTTTTAGAAGATACTATAAATACATTTTTACTTATTCAAGGTATTGTACCTATACAACTCATTTAACAATATAATGCAAATTTCTAGTCCTTGAAAGTTATTATTACCACCTAATAAGAATATAAAGAAATACAAGTTAGTAGTTAGTTATTATAATTAAACTTGTAGTCATATTAGGTAGGTTTTCAAAGTCAAACAGAGATATATTTTAGATAGACACATCGTCTTCAAACACTTCAAAGATCAGTAGAATATGGTATTTAAGATGTTTTAGTAGCCTGGGTTCTTTTTTTTTTTTTTATGACTATGAGACATATCTGCTCCTGGCAGCACCAATCTACTTCAGAAAAGACGATGGACATCAAAGAAACTCCTTATAGAGTTTACTTTCTTTGTGGCAAAAATTAGCCACTTGTCAAGAAAGTGCCCTTGCCTTGATCGCTGATAGTATGCTGTCCAAATTGGACATGCAGGACACAAAAGGAAGGACTACTGAACTTTACCAAGATAAGGCAGGACAGTCCTTCAAATATGCTACTTCACAGAGAAGTCTGTCATATATGCTAGGTCTGTAGGCCAAAGATGAATCCCCAACATTTCAAAGGAACCTTGGGTGTCCAGGCAGACGGCTGTTTCTGTCATTTCTAACATTTTATTTGGAAGTCACTTGCTTGCACTTTCTGCTTACTCGGGTAATAGTATTTCCTTCTTGGGTCTCTGATGGAGTTGAAGACTTTATGCTTATAGTTATGGTTTTCCTTGTTACGAGATTCAGAAAAGAAATTCACGAAAGAAGTGTAAAGTGTATAAGGTTGAGAAACATTAAAAGATTGCTCTGGTAATTCAAGTTAGAATAGAAAGTGAATTAGGTACAGCCTTTGGATTCACCTAGATAGGATAAATAATGGAATATTTTCTCTGAATTTGTCAAAGTTAATGCAATAGACATTGATGACATATATTGCCTGTTTATATCATACATAGTTATTTCATTTATTGTATATAGTTTCTCTTATATTAGTTATAATCTTTTTAATTTATATTTAAAAAAGGCAAATGTGGTGATATTTTATTTGTGCTTTAACAAATAAATCTTGCCTGAAGATCAGAGTGGGTAGGTAGCCACTCGAGGCCAGGCAGTGGTGGCACACCCCTTTATTCCCACCACGTGAGGAACTGATATGGCTGGGTGGGGAGAGGAAGTGATAAGGCAGGGTAGAGACAGGAGTTTGGCTTTTTTGGTCTGAGATTTGGTAGGGGTAAGAAGTCTCTCTAGTGCCTGGCTGCTTTGCTTCTCTGACTTTTCAGCATTTACCCTAATATCTAACTCTGGGTTTTTATTATTAAGACCAATTAGAATTTGTACTACATATAGATCATTGGATTTTTTTTTATTAATTTAAAGGTCCTAACTTAATAATTCAGGAATGTCTGAAAGATGTGTATGTAAATTTGGGGAAGTGTGTCTGGGCAGCTCACTACTCTATCTAGATCTAACTCCAACATCAATTTCCTTTGTAAACAAACGCACTAATTGTTACACTAAGCTGCCAATGAGATGGGGTATATTAAGCCCAATTTTAGCATGTATGGAGCATATAAAATGTGTTATTATGATTCCTTAGAGAGTAAGAATTTTGATAAGAAATAAGAAATAAGATAGACAAAGTAATACATAAGTCCATTAGAATTAATTACATATATATGTATATATGTAATTATATATATATGTATATATGTAATTATATATGTGTGTGTATATGTATATATATATAATAACTACTATATTTCACGTACTTTCTAGGCCAACTGCTAAGAAGGAGCATATATGATAGAGAAGCATATAAAATAGAGATAACAAATATGTTAGCATACCAGTGGTAATAGGCAATATAAAAGGAATAAGTGATAGAATGAAAAAAGACTGATTGATTCTAATTTGAGAATTTAAGATCTTTAGAGGAGATGATACAAGGCTATAATTTTGATGAGTTGATAGTTTTTTTTTTTTCCTGCTGAATAGCTAAGGAAGAGGAATTTCAGGTGAGAAAACAGGTATACAAAGACTTAAAGAATGAAAGCACATGGAGCCTTTACAGATTCATGAATCAAGTTGGACTGAAGTGAGAGCAGGGATAAACTAATCATGGAGTAAGCTGGGAAGTTGAAGGTACCAGTAAATGTGGAGTCCAGCTGGGCAGGAAGGGCGGCAAATGGCTGTAATTCAAATATTTGAGAGGTTAAGCCAGGAGGCTCATCAGTTCAAGGTTAGCCTGGCCTACATATTGGGTCTGAAGCTAGCTTAGACTAAAAAATGAGATCTTTTATCAAAAACTAGAAAGCTGTTAAGTGGGAATGAGAGCTCAATTTGAATTAATAACAGGTAAGTATGTTTGTATTCCCAACATCATACATAGTGTCTGGCATATAACAGGAAGAAAAGATTGAAAAGAAGTGAAGAAATAAATGAGGGAGAGAGAGGAAAAGGAAAAAATCAAGTAAGAGTAAAGAAGAAATTAAACAAAAGGAAATTTTATCAAAGGAATTTTCAGTCATTCACTTACTAAATTCATAAAGAAACAAATTTAAAAATGGAACAAAGTCTTAATTTCACACAAAAACAGTAGATTATTTTTCTTAAGACCGATGTTTCTTTTTTCTTTTCTTTTTTTTTCTTTTTTTTTTGGTTTTTCGAGACAGGGTTTCTTTATGTAGCTTTGCGCCTTTCCTGGAACTCACTTGGTAGCCCAGGCTGGCCTCGAACTCACAGAGATCTGCCTGGCTCTGCCTCCCGAGTGCTGGGATTAAAGGCATATGCCACCACCGCCCGGCTAAGACCGATGTTTCTTAGATGAACATAGATGTTGACAGTCCAAACCTCAAGGGAAATTTAGATACCTGGGATTATTCATTTAGCTCTGACATTGTGACAGAGATCTGACAAGACAAGAACATTTGGTGAAGGAAGAAATCACTGCATTCAAAGACACTTTGATGTGGCCAACAATATTTTCAGAGATGCAGAGAGCACATATGAAGGAAATGGAGGAGCTCTATTCCCAGAATGGTGAAGATAGGAGCTCAGATTTCTCCCAGACACTGTTTTGTCTTTGCACAGCTGCCAGCTACAGATCTCAGGGAACATTCACTGAAGTCAATTGTATCATCATTTGCACAGTACGTATGTCATAGGAAACAATAATTTGAGCTTCCCCTCTACAACTCAGTGGCAGACTATGTTTTGGAACTTCAAGTCAGAAAAAAGTACCCTTGTTTTTGTCTGTATTTCTAGATAAATTTGGAATCTTTATGAAAGCAAAAGGCATTCACACAGAAACTCCTTGGACTATCATTATCCTTGGACTATTCCATTCATTACATGGGGGAAATCCAAGGTATACAGTATGTCAACTTAAGAAAAGCTAAGGGTTCAACTTTCTAGTCAGCTACTGCAACCAGTCTACAAATCTGAACAGCAAGCGTATTATCCTTTTGGAATATTTAAGACATCTGCATAAATAATTAAATGTAGCATGAATCTTAAAGAGTCTTATTAATAAAATCAAACCTGAGCCAGGTATTGGGGTGAACTGGAAGATCAGAGAACCAGAACAATCCACAGCTACCTCACCTCGCCAGATCCTCAGCTGGTCCTGTTTCCTCAGAATGGAAGCCTCTGTGTCCTCATATCCGAATGGCTCTCAGCTGAACTGTGCTGCTAGAAGCCTGAAAGCTTAACCAGCCAAATGCTTCTAGTTCCTGGTCCTCACGCCTAATATATCTTTCTGCCTTCTACCATCACTCCCTGGGATTAAAGGTTCGCTTTCTGGGATTAAAGGCGTGTGTCACTATGCCTGGCTCTTTCCAATGTGGCCTTGAACTCACAGAGATCCAGAGGGATTTCTACCTCTGGAGTGCTAGGATTAAAGGTGTGAGTGCCACCATTTTCTAGCCTTTGTATCTAGTGGCTGTTCTGTCTCTGACCCCAGATAAGTTTATTAGGGTGCACAATATTTTGGGGAACACAATACCACCACAATTAAATAATAAATAAACAAGGCCACGTTGTGGTGATGTACTCTGTCCCTCAATACACTATGTCCCCCAACAAAATTTACCTGAGGAACAGAGGGAAAAAATAGCCACTATATTAGATATAGAAGTCAGGCAATGGTAGCACTTGCCTTTAATCCTATCACTTGGCAGGCAGGGATCTGTCTGGATCTCTGTGAGTTCAAGGCCACACTGGGGAACAGAGCCAGGCATGGTGACACACACCTTTAATCCCCAGCACCAACCGTAGAGGTCTGGAGACCTATACAGACAGATAGGAAGTGACAGAGCTGGGTAGGAAGAGGAAGTGATGGAGGTGGGCTGAGAGAGCAAATGAGAGAACAGAACAAAAAGGCATATTAGGTGTAGGTAGACAGGAAGTAGCTCGCCTTGGAAGCTGTGGAATTAGTGAGGTGAGGTTAACTGTGGCTTTTCCTACTTCCCCGATTTCTCAGATTTTCACTCTTATATTGGGCTTCGAGTTTTTTATTTAATAAGACAGTTTATCAACTCATTTACACCTCATTAACAAATGTGAACGGTCATGTTGGCATGTATGTCAGCTAAATGGGATTTACTTTCATTAAAGGTGATAGTGTATGCAGTACAGTTAAAAGCCACTATTTCTCATTCTTTTATATGTTCCAATCCCATCTAGCAAGAAAGCAATTATGTTTAAAAGAAACAATAATGTTTAAGAGCATAAACCTTTTACATGGGGAAACTATGTTTGAATCCCACATATGCACTCACTGAATTAACACTATTGCTCATATTTGCAACATACCTGTGTTCTAATCTCCCTCAACAGCAAGATGGAAATAGGAGAGTAATACCTGCGTGATTCAAAGCACCATGAACAGTAAATGAGTTGTACCATGATTCCCTGCATCAGCATCACACAGTAAATACTCAGAAAATATCAAGTATAATATGCATCACTACTTTTAATACTCACTTACAATTTGTGCCAAAATCTAACTGCTGCTGCCCCTACCTAATGGTGCATTAAACCCTCTGTTGGTTCCCACATTGTTTCCCTGCTTGTTGTATCCTAGCTCACTTGCTGTTTGCACAAAGTTCTAAAGCAATCATTTACATGCTGATTTAACTACATCCTGAACTTAAATTTGAGGGCCAACAAGATGGATTCAATAGATAAAAACACACATTGTGCAAGCCTGATAACTTGAATTCAACCCTGGAACCAACAGTAGAAGGAAAGAACAGATTCCCAAAAGTCATTATCTAACCTCCAGGGACACATGATGGGCAAAAAAGGACATAATTGGTTGTATCTTTTCAGAAAGCAATGGAGTAAAAAGAAATCAGAAGAAAGAGAAACCTTAGAAACTACACTAGTACTTAGAGACCGAAGAAAACACTTTTGAATGAATAATGGATACTGAAGATATCATGGGGAAAACTTACAAATTTCTACCTATTCAAAAAAAAATTTTTTAACAATTCTTCAGAAACTCCAAGATGCTGCCTGGGCAGGTCTAAGTGGAATGTTTATAGCTACAAGTGCTGACATTAAAAAATCATAGTCATTTCCAATAAATAATCTAATGATGCACCTTAAGACTCTAGAAAAACAGGATGCTACAAGCCTGGTAGATGGCAAGAAATAATAAAATTTTGGGCAAAAATGAAATAGAAACTGAAGTACAATAAAACCAACCTATCGATTAAAGGATTAACCATTGATGAATAACAGCATTAAGAAACCCTAACAAGCAATAAAGAAAGAAAAACTAAATTGATTACAAATAGAGATGAAAATGTAGTTGTTAATTAGATCACTAAGAAATAGTTAGAAAAACTGTGTTCAAAAAAGCTCTAAAACTAAAAGTGGATAAATTTCTAAACTCATTTAACCTGCCAAAAATTCAGAAGGCATAAACAATTTTACAAACACATAACAAGCAATGAGATTGAAGCAGGATCTAAAAATCACTCCAAGAGTAGGTAGATTCACAGTTGAATCCCATCATTATTTTAAGGATTATCTAGCATTAATACTTTCAAAACTGTTCCACATCAGTTCACATAGCTTCTAGTATCCCTAGACCCTGACTTCTTGGACCAAACCTCCACATTCTACCTAGTATCTGGTACTGATGAATAAGAGGTCCCTGAATATTGAACTTCCATCCCAAACTGTCACCACACACCAGCTCTCAGCCTCTGGAGCTGACAGGGAAGAAGACCTCAGATGCTTACATGAGCCTCTTACAACATTTCTCCAGTCACTCAGCTTCTTAAATTGATAGATAAGCAGCCCCCAGACTGTCAGACTCTCAATTTACTTCCACTCAGCCAGCTAACTCTAGATATGCAAATACACAAGCAATATGAAAGTCTGAGATAATATGTCTCTTCCAAAAAGTACTAATTTCATAATAATGACTCCAGTGAGAATGACGTGGAAGAACTGCTAGGTGAAGAGTTCAAAATAATGGGTATAAGTGTGTTTAAATTAGTTAAATAAGACATGAATATACTTCAAGAAAATCAAAACAAAGAGATAAATGAAATAAAGAAGTTAATGCATGATATGAAAACAGAATTCCATAAAGAGAGGATTGCTGGAGGAAAAAAGTCAAGATAAAGTATGCTGTATACTAAAACCCCAGTAAACAAAATAAAACTGAGCACCAAACTCATCCTATGACATTCCTCTACAGGATAATTAATTAGGCCTATACTTTTATCCTGCGCAAAAAATCTATAGAAAATTAATCAAAGACCTCAATTTCAAATACTAAACACTGAAACCAGTGTAGGAAAACATTTCAAGATATAGACACAAGTCAGAAGCTTCTGAATGAGACTCTAATAGCACAGACAACATTCCAAGAATTTACACACGAGACTACATGAAGTAAAAAGCTTCTGTATAACAAAGAAAGTTATTAACACAGTAGACAGACAGCATACAGAATGGAAGAAAGTCTTTGCAGCTGTACTTCAAACAGGGTGTTAATATATTAGACGAATAAATAACTGCAAAAATAAAACTATATAAGCTTCCAATAAATAAATTATTGTGTGATATTTTGTTTGTGTTCTGACAAATAAAGCTTGCTTGGAGTCAGAGGGTAGAACTAGCCATGAGTTAACCATAAAGGTCTGGAGGTCTGTACAGAGAGAAACAAGAAGTGATAAAGTCGGGTAGAGACAGGATCTCAGCCCTTTTGGACTGGAGGAACAGAAGGGGTAGGAAGTGACTGTGGCTGCTCCTCTGCTTCTCTGATCTTTCAAGTTTCACCCTGATATTTAACTCCTGGGTTTTATTGATAAGATTAATTAGATTCACACTTCAATAAATAAATAGGACAATGAACTGAGCAGGCAGTTTTCAAAAGCAGCAAAACAAATGGACAGATAAATATATTTTAAAGTTTTGAAAACGTAAAATCATCCTGAAAATACTAATTAAACTATTCTGAGATTTTACCTTACCCCAGACAGAATGTCCATCAGAAAGAAAACAAATGCTGGTGAGGATGTACTTCTAAGCTGTATTCAGCTTGACATAAACTAGCGTCAACTGGGATCAGAAAACCTCAGTTGAGGAATTGTTTCCATCAGATCAGCCTGTGGGCCTGTCTGTGGGGGTATTTTCTTTATTAATGACTTATTTGGAAGGTCCATCCCACCATGGACAGTGCCAGTCATGGGTGTCCTGGCTTGTATAAGAAAGCTAGAAAAGGAGGAGAGATTGCTCAGTGGTTATAAGAGATTTTTGCTCTCCCAAAGGACCCAAGTTTGGTTCCCAACACCTACCAGTGGGCAGCTCCAGATCTAGGGGATCTGATGCCATTTTCTTGCCTCCCCTGAAACCTGCATATATATGGCATACAGACACACAGACACACATATAGACATATATTATACATATGAATAAGAAAACAGTTTGAGCAAGTCATGGAAAGCCATCTATAAAATAGCATTTCTTTTATTGTAAACTATAAGCTAGAATAAACCCTTTCCTCCTCAAGTTGGTTTTGGTTGCTGTTTTATCAAAGCAACAGAAAGCAAAATAGGACAAAGGACCACATGCTTTCTTGGACTGACCTCCAAAAATGCCACCAGCTTCTTAACATGATGTCCAAGAAAGCTTTCTTTGTGGCACTAGGAACGTAAAGGTGAAGAGAATACTTGTGATCCCAGTGCCTCCTTTATAATGAAATTTCACTTTCAAGATGAAAGGCTCTTTCAATATTGTTTCTCCCAGTAGAAGTTACTTCTCAACTGAGCCCCATTCCTGCCCTCTAATCTCAACTAGGGAAGAAACAGTCAACAGAGCCCTGGCCACAGGCAGATAGATAAGAAACATTGCTGTCAAAAACAGGAATGTGGGGACTTAAGATTGGTTGTAAAATCCATATTCTTGACAGATGTGTGTGATGGCCAAGTCCAAGAGCCCATTTAAAGTGCCAGGCAATAAGGAAATTCTAAAACAAGTCCCTCCAAAGATCTTTTCCACATCACCACTTTATTAGAGCTAAAATTGTTATAAAACACAGATTTGTAGGAGAAAGAATATGTAGAAGAACTCAATGTCAACACAAGATAAATAATCAGAAGTAAGCCAACAATAGGTCACCCATAGCTACAGCACACATCAGTAAGTAGGTGAGGGTCCACAGTTCTTTGCTTTTTACTACCACAGAGACCTTTACTGAGACATTTAGCCCCTCTGAACTCCATATGAAGAATGAAGGAATGGTGCTGAATTTAAAGCCATTATCTATTCTAAAACTATTGTTCTATTTTTATTTTATTTCTGAGTATTTAAAAAATCAAATCAGATCAAACTAAATTTACATCATGTATGGGTATACCTGATTGATATTACTGTTCTATTGTTCATTATTACTATGATGTAAAATATCTGAAAATTTAGAGAGTAATAGAATCTCCGGCATACTTTATTTGAAAACAAATAATTCTATGATTGTTAGGTAAGTTTAAAGATGAGCAGAAACTTTACAAGTTGTATAACCTACTCACTCTTAATAAGCAGAGCAGAAACTTCTTAATTTGTGAAAACTACTGAAAAGCTAAAAGATGGCAATTAAAGAATCATTTCAATCCTGAACTTCAAAGTACAATAAAATATTGTCTTGCTATCAAATTAAAAGTAACTCTGATTAATAAATTCTTTTCAAAAACAAGGAATAAGGACTTGGAAATTTAAGCAATGAACAACACAAGAAATTCTAAAGAAAGTTACAGTAGGTTAGCAAGTTGTAAATCAAAGCTTCTCAATTAATCTTACATCCAGTAGAGCATGGTGCTTATGAATGCTAGTCAGCAGCAGTACATCATGTCATACCACAGAAAAACATTAAATGAATTCAAATCCCTGGCATTTGGCCCTCTTAATTGAACATTTCACTTATTCATATCCCAATTAAGTGGATTTAACTATCTCTCTGGGTGATGTTCATCCTTTAATAATAATATAAGTACAGCAAAGTAAGACCCCTTCTTATTCACAGTAATAAATACACACACATGTTGTCTTTCACTAATGAAAACCAGTAGTTCATTATTGGTGTCAGGTCCACTGTCAATGCTCACTTAAGTTTCATTAGCATCAACAATTTGTCCCAGGAGTATATTCTTCAATGGGTAAAAATTACATTTTCATTCATGGAGGCATTTAAAACTTCTTGTATAGCAAAGTCCACATGTTGCTGCTGTTGTCAGAATCAGAATACAGAGAGTAAAACATGACACAGTGGCCGTTCTCTGAACAAAAGAGTCCCACCTCTTCAACCTGTGAGTATGACTCCCAAACATCTGAATTAGTATGTAGACTTAAACTGTCAATAAAGTTTCAGAATTACAGTCATTTCATTATCACCTTCATGGGAAATAGACACATAGTACTAGAATAACTCTCTTTCCCTGGGAGAAATTGTATGCCAGAAGACAACTGGTAATATTCAGAATCCTTTCTGAGTTTGGCACATTGATGGTATATAATGGATTGAGGCAAGTAATACTGCTGGACATCCTGCCATCCACAGAATGGTTCTACAGTAAACCTAAAGTCAATAATGCCAAGATTGTGAAAGCCTCTCGAGACGGACGAACAGGGGAAGGTGTGCAAAGGGCCACGGCAAACATGCAGCTGTCTGTGGTTTTAAAGGGGGATGAGGTGGGGGCTTAAGAGATTATTTCTGTGAGGCAGTTCATTTTTCAGAAGTACAAACAGCCTGAAATTTATCAGCTAATGAGAGCAAGTGTCCTCAATAATACGTGATACAGAAGCAAATAACCCACAAGGCTCCCCATCTCTACGAGCAGGGATTAAAGCAGTATAGTATTAATACACAGATGAACTCTTCCCAGAGCTTCTACTCTGTTATATACGATACCAGTTGTACATTCAGAGGTTACATCAGAAATATTGTGAAATATATTACTATATTTTTGCAAACTTTATCATTATGAACTTTATGAAAAGTAAACTAAACAAGGAAAAAATGAGACTGGTGGAGTGACACACACCTGTCCTTCCACATCTCAGAAGACAATTTGAATCTAGAGTTCAGGTAAGCCTAGACTCCACTGGGGAACCCTCTCCATAAATAAAACCCAAACAAACAAGAAAAGAGAGGTGTGTCTATAGTCTCTTCTCTGACTAAGTTCCCTCATGTGTTCTTCGTTTTACTATCTTGGTTTGATTTTAATGTTTCTTCTCACTAATGAAATCTGTAATGTGCCTTAAAAATGTATTGGCATTTGATTTATCAAATGAAACATATCAGTAAAAATGTTTACTCTTTCATAATAATATTTTTATTTTTGAAATAAAAATATAATTACTTTATTTTCACTTTCCCTTTCTGCCCTCCAACCTCTCCTATGTAGACATGTTAACATAAAGAGGAAATGTAATGGGACCCCAACTCTAGACAAAGAACTACAGGCAGTCAAAAGTTTGTTCTTAATTGAATTATTAATGATTAAATAAACAATTTAATTATTAATGAGAGTTACCAAAAATAACTTTTTTCTAAAGAAGTCATAAAACAATTAGAGACTTCTATTACTGTTGTTTTAAGCACAAAGCATCCTTTTACAATTCAGAAGAGAATACAGGCTCATAAAACTGAGAAGAGATATATCTCCAACAAGGAGAATGTCTCTTTGAGCCCAGTGTCTGACGGGCTGAACCTTTCCATTAACGTCTGGTTTCCTTTGATTTTCTAGCATTTACTGGTATCCATTAACTGTTTTCAAAGGTTGTTTCTTAGGAATAGTAATATAAAAATGGAGGATCAGCTTTGTTTGCTCTGAATCAGCTACAAGCAAGCATTGCTATGACAGTCTTGAATAACTGTGGGTTATAAAGGTGAGAAAGAGCAGCTTGTTCTGTCTTCTGAATGATAAAATAATAATACTTTTAAAAAAAAATCTTAGAACCTGAATTAGTAAAGAAATAAGATGGTCGCAAGCAACATACAACAAATTCTGTTGTTGATTAGTAATGTTTACAGAAGCCAAATTATGGTAGAAAGTGTTTGCACAAATTCCTTTGTTTACACGTGTTCTTATCAACAACAGCACATTGTCATCTCTCCCTACATGGTCCTCCCCACTGTATACATCAGCAAATATTGCAACCTCTGGCCAGTGTCTTTAGGCCAGTGTCTTTCCTAGCAGATGATCCTTGCTACAAGCATTATCTCAATCAAACTGACATCTCCACAGCTCCAAACAGCAAGAATGCAGTGATAGATGTCTCTTTCCTAGACCATCACATGTCAGCCTGCTCTGTGGAAGTTGTCAGTACAGCATTTGGAGGAGTCTAAAATTTCTATTAGCAAAAAAAAAAAAAGAAAAAAAAAAAGAAAAGAAACTTTTCAAAAGTGGCTACGTCACATTTTTTTCTATCGAATTCTAGAAAGTTTCCAGGAAGAACTTACTAGGATATGATGTATTAAGTAATGTTTCAAGAAATACAGCTTGTCAATTTAAAAACTCAAATAGATAGGAGCTCACCCCAGCTGCCAACGCAGCTCTGTCTTCATATTTCCTGACAGTGGAAGTCATTTTATTATTCACTTAGAAACTAATAGCAGAAACCTGATACACTTGCCTTTGCTTAAAATTTCACTCTTACACAGTCTACTACACACATATTCATTCATCTTCCAGGATGTTTCTGTGAGTTCACTAATTTGTTCTTCTATTAGTGCTTGTAACACCTCATTTTTTTCTCACTTTGATTCTTATCAACAACACACACATTGCCATACCACTCTTTATGACATAACGGAATCTCAGTCTTCCCCTCCAGTGCATTACCCACAATGAAGCAAGCATAACATTTTAGAACATTAAATATTTAAGATGTTCAAATGAGCAAAGATAATACCATATACTTATGAGTCTACTATACATTTTATAACATGAACTACAGATATTTAGACAGAAGAATCATATAGTGAATGAGAAAAATAGATGAATCCATGAGAAACCTTTTAGGAAACTGAAGTCACAAAAGATAATACACAACAAAAAATGACATGAGCTGCTAGTTTATGACTCAAATATGTCAGGCAGCTCTCTCCAATCCTCCTCTCCAATTTTTACCCATAGAAACCTGCCTTAAGCATGGGATCATTACATAAAAAGTTTGCTTCTGTTTTCAAACTTTACACAAATAGTACTCCTAGAAACCTCCTAAGTGGTTCCTGTTCACTCATTTGAATCATGTATAATAGTCAGTGAAATCTTCACATTTACCTATTCTCTCATTAATGAAGCAGCACTTTCACTACCACATACAAAGTGGTGCAGCTTGTCTCATGCTGTATAAACTCTTCCTCTAGGATGTGAGCACAGTGTGGTGGTTATGGTAATAATTGATGCTTAGTCGTGCTCAGCTCAACTTCCAAATGTCAGTGGACATTGCTGCCAAGATGAAGTGTTGCATATCCCTGTTTTCTCTCTGAAATTATCCATTTCAATTTTAATACTTGAAGCTTGATGGATATGGGGCAAAATTTCAGCTCTCTGTGTTCTCCAAGTAATTGCTGAGGCATAGATATTTGCTACCATGGGCTGGGTTTCACTCCAACTCCTCTCCCTCACCTCTTCTTTACCTGTCAGAATTTTAACTTTTTCCATTCTCATTTGCAAGAAAACTTTATCAGTCAGAAGTTACAATTCTTTATCAGATAATTTCAAACATTTTAAATAGTCTGCCTCATTTCTGTAGCTTGTAGTTTAATTTTGTTTACATTGTCTTTTGGTGATCAGAAACATTTGATAGCAAAATTTGTCATATTTTCCTTAATATTTGTGCCATTTTATAACTTAATAAGTCATTAATCAGCCAAAGATTATGCAACTATTTGTCGTAATTCCTATTTAAAATGCCAAATGTATGTCTTTCCTTTTAAAATGTTTTGTTTATTAGTGAAAGGAGAATCCAATTATTTTTACATTTTATAAGTTTAGCAATTATTAGCTAATAATTTTAAAGATACTTCTATAATACGTTTCAAAAACATGTATCTGGGCTGCAGTCAGGATGTAATATATGAGAAAATGAATAAAATAAGTAAATAAATAAACTGTAAAAAATGGAGATACTTCTAACAGGAAGTAAAATAAAATGCAAAAAAAGTTTTTAAAAAATTTATCTGGTTCCTTAAAACTTTCATAGTTGTGTATTTGCTTAACTTCACACAACTCTTATACCGTAAGATCCTAATCAACACATGATCCAAGAGGCTCGACGTGGTTGCCCTTCCTCTCCAGTCCTGTCAGAGCTGCTTTTGCTTCTTTGTCAGCTACATAAGCTTCACAAGAAGAGCCAAGACCGCAAATAGATCCATTTAGGTTGACTAGACTACTCTGAATGTACAGATTAATTTGAAGTAAATTGATATTTTTTAAAATAATGGATGCTTCATTTCTAAACTTGAAATTGCTCCCTTATCATTAAAGTTTTGTGTGCTTCAGGAGCGTTTTATAACTATTACCTTGGTTTCCTAAGCACGTTTCCCTTGTGTGTGTGTGTGTGTGTGTGTGTGTGTGTGTGTGTGTGTGTGTGTTAACCTGATAGGTGGTGGTTATGTAACCTTTCCCAGTTGACCAAAATCCAGAAAACTTGCAGAATTCTCTTTACTATATTAACTTACCTACATACATTTTTCAGTTTCCTGTGAAAATCATTATATTGTTGGAAAGTTACTTTTCTCCTTTTTGAATTTTTTTAGCTATCTTGCTGGCTAAATATAATCTCCAGTTTTAAATTTAATATAATTTCAAATGGTATATTTTATTCTCAAATATAATAAAAATTTTGCATTAAAAATATGATTCTTATAATGGACTTTTAACAGACCTCCTTTTCCAGCTAATTTGCTTCTTTAATTAAACTACATTTGGCTAAAAGTTAAGAACAGTGATGATGTTTGCAATAAGGTATTTAATAATTACATCAGCAAATATTTGGAGGTATGTAATTCTGGGTTTGACTAGAAGGTTATTAATATCAGCATGATGGATCAAGGGTGCTGGTCCTTCATTTATGGTATCATTGCAACCATTGCACTGGCATAGAGTCAGTCGTATGGCAGAAACAAGAGGCATGTTAACTACCGCACACCTCTTCTCATTGGAGAAGGCATTTTCAGAAGCTCTCCCTTAGATTTCTCCTTACACCTGAATGACAAGACCTGAGTTGCCAAATTCCTTTACACAAGAAAGGCTAAGAAAGTGAATAGTTTGCATTTTCCCACTGGACAGTGAAAAGTGCGTGATGACAGAGGAGTTTAGCAATTGCTGTTACTGAGATACTAAAAGTAATATAAGTAAAGTTTCCTTTCCTATTCAATATACTGACAGCATCCATTTTCTAATCTATGAAAGAGTGATGAATTACAGATATTTTTGCCACATCTGATGGTACTTTTAAATAGATTATTTCATCTGTTAATCATGTTACTTTAACAGTTTTTCTAATATTGAAATGACCTTGCTTTTCTGAGATCAATACACATGGTCACAGTGTATCTACTTTTAGAAACAGCTGCATTAAAAGTGTTCCTGTTGAGAGGAATGTTTCTGAATCTAGAAGTGCCATCCATCTATAATTATCTATAATTTTCTTTCTTAAACTTTTATTACCTAATTTTAGTCTCAATATTATGCTAAACTCATTAGAATGAATTTTATCATTTCCTCTCTTCTATTCTCCAGGGAATAATTCACATAGAGATTGCTTATTTGGCAGACTAATTTGGCATTATATGGCTTCCTGCATGTTGAAATAGAGGTGGCACTATAGCTGAGGGGCCTCACAGCAGCCCTTGGCTCCAGACACTGAATCTGGCCCTTGATCCACATCTATTCACCACACTCAGTCCCTGTTATCCCACAGGAGTCAGTCTCCTGCCATCACTGACTGAGTCCTGCTTCCTATATGCCATCAAGATCACAGCTGAAGCTTTGGTTACTAATTTATACTTTACTTCTCCTTTGCTCTTTAGAAACATTTGGTTTGCTTTAGATCTCAACATCATTGTAACTGTTTTTATATTTTATGCATCATTTGCTTGTGTTTGGAGATGAAGACTTGCTTTTAAATGCATATGCATTGTTAATTATAATCCCAGGAGAACTCTTTGAAACTTGAGTCTAGCATAGGCTGCCAGATTCAGCTTTGATCCTCCTCAGCTTTACTCTCCTCCCCTCTAATTTTGCTTCCCTCAATCGTTGAGGCTGCATGTGATTCCTAGACTGAAAATCCATCTAGCCTCGGGATTTTTGTATATTCTCTTGCAGAATATGGAATTCTTCTCTTCATCCATACCCTCAAGACAATCATTATCCTCTCTCAACTTACTATATCCCAATCCTGGAGATGCCACCTGACAGATAGTGTCATTCCTGTGGTGTCCCCAGTCACTGGGGTTCTGTATTACATGCTCTTGCAGTACCTTATGGTTTTCTTTTCTACAATATATCAAACATATAATGAAATAACCACTTGATTAATTTTTTATTAATATATAGTTTTACAAATTGTCCATAAGCTTAGTGAGGACAAGAACATCATTTATCTCTCTCATTATATTTCCAGTACCTGTCACACTGAGAATGTAATCAGATATCATTAAATTACCAAATGATTTGGCCTTATTTCTATTAGTTTCATAATAAAATATAGATTCAGTTTTTCAGATTAAATTAGTTTATCCAGGCATGGTAACAATAAATTTAGAATTTAAAAAATTTATATATCATATAAAGAATGATAGTAATTTATAAAATATGAAAGGCCATTTTCAGGCAAATAAGCAAAAATTAATTCAAGGATTCAGTCTTACAGAGGCACTGAAACAATCATAGCAATTCTAAACCACCATCTTTAACTCTGGTCACACAAAATGGGCCTGAGGAAAGTTACACACTACTCACTAATAATAATGAGCAAACTATATGGTTGATAATAGTTAAGAGTGAAATAGATTCTGAGTTAGATTTATACAATCATTCCCAACTCCATAAGTATTAGATGTTGTTCTGATGATGTGACAAAACATGACCAAGACAGTATATAAAGAAAAAAATTCCCTCTATTTTTATTTATTTATTTACTTTACATCCCTGCTGCAATTTCCCCTCCCTCCTCTCATCCCTGTCCCTCACAGCCAGCTCTCCTCTGTCCCTACCCCCTAATCCACTCCTCCTCCTCCATTTCTGTTTAGGAAAGGGCAGATCTCCCATGGATATCAACAAAACATCGCATATCAAGTTGCAGTAAGACCTCCCCCTCCCCGTGTATATGGACTAGGCAAGGCAACTGAGTATAAGTGGCTTGCAGTTGGCTCCCTCCACCCCTGCACAGAACAGCAGCTGGATCAGCAGCTGGATCAGCAGCAACATTTATTTATGAGTGTGATACCCATTTTATTCCTTAATAAATACATCTTCCTCCCAGACATCCATAGATTTCCTGCATTACCCTCTTCTGCAGGATTCCATGAATTCCACCTAATGTTTGGCTGTGGATATAGGGAAAGGAGGCTAGCTAAAGAAACACAACCTGGATCTGCGACCTGAGCCAGAGAAAGAAATACTTTATCCTTGAATCCAGAACCAAAGAAACAGGCCCTGACTCTGAAACCAGTGCCAAAGAAACATACTTTGTCCCTAGAATTAGAGCCAATGAAAGAAATATTCCCTGGCTTTAGAATTAGAGCCAAAAAGCTAAGAAAGACCAGTGAAAGAAAAACAGTTTGACTCTGAAATCAGGATCATCTCTGCCCTAATCCACAAAACTAACCAATCCCTGAGCAGAAAAAAAAAAAAAAAAACTGACCAATCCCTGGACAGAAAATCTTCTCCCTGGAGTATCTCTGCCCCCAAGAGATCATGTATAAACCACCCTGCCTGTTCAGTTGTTGGAACTTTGCTGGAATGTCCTTTAGGGGATTGAGCAAGGTGGAGCTAAACAGAAGAAGCTTGCTGAGATATCCCTTAGGGGACTGAGCAAGCCAGAGCAGAAAAGTAACAGGTAACTTTTCAATGGAGCCTGAGGAGATTGCTACATTTTGGTCAGGGTTTCCCTTTACCAGAGTGAAGAAAAAGAAGCACCATCTTGGACTGGAGAAGAAGCAGAGCTCTGTAGGGAAGCCTCCTTAAGTGGGGACTGAGTAAAACTCAGCTGTAATGGCTCTCCAGGAGAGGAGTAGGATTGCTATATCCTGTGGGAAGACCATCTCCTACCGCACCCCACCTCCAGGTATAGCCTGACTCCTGAGTAGTCAGGATACCTTTCTCTCTAGAGCTGAGTTGTCCTAGCAGTTCAAAGCATTTCTTGACTTTCCCTAGCAGTCAGCATACCTTTCCTTTCAGAGCTGAGCTGTCCTAGCAGCTTAAGGTATTGTCTGACTCCTCCAAATAGTCAGGATACTTTTCCTTCCAGAGCTGAGCCGTCCATTGCAACTCCAGCTGTCAAAGCTGTTCTAGCAGCTCAAGGTGTAATTCGACTCCCCAGACAATTAGGAAACTTTTCCCCCAGAGTTGCAACACTTGCTTACAGTGGATCTCCATCTCTTTCCATCAGTTGCTGGATAAAGCCTCTCTATGACAGTTGGGTTAGACATCAATTTATGTATAGCAGAATATAATTAGACATCATTACATTGACATTATTTTCCTTCAGTCATGTTTGGGTTTATCCTAGGTTGTTGGGTCATCCATCCTGTGGGTTCTAGTGCTCCAGACAATGTCAGGAATGAGCTTACTCTCCTAGCATGGGTTTTAGGCTAGACCAGTCATTGTTTGGATACCCCCTCAATCTCTAGGCCACTCTTATGTCAGCATACCCCATAGGCAAGACAGATTGTAGGTTGAAGGTTATGTGGCTGGGTTGGTTTCCACTCCCTCAACTTGAAGTATTGACTGCTCACAGGAGGTCGCCAGTTCAGACTACACATCTGCTATGGCTAGTCATCTTAACTGGGGTCATCTTTGTAGATTCCTGGGAGATTCCTTTGCACCAGTTTATTTTTTCCTGACCCTGCAATGCCCCTCTTTTCCAGTAGTCTCTTTCAATACTCTTCCCCTTCGTCACCTCAACCTGATTGCTACTATAAATCAATCTGCTACAAAATAGTTGAGCACATGTCCTTGTGGCATCCTTTGGGTACATGCCCATCTGGCCCATCTGGCATCCTTTGGGTACATGCCCAAGGGTGGTATAACTAGGTCTTGTGGTAGATTGATTCCCAGATTTCTAAGAAACCACCATATTGAATTCCAAAGTGGCCGTACAGGTTTGCACTCTCAGCAGCAATGGAAGAGTGTTACCCTTTGCTCCACATCCTCTCCAGCATAAGCTGTCACTAGTGCTTTTGATCTTAGCCATTCTGACAGATGTAAGATTATGGAGGCCCAAATTACTCAGTCTGAGAATCTGAGCTTGCTTTATAAAGCAGGGCTGCATGAGGGGATGATTTGACCATGGGCATAGTTACCAGGTATTTGGAAGGGTCCACACTTGGCTGTGTGATGTGTTTTGATCTAGCAAGGGGGCAGTCTTTTGCTCCACTCCTTGGCATTGTTATAAAAAACCCTTTTGAATAAATGGAAAAGGCTGTTGGATATTGACCCACCAAAACTATCCTGTGTTTCTGTCTTTCTTCTCATCAACTAGGTCTCTCTTTCTACCTAATATTTTCTTATCCCTTTCTCCTCCTCATAGGAACACTGGGAAAGGTGGGAGCTGGCCTCCCATAGATGACACCCAAACAGGGTTGTGGGTGCATAGGAAATAAGTGAGAGTCAGGAGCACTGCAGAAGCAGTTGAGCATGTCTGGTTATGAATTAAGGTTAAGGTGGTGGTAGTTTATTCTTTGGGAGCAAAAACTGTATATAGATAAAGCAAAGTAAAGTTAGGCTGCAGAAGTATCTCTCTGTTTCTGTATCTGTCTATGTCTATGTTTCTGTGTTTCTCTCTCTCTAAAGTTATAAAATAGTTTTGGTGAAGGTTGAGAAATATAGGTTTTAAGGATATGGTGAAGGTTTAGTATAAAGTAATTTAGGGTAGAGTAGTTTTCACCCCCTGAGTACAGACAGGACCTGGGAAACACAAAGCAGCCTCCAGGACCTAGCAGCCACTGTGAACTTAGCAGTACCAGTGGCTTCAGAGGCTCCAGAAGCTGTCAGCAACAGTGGTCTGAGAGTGAAACGCTCCTTCAGAGACTGCCAGCTCCAGAAAGCCACAGCGGCAGAGCATGAATGGCTGCCCCAGTCAGGTGTCAGCAGCTGAAACTGATGTGTCAACATTGCAGTGCAGGCAGCAGACACTGAGAAAGCAGCATGAGCGGCAGGGGTCCGCATACTTTCTGCCAAGTAAAAGCCTCACTGAGGAGCAGCAGCAGTGGCGGGAGCGAGCACAACATAGACTTTGGACCCCAGGGGCCAGAGCTGAGTGAGGGACAACTGAGAGTGAGAGCACAGGATGTTGTGGCTGCTGTGTGAGAGACAGACTCCAGAGAAAGATACCTACAGGGTGTACACCAGGAGGCCAGGGAGCAGGTGCCTTTGCATCTGTGTGTGTGCATCTGGGGGACACAAGGGTCTGAGTCCCCAGTAGCAGAGTGAAGTGGAGTCATGTGGCTGGTAGCATGTGGTCATGCAAGCAGGGCAGAGCATGAGGAGAGACCCCCAGCAAAACAGGTATATGGTGATATTTTATTTGTGCTGAAATGTGATTTTATTTGTATGTTAGTAAATAAAGTTTGCCTGGAAATCAGAGGTCATAGTAAGCCAGGGACAGCAGTCAGGCAGTGGTAGTCCATGCCCTTAATCTGATCACATGGCAGGCAGAGTCTCTGTGTAGTCAAGGACACAGCCAAGCATAGTGACATGAACCTTTAATCCTAGTACCAACCATAGAGACCTGGAGGTCTGTATAAACAGGCAGTGATGAGGAAGTCATGTGGTTGGGTTTAGAGCCAATGAGAAGGCAGAACAGAAAGGCAATAAAAAGACAAGTCAGATAGGAAGAAGCTCTTTCTGGGGAAGCAATGGTAGCAAGGTGGTAAGATAAGGTAGGCATGACTCTCTGATTTCTTTGTCTATTTACCTCTGTATTTGGCTCTGGATTTCTTATTTACCAAGACTGTTTAGAATTTCATCTGCACAGGTAACAGAACTGGGATGTGGCAGCCATGACCGGCCATAACTGGTTTTCCTCCCAGACCCAGAAGGGCTGCTTGAGAACCATAGCCCATAGCAGCAAGGTGGCATTCAGCCATGCACCATGAGGTGTGAGAGAGTCTTCAGGGCCTTGGGACACTGGGGTCTCTAGGTGGGCAGGCCTAGAGTCAGGAGGCACAGACAGACCAGGACTGTGAAAGCCAGCAGCTACAGTGGTGCAGTTCCTGTTTGCTGACTGTAAGATCTCATTTGAAGAGGATTCTGCACCAGCCAGCTATTGTGGCACTAATTGTGGAGCTAATAGCTTTTGTCCTAGAGCAAAACTGCCTTAGGGGAAAGCTACATATTTCAAAGCACAGCTGAGAACCAAGAATGAAAGTTTCAAACACCGAACTAAATTGTTACATTCAGGGGAACTGCAAAAAAAATTTGGTTGTGGGTTGCTTTGTATTTGGAACTTTAAGACTGGTATCAGAAAGCTTTCAGTGGAACATTAAGACTGGTATCAGAATTGTCTTTTTGAGCTTTTCAGAGTTAAAAAATGGGATGAAGAGGAGTGATTTAATTGCAATGGAACAATTTTGAATTTACTTATGCATATATACTCTATCAACTGTGATGACTTATGTATTGTTTTGTGTATGCATATTTGTTTTATTAACTGAAGTGACTCACAAACTGTAAAAATGGAAATGGTTTTGTGAAGAAATTTGGGAGAAGTTTGGGTTTTTTCTAACCAGGCTCAAAATGCAGCTTTAAAATTATCAACAAAAGGGAGAGTTAATATTCCTCAGTCTCTTCAGTTTTAAAAAATAATTCTCTTATCCCTTGAGTGGAATAATATTAATTTGTGTTAATATACCCTAAATTTGTTAGCAAAAAAAATGTAAATAGTTCTGTTAAGAGATCTAATTTAGAATGTTTGCTCAAGTTTGTAAAATGTAAATAGTCCTATAGAGAGTTTGCTTTTGGCTGTAAGTTTGTAAGAATTGTAAATATACATCATACTATTTATCCTGGAATTATGTGAACATGTTGATATTAATGAACCATGGTTTGATGAAGCTAAGGGAGTCTTTAAGTTTGATGCAATTGCATCAGGCGTTTATTGATTTATTTGATGCATTGACATAAAGAGTTTATTGATTTTAACAAAGGGGTTTGGTGCAGCTGAGGCTGCTATAGACATTTTAGACCCATTCAAAATGGCCATTTTATCTTTATCATTCTGTATTCCTTTACTGGGAGATGTGGCAACCAAAGGAAGCAGGAGTATTGTTTTGGTAATTCTAGCTACTTGTAAGATCTTAGTGGAAAACCTGACTCAGAGCTGCACGGAGTTAAGCACTGTACACTCATTTGAGATTCATATTATTAAGAAGGGGGAATTTGTGGAGACTCAAATTATTCAGAGTCTGACAATCTGAGCTTGCTTTACCCAGTAGGGCTGCATGAGGAAATGATTCGACCACGGGTGTGATTCCCAGATGTTTGGAAGGGTCTATACTTGGCTGTGTGGTGTGCTTTGATCTAGCAAGGGGAAGGTCTTTTGCTCCACCCTTTGGCATTGTTATAAAAAGCCCTTTTGAATAAATGGGAAAGGCCATTAGTAATTAGGTATTGGCCCAGGTCCTCCCAAGGCTATCCTGTGTTTCTGTCTTTCTTCTTGTCAACTAGGTCTCTCTTTCTACCTAATATTTTCTTATCTCTTTCTCCTCCTCCTCATAGGAACCCTAGAAAAGGTTGGAGCTGGCCTTCCACATAAGATGGAATCTCAGAGTCATTTTGATTTGCATTTCCCTGATGGTTAAGTATGTTGAACATTTCTTTAAGCATTGCTGTGCCATTTGAGATTCCTGTTGAGATTTCTCTGTTTAGATCTGTATTCCATTTTTTCTTTTTTAAGAAAATTTTTATTCATTTTACAAACCAATCACATATCCCCTCTCTTCTTTCTCCTACCCCTATTCCCTCCTCAAACCAGGTAAGGCCTCCCATGGGGAGTCAGCAGAGCCTCTGTACCCCATTTTTAATTGGATTATATTTGATTTGCTAATGTCTACTTTCTCGAGTTCTTTATATATTTTGAAATACAGCCCTCTATCAGATGTGGGGTTGGAGATTTTCTTTTCCCATTCTGTATACTGCCACTGTATTCTACTGGTGGTGTTCGTTGCCTTACAGAAACTTTCTGGTTTCATGAGGTTTCCTTTATTAATTGTTGTTCTTAGTGTCTGTTTTATGGGTGTTCTGTTCAGAAAGTTGTCTCCTGTGCCAATTCATTCAAGGCTATTTCCTACTTTATCTTGTATTAGGTTCAGTGTATCTGGATTTATGTTGAGATCTTCCATCCACTTAGACTTGAGTTTTGTGCAAAGCGATTCATATAGATCTATTTGCATTATTCTACATGATAACATCCAGTTATGCCAACACCATTTGTTGAAGATGTTTTCTTTTTTTCTTTTGCATAATTTTTTTTTTTTGCCAAAACTCAGGTGTACATAAGTGTGTGGGTTTACTTTGAATTCAATTTGATTTCTTTGGTCCACTCATCTGTTTTTATGCCAATACCATGTTGTTTTTATTACTATAACTCTGTAGTAGAGCTTGAAATCAGGAACAGTGATACCTTCAGAAGTTCTTTTATTGTACAGGATTATTTTATCTATCTTGAGGGTTTTTTTCCCATAAGAATTTGAGTATTATTTTTTTCAAGTTCTGTAAAGAATTGTGTTGGAATTTTGATGGGGATTGCATTGAATCTGTAGATTGCTTTGGTAAGATGGTCAATGTTACTGTTAATCCTACTGAAACTGACCATTTTCCTCTATTATTATTGATATAGGTCTTGGTAGGCAGCCTGGCAAGTAGAGAAGTCAATTTCGTGGAGAATCCAAGGAAAGAATAAATCCTGAGAAATCCTGGTAACATCTAGATGCTTGCCATTGTGTTGCCTCCTGCACTCTTCCTCATATGACCAGGCTCCTTGTTTTGCTTTCTGTCATTCAGTGTCAGTTTCTGTTACTGGCAGATAGAGAAGCCTGATGAATTCACATCATTATAATAATGATAACCTTTTGTCAATTTAATCTCAATTGAACCTGTGATATATGATCTAAATTAGAAAAACAATTCCTAATAATCATAATTTCCCCTCTACTTTTTATTGATGGGCTCTGGAATGCATTATGCTACAGACACTCTCTGGGAAATCGGGTCACTCAGTTGAGCCTTCCCTACTTCTGTACCCAGAGTACCACATGACTGTATTCCCTCAAAGATTATAAACATTACCCATGCTTGTTACTAAGAGTAGTGTATATGTTTTAAAACATCTTTTATATTTACCCACCATATCTCCCTTGATATTTGATATAATCCTATAAATAAAGCAGATAAGAAAATGAGGATAAAAGGAGTCTGACAAGTCATTTCTTCACCATCAACCCAGACATACTTTTTTCTTGGGAGAGTCTGGTAATTACTGTTCAAAATTATGATGGTAGACACCATGCTTCCTCTCTAGGTTCATTCTATATTTCCTGACAAACTAGCTTTCTGAACCCCAAATAACTGACTTTCAAATCAAGAATACTTCTGTTCTGCTTGGATGTCTGGAACTGTTGTTTGTTTGATTAATTGCTTATTTGTTTGTATTTGCTTTTGTCTTCAAATTCTGACGTATTTTAAACAGTAACATGACATATTATAAAGATAGAAAAAAAGATTGAAATACATGTACCCCAGTAAGAACTTGAAATTTAGAAAGTGAGCCATCTTTTAAATTTTTCAGATTGATCCCTTAGTTGCACTTACAGCACGGGCAATTAATTTGGCTAAAACAAAATATTCTTTGATGATCATCTAGAATAAAAGAGGGTGGTTTTAAAGATGACAGAATTATTATTGACTGGGGAATAACATGTGCAATTGGTATAACCAAGCAAAGATCAAAAAGACCCTCTGATTATAAAACATCAAAGGTTTCAGGCATGTCCTCCCTCAGTGGCAAGCTGAAAATATTGGGGATCCCATTTATACCCCATCACTATGGAATAATGAGTATCCCCTTGATGATAGGCTGAAGCAAAACTTCAGAATTGCACTGCTTTAAATCATTGAGTTTCTTAATTAGAGAAACGGTTTTCCCACTAAGGATCTGTTACTCATCATGCTCACATTATTTCAGTGTATAATATTATGGGAAGTGTGATTTAAAAGTAGTCCCTCTTTGGCCAATTACCAGCCACTTGACCCTAAGTTATTCTTAACATTTCTTAACATTTCCTCCTCTTCTTAATAAGTACATTTTAATGAGAATTAAATGAAAGAACATTTGGGTCCATTTTATCTTATTGTTAGCAAACACCTGATGTGGGATAAATTATAGTGAATGAAAATTTTGACTAGAGATGTAGCACAGTAGTAGCATGCACAGGCCCTGGATTCATTCTCCAACACTAACAAAGAAGGGAAATAAATAATTGTTTGTTTGTTTTCACATCTGGAGTCTGTGCATTCTATGAACATAGTGCCAGCATCTGCTTAATGTCTAGTGAGCCTTTTTGCCCCATCATAATATAGTAAAATGTAGCAAACCCAGCATGCTAGATAAGGATGCTCTTGTCTTATAAGACAGTACTAGTATTGTGGAGGCTTCAGCCTCCTAACTCCTTCCATTCATAATCACCTCCCAAGGTCCCAGTTCCAAATATCACTAACATATGATCCTGGTGATTAACTTTCCAATGCACAAATTTCAAGGGACATTGTGATATATAATTTGTATTGTCACCCTGACTGGGTTTGTAGTCACCCAAAAGACACAGCTCTTGGTGTGTTTGTAGGCATATTTCTAGAGAAATTGACTGAGGGAGACTCATCTTGAACATGTGCAGCAGCATCTCATGGTCTGGGGACTTAAATGGAATAAGAAGGATAAAAGAAAAAGCAAGCTGCACACTAAGAGCTCTCTGTTCTGTCTCCTGATGTGCTCAGACTTCAGCAAGTTGCTTCACATGTCTGTCACCACAGCCACAAAAGACTCTCACTACTATGCCCTTACCACCCTCGATCCAAAAATCATAAGCAAAAAAAAAATAAACCTGTCATCTTTTATGTTTCTTCTTGTTGAGTATTTTGTCAGAATAAAAGTAAAATAACTAATACATACTAATAGACATTTCAAATCATCCACAAATAGCCATATAAGAAAATGTACAGAAGTTTCATGATACCCAACATAGTGATAATTCCTTTGTGTGCCATCTTTCATTCTGGTAACATCACAGTTTAAAAAAAAAAGAACAAAGATAAAGGATTCATACTACCCAATTTCAAAATGTTGCAAGTCTATAGCAGTTCTGTATTTCAGGCATAAAGGCGAACAACTTGACCAATAGTGCATATTAAAAAGCTCTGGAATAAACCACAATGATTTTCCCAAAAATGTACCCAAAAATGATTTTCAATAAGGATGCCAAGGCCTGTTCAACTAATAATATTTACAAATCTGGACATCATATTCAAGAGAATAAAATAGATGCTTATTTTATCTATGATATGATGATATGTGAGTATTATCCGAAAGGGCCCAGGAGATGACTCAGTTGGTACTGGCCATGTAAGACTGGCAACCTAACTTTAGACATCTACACATATGTAAAACTCCATATACCTATAATCCAAGCTGTGGAAGATCCCTAAGGTTGCTGGTCATCTAGTCTAGCACATTGTAAACTTCAAGGTTCAGTAAAACAACTTTTTTCAAAACACACAGTGGAGAAAGTTTATAGCAACATGTGGCTTGTACACATAGGCATATATAAAAAATTAAGGCAAAACAGATTTAAAAAACACACATTTAGGGCCTAAAAGTGTGAAATGTATAAGAAAAACTACAGAAGTTTCATGATACCCAACATAGTGATGATTCCTTTGTGTGCCATCTTTCATCAGTTCTGGTCAACATCACACAAGATGCTCCAGTGAAGAAAAGTGACAATAGAAATAGAGTAAAAAGCATTTAGACTAGAAAGAATGGTAAAGTAAAATTTCATTTATGGATATATATATATATATATATATATATATAAACACACACATGCAAAACACTAAAGAACTGAAAAACAGCTACTGGTTTATTTCCATAAACTAGTAAGTGTTATCCCTATAACATAATAAAAATCTATTGTATTTGCCAAAGCTTCAAAAGAAATAAAACACTGAGGGTAATCTTAACCAAGGAAGTTTAAGAAACATTGGAAACTACAAAACATTGCTGAAGAAATTTCCTGAATTAATAATAAGACATTCTGTGTTTATATATTAAGGTGATAATCATACCAAAATTAACCTACAAAGTCAAACCATCTCTATTCTTTTCTCCTATCTATGTATTATCTATCTATCTATCTATCTATCTATCTATCTATCTATCTATCTATCTTCTTCATCATCATCATATGTATATTTTAGGAAACCCTAAATTTTATATAAGATTGTAAGGGATCAAGAATACCAGAACTTAAAGGTCAGTTTTTGTATTATATGTTTATTTTTACCGTGCCTTATTTCAAAGTAATTTAAGTACATTGTAAAAAATGAAGCTGTTGTATACTAGACTCATTTACCTTCATCTGCTCATAAAGGATTTTGAATTGCAGTTTATGCTTAGTGCTACAGAATCCAATCTCAGAATTTGAGCAGCAGTGTAATGCTAATTCAAGAATAGTACAACAGTAACTTTATATAAATTCAGTATGTCAATAAAGCAAAAACTATGAATAGTAAAAATGTATAGAAAGGACTTTGTGTAATAAGTATTAATCTAAAACAATAAGTATTTATTCTAAATGTTCTTTAAAAATATTATGGCTACACTTTGAGGTCTCATCAACATGTATATCTAAACATGACCTGAAAAACAATGATAGGCTAAATGGAACTGGAAATGCTCATGAGGCCTCTACCCTAGAGAAAGTATTTTGGTCAAGTAGGAAATGCTGAGAATACGAGGGATGGTCTTCCTCAGGGAAAATCTCCTCCACAACTGGTTAATCTAACACCAAGTGACCAGCCCTGAAGACATGTACATACAGCTAACATTATATGGTCTAAGCAGCTTGCAGTTATAAATTAGGACTATATGTATAGGCCAACAAGCCATGGATTTGAGAGCAAGGGGACATGTGTGGGAGGGGTGGAGGAAGAAAGGGGAAAATGTAATCATATTATAATTTCAAAAATACAAAATATTTTAAAAGAAAATATTGGATAAGTGTATTCCAATAATATTATGGCTTATATGAATGGTGGCTCAAATTTGTCATTATAGTGTTAGGTAGGCAGAAGCTGGGGCAAGTTGAAGGTCAGCATGAGCTATAATGTAAGAAAACTCTATACCAAAACTTTGAAGAAAGAGAAAGAGGGAGGGAGGGAGGAAGGGAGGGAGGAAGGGAGGGAGGGAGGGAAGAAGGAATGAAGAAAGAAGGAAGGAACAAAGGAAGGTTTGATTTCTATCACCCACACAGCAGCTTATATCTTCCTCTAAATCCATTTCAGGAATCTGGTCCCCTCTTCTGATGTCCACAGGCTCCTATATGCACATGGTGCACATACTTACACTCAGATACACATGCACATTAAATAAATAATGTATAAATTATAAAACTAATTATCAAAGACAATTCTATTTTTAACATTTTTAGTAGAAACCTGTTCAGTCCCTTATGTAATTTAATTTAGTGATATTCAAATAATTGAAGTTATTTTACTGAGAACAATTCTAAAGAATAGCTTTTCAAAGAGCCCTTTGCAAAAGGCTCATTTTGATTCATATTGTAGTCATTGGTCATTTTGAATTAGATCTCTCTAGCATTTATCCTTATTTTCTAAAACAAATTATATGAGTGACTTAATACAATTGTTGCCAGATCCCTGTTCCACAGTGAAGCTTAGCCGAAGGTACAGTTGGCTTCTGTTCAAATGCTGTGTACATCCAAACAGAAGCTAAAACAGATGCTACTGTACACATAATTAGCCTTTGTAAAAGATCTCGTTTTTTCTCTCTTTTGTCAGAATGCCTGCTCGTTGCCCAATTCCCCAAACTCATCAGGTGACTGATTGCTAGGCAACCAAGCAATGCCATCTAGAGAATTCTCACTCTCACTTCAGCAGATGCCATCTCACCTAGATACAACGGGGTTTAAAGCTTCAGAACTTGTTTGCATAACCCCATAAGTTGACATTAAGTGTGGTGCATTTAAGACAAGTAAAACATCACATGATCTTACTGAAAATGTTCAGATTAAGACACTCTGTAATCAAATAGCACAAGATAGTCATTAAAAAAGGTTGGAAATTATGAGTGAAATGTAGCTGATTTTAAAATCACCTCCTTCCTTTCTAACAGAAATGTAATACCATGTAGAACTGACAAAAGTCTAATACCACATAAGATTGGTCTTGTCTACAAATTTGTATTTTACAGCTAATTGGTAAACAAAAAAATTATAATTAAATTCTATTAGATGATACAATGGGGACAAAAGCATTCTCAAACATTGTATAGCTTTGAGATCTTAATTTGACTATTTCAGTTTCAGAAAATTAGAAGTTTTACCAATGTTTCCTCTATCAAATTTACCTGTTATATTTGATACTCTCATTATGTAGTCTAGGATGTCCTTCAATGCAATTAATCAACTGTTTCCTTTTTTAATGGAGCACGTCCCTTTGTAAACATCAGCTGATGTTCAGATCACAAAAGAAATCAAATAAAATGTCCCTGTATGTTTTTCTTTGGGTAAGTTATTTATAGTAGTCCTTTACAGAAGTTGTTAAGAACTAACTGCTAATACATGCCAGAACCTCTCACCACATCACATGAACAGCTGTAGTGCATCACTGTCAATGAGGGCAGTTGGGAGAAAGATAACAAGTTTAAAGGCTCTTATTTCTTCTTATGACATTGAGATTGTTTGGGTATATTAGGCAGTTATACTTTTGAAGTAGTCGGTTATATCAAGCTCAGGTTTCAGCCTGCTAGAAGTTCCTCATGTAGATAAGCGAGCCTCAGTTTTCTTTCCAGAAGAGTGGATTAAGTCAGTAGTACCCCACAATGAAAAACTGGTTTTCCTTCTGAAAGGGAGAGTTTATTCATGTCTGAGAGTCTTGCTCAGGTGCCAGATAGAAAAAAAAAAACAGCTGCATACTGAATGTCAGTATGGCTTTGCAGCTGAACAAAAAGTATGCTCATAATAAAATATTCATTGTGGAAAATGATTGATGTGGGTATCATAAGGGATACTTGTAAGGCGCTTTGACACAATTTTGCTTTCTGTCTTACATTCAGAAGAGCCATGCATGTAGGTGAGCTTTTCAATTTTATGAAAGAAGACACTAAAATTCAGAGCACAAAGGTCACAGAATTAAAGACATGCCATTGCCACTCACATGTTAGTGGTTGTGTCTTATATCCCTACAAGTGAGAGCAAGAAGCTTTGAAATCAATATTGCTTTTAGGCAGGTTCTTGGTACGTAGCCAGGGCTTGGGACAATCTTCATATTTTAGCCTATCAAATACTAGAATAACAGACATAAACCACAACATTATGCTTTTGTGTTGAAATAATTATGGTTGAACTGTTTTTCCTTTATTTAAAACTTTGGAAACTCTATAATAGTTTTAAAGTTTAGTGTAATCTGAGATTGACTGATGTTAAATTGAATGTAATAGTAGATTTTATAGACAGTCAGGCAATCATCACCATATCAAAAATGTACTAAGATATTTTGGAAAATAATAAATTGGTCCTATCTAGGGCAATAAGCTTCTTAGTGAAGAGATTCACAAATAAACCAGAAATGCTCAAAATAGACTCAACAGTCAGGCAGGTTTAGAAAAATCTCAAGTTGCACATATTTTTGAAGCCATTTTATTTAGGGATTTGAACTATTGGGCCATCACACTTTGTTGTAGATAAAAGCTGCTTAATCACTTTTTATCTTCTCCCCTGCATTTTATAATTTGTATAAAACTTTTATATAAAATCACTTGATTTTGGCTCCTCTGGATAGAACTGCCTAGAGTTAAAAGTACTAACATTGAATAAATACTCATAAAAAGTATATCAAGGTGGCAAATTCCTTGAGAAAGATGGTGCAAAATTCTGAATGGGTTTGTCCTTTCAGCAAACAACATTGAAAAGTCTTCCAAACAAAGCTTTCTCTACAATTTATTCTTTTGTCTTTTAAAGCATGTCTGATGTAAAATGGAACCAAAATTGCTTTGATCTACACTTAAATGAGGAGTGGTGTTTGACTAATTTTCTAAAGAACATCTTCTTACAATCAAGGAAAATCATTGCCAAAAGATGGCCCTTGTGCAGTCAATGCCTCATCATAATCTCCAGAGTCCTCTTCATTCTGGGTGAATGCAGCTACATCTGAGTCATTTATTGTTTGCAAATTTCATACATGCATAAATACGCTTTGATCCCCTCTCCTCTAATTCCATCCCCACTGCCATTTTACCTCTCAATTCTATATGCTGCCTTTAAAAACACACTGAGTCCACTTAGTACTGCACATATACATACATATTCCTACCGAAATTCTCTAGAGTCAAAGAATTCAAAACATTTCCTTTAAGATGTAAGTGGGGAATTTGCTTAAATGAGAGAATTGTATTACTATGTAGTAATAAACCATTGTGAATCTAATCTTAAAGCTATTTCTGAAAGAAATTAGCATTTGATTCAAGCGCACACAGGGTGTGTGTGTGTGTGTGTGTGTGTGTGTGTGTGAGAGAGAGAGAGAGAGAGAGAGAGAGAGAGAGAGAGAGAGAGAGAGAGAGAGAGAGAGAGAGAGAGAGATTTGGGGCTGGAACATATGAAACTGACTCTTTCTGCCCTAACAACCATCATTGACCCACAGCTTCTTCTAGGAGTGGCAGTTGATAAGCTCCTTCCTCACCCATGATGGAATTTTGGCTTGCTTTATCTGGTACAGATTTTGTCTTCATCATCACAGTACCTAATAATTCATGTATGTACCAGTCTAGTCATGTCAGGAAAATTTAGTTTCTCCATGAACATCCACTACCTCCTACCTTTATAGTCTTTTTTCCCCTCTTCTGCAATGATACTGAATTTTGTGAATTTCTAAGATAGCATAGTAAAGAACTTTAAAATAGGTAAGATCTGAATGTGTATTTAAGGACAGATATAAATACCCACCTCTTCAGGTCACAGTTGCAGATTTATTCCTACCACATGGTGATCTGGCTGGAAGATGCTTGGTACATATTTAGAATACCAAGGTCCAACAAATTTTGAAAAATTTTCAACCAGTTCTATTAATTTACTTAACATATGCAAGTATGAGACCAATGGATGTATTACAAAATACCAAATTTATTTTATGCATTTTAAAAATAAAAATTGGAAATGTTTATAAATAAACTTGTAGATCCTGTAATTTTGTTGTAAAGTCAGAGTTACATGGATTGGGAGTCTGATTTGTTATTTTCCTTAGTTTTCTTTTACAAGGCATGGAGGAGTCTTAGAGTACCCTTGGGTATCACAATCAAGATGTGGCTGTTGCTGCTTTTCTGGCAATTCATCATATAGTGCTCTCGAATTTTTTAGGCTGTTACACTGAGTTGTGACTAAATTTGTGTGGCCACATGTTTTGCTTGTGTGGCTTAGTAAAGCAAATGTTGGCATTGATGGGGAAATGTGCTCCACTTCCCAGTTGTGTTAAGAGTGTAGGTTACCACTCAATAGTGTAACTAGTGTGTTCACTAAAACCCTTAGGCCTCATATTCACTTGTGGTTGATCGAAATCTATGACATAAGATTTATTATAGGCCGGGTTGTGGTGGCGCACGCCTTTAATCCCAGCATTCGGGAGGCAGAGCCAGGCGGATCTCTGCGAGTTCGAGGCCAGCCTGGGCTACCAAGTGAGTCCCAGGAAAGGCACAAAGCTACAACAGAGAAACCCTGTCTCAAAAAACCAAAAAAAAAAAAATTATTATAAAAAAAGCAAATTCTATATTTTCTGTAAATTTATTTGCAAAACATTGAACACATTTTGATATTAATATGATTGTTGGTAGTGATCTTAAAATAGGGAGTTGTAACATCACTGACACCAACCTCTAAGTAGATTGGAAGCACATAATTTATAATTTGTCATCATCAAGTACATCGCATATAATAGGAACTCAAAGAGGTTAACTGGTTATTGAGTCCAGTGATATCCTTATCAACTCTGAAGTTCTTCAGATTCAAAGAATATAAACCATATCTATTAAAATGTGGAGATATTTGCTTAAATGATAGAATTTTATTATTATCCATTAAAAAGCCATTGTGGACCCAGTTTTAATAGTGTTTCCAAAATAAATTACAATTTGAATCAATGAACTGAATAAAGACATCTCCCATCACTAATGTGGCAAATCTCCCTTAATCCATTGGAGAGAAAAATGTGTAAACCAAATAGCAAAGTAAACATGAACTCTTTTTCCTTGAGCTAGGATATCCATCTTCTCCTGCCCTCAGACATCACAGTCCCTCCTTTGGGGGACTTTAGAGCCCAGAACTTACACCAGTGACCTCCTCATTCTTAGTCTTCAGGTTATTGCCTTCAATAATGAGGTCATATACTTCGTTCTCTTTATTCTATGGTTTTTAAACTCACTACAAAGATTTCTTTTCCAGATTACTGAAAACATTATTCTTGTCTCACATTTGTAGGAACCAATTCTTATAATAAAAATCTTCATAGATAGACAGAAAATAGATAGATTGATTGATTGATGAATAGTTGATAAACTATAAAGAGAAGATAGGTAGGTAGATAGGTAAATAATAGATAGATGATAGATAGATAGATAGATAGATAGATAGATAGATAGATAGATTATTTTATTCTCCTAGAGACTCTTAATACACAAAATACATCTCATTTTTGTACACATCCTGTTTGTGTCTTTGCACCTAAAATGTATCTTGTACAGAATGCAAAAGAAATTAACATTGCTGGCTCATATTTTTATAAATCTATCCCGTCAAACTGCACTTGGACTGACAAGTTTAATTTTAAGTTTTACATGAGGTTAACAATATGATGTGTACATATTTGTTGTAATTATCAGCAAGTTATTACCATGCCCATGGCCTGAAAGCTACATTCTTGTTATTATAACACTTAAAATCTACTCTCTTAGCAGTTTCAAAAATGCATTATTACTAGCCACAGTCACTATCCTGTACATTAGATTCCCTGGAGATACTTGTCTTATTAATAAAAAATTTAACCTTTAAGCAATATTGTCTCACTCCTCAATCCCACAGTCCCTAGAAAACATCATCGTACCACCTGCTTCTTCAAGTTATAGTATTTGAGATTCTCTATTCCTGCAGAACTAAGCTGTGTTTGTCTTTCCGTGTCTAGAATCTGTCAAGTTCATTGTCATTGTCATCAGGATTCTCTTATTTTGAATTTTGAGCAAGTTTACATACATACATTTATGTGTGTATGTATATATGTGTGTGTATGTACACATATGAATATAATAACAATTAATGAGAAAAAGAGGCTGTGATTTTTTTTAGAAAAGCAAGGAGGAGTAGATGGGAGGCTTTGGAGCAAGGAGGAGAGTAAAGGAAGAAATGATGTAATTATGTTTTAATCACAAAATAGACTAAGGCTCCAGTCTCTTCAGAGATGTGGGTTCAAATTCCACTGCTGCCAACTTTACTCTAAATTGACTCACTCTAAGAAAAAGGATTTGCAAAGCTCCTTCCTAGAAACTACTTAAGGCTTGAAGAGAATTCTAGTTCAATTCACAGCAAAGCATCTCTTTAATAGTGGCTTGACATGACCTATAGTCATTTAAAAATCAATTTTACTTTTATCGACTTGTTTTGTGAACTAGAATGTGATTTAGAAGACCGTGTGCCCTGGAGAATGAACAGGCTGATGCTCTGTTTGGACTGATCTGTGCATGTCTATTAGTTCTTCTGACATGAGTTGGTTCTGGTGCTTCTTGGTCCCTTTTTATTCCAGTCCATCAGCAGATCCGGCCTGCTCCAAGTACTCAGTCATTTCCATTTTCACCTCTTCTACACTTATCTGTCCAAGCGACAGTAGCCCATGTCTTTTCTGTACAATTTCAGTTGTTCTCAGAATAGTACTCCCTGTTTTATTGTCTATTTCTATTCACTTACCAGACCATAAATGTGTAAACCAGATAATATCTCTCTCCTAATAAAAGTCCATTAGACATAGTTTCTTTGCACTAAGAACAAAATCAATCCTCCTAATGGTAGTTTCAAAGATGCTGTGTCTTCTTCAAATGCCCCTGTCATCCAACTTCTGTCTGCCTGTCTGTCTGCCTTCAACTTCCATTGTTTTGTCTCCTACTCACCAAACTTTAGTCGGTGACTTTTCATTTCAAGGAATGTCTGCATAAGTTTCTTTCTCCTCAGCTGGTTATTATGTAACTGGGTCCTTCTCATTCAGAAGAGTGATGCCACATTTACTGAGAAATCTTACTGGGTGCCCCAGCTAATATAATGCTCCTTTGTTCTGAATCCAGAATTTCCATTTCTTCTAAAACTTACTTACAGTAAATTAAATTACTTGTTCAATTACATGTTTTTTCCAGGTTTTGGCTATTACAAACAATGCAGATATGAAAATAGCTGAGCAAGTGCTCTTGTGGTATGATTGAGCATTCCTCGGATATATGCCCAAGAGTTGTATAGCTGGATCTTGGGGGAGATTGATTCCCAATTTTCTAAGAAAGTGCCATATTGATTTCCAAAGTGGTTGTACAAGCTTGCATTCCCACCAGCAGTGGAAAAGAGTTCCCCTAGTTCCACATCCTCTCCAGCATAAGGTGTCTTCAGTGTTTTTTATCTTAGCCATTCTGACAGGCATAAGGTGGTATCTCAGAGTTGTTTTGATTTGCATTTCCCTGATGATTAGGAATGTTGAGCAATTCCTTAAATGTCTTTCAGCCATTTGAGTTTTCTCTGTTGAGAATTCTCTGTTTAGTTCTGTAGCCCATTTCTTAATTGGACTCTTGGTCGTTTTGATGTCTAATTTCTTGAGTTCCTTATATATTCTGGATATCAGTCATCTGTCCGATGTGGGGGACATGGGGATTGCCCAATGACGGAGAAATGGCTGAGATCTACATGAACAACCTGGACATGAGTGGGAGTAATGAAGGGCGAGGAGCCAGGGAAAGGGATCCTGTAGGAGCGGGAGATCCCAGCTGGACCAAGAACAGAGAGGGAGAACAAGGAATAGGAGACCATGGTAAATGAAGATCACATGAGAAAAGGAAGAAACAAAGTGCTAGAGAGGCCCACAGAAATCCACAAAGATACCCCCACAATAGACTGCTGGCAATGGTCGAGAGACAGCCGGAACTGACCTACTCTGGTGATGGGATGGCCAAACACCCTAATTGTCATGCTAGAAACCTCATCCAATGACTGAGGGATCTGGATACAGAGATCCACAGCTAGGCCCTGGGTGGAGCTCCGGGAGTCTTATTAGCAAGGAAGAGGAGGGTTTGTATGAGCGAGAATTGTTGAAACCAAGGTTGGATAAAGCACAGGGACAAATAGCCAAACGAATGGAAACACATGAACTATGAACCAAAAGCTGAGGGGCCCCCAACTGGATCAGGCCCTCTGAATGGGTGAGACAGTTGATTGGCTTGATTTGTTTGGGAGGCATCCAGGCAGTGGGACCAGGTCCTGTGCTCATTGCATGAGTTCACTGTCTGAAACCGGGGGCTTATGCAGGGACGCTTGGCTCATTCTGGGAGGAGTGGACTGGACCTGCCTAAACTGAGTCTATCAGGTTGATCTCAGTCCTCAGGGGAGGCTTTGCCCTGGAGGAGGTGGGAATGGGGGGTGGGCTGGGAGGAAGGGGATGGGGCAGGAGGGGAGATAACAAGGGAATCTGTGGCTGATATGTAGAACTGAATGGTATTGTAAAATAAAATAAAAGGAAAAAAATTGATTCCATTGTAGAAAACTGAGAAATTCCCAAAATCTTCTGTATCTCATACCCTCAGTATACAAATAATTTATCATCAAATGAACACTTTCACCATTTCCTATGTGAAATGCCAGTATTACATACAAATGTACTTTTCTTTGTGAATTGATAACATAGGCAAAAACTGTTTATTTTCTTTCTGTGATGCATAATGAAGCACAGCATTTGCACATCATTTAACATTTTTCTAGAGCCTAATGTTGCACAGATACACACATGTGTGTACATATATGAATGCATAGTTTATAAAAACCAATTCACTTTTTGAACATTTAGTTGCTCTATTTTTTTTCATTATGGCTGATTCTTTTGTATGGATTCTTTTATAAATGAATGCTTGTGCATAGCCTTGATGGTTTCCACATTGTACATTTCTGTAAGGCAAATATTTTGAAAGAAAGAGTAAATGTATATTTATGATTTCATTCCCATTGTTTTATTGGAAGTCTGAATCTAGGCTGATGTAAGATAACTTGACCCATTCATTCTCTTGTTAGTGCTTTAACATGTGCATTTATTAATTTTATTACTCATTTTCAAGATGTAATGATATGTATTTTACAAATAGTAATTGATTTTTTTCTTTGTGTATTAATAGTTTAGTTACTTAGACAATTTCTATTTTATATTAATTATGTGTTTATGAGCTTATATATGTAAAGCTTATTAGCTATTATTTGTAATACACCTTGCAATAAAAGTCATTCATTTTATCCTCTCTCAAATCTCATTTTACTTTTCTTCATGTTTTTCATAGCTATATAGAAATACTCCAGTTTGTATAGTAAATACATCATCCTTCCTTTTTGACTTCTTTCCCTCTTTTTAATCCTGGGTTTTTTTCAACATGACAAAAGATAAGTACCATGTATAATTTTACGTGATTATTTAGATATATTTTCATCATTTAGCTCTCAAATATCCATAGAATATTTCATTACAATCAAAGTCTTTTCATATAAGCAGATTTTATTTGCATCTGAACTATCCCAATAGCCTTCATGAATACCTTACATGTTGGCTGTCAACACTAGAAAAAAACATGTATAATAAAGTCTTCCTGTTTCTGAGCTGCCATGATGTCTTTATCAAATTAATAGGATTCTTTATCTTGTCTACTTGCAATCTTGAAAGAAACCTTATTACCATCACTTTCTCAAGGGTTACATTTGTCAGATTCCTGTTCTCTCACAGGCAGTTAAAACTTTCTCAATGTTAGTGAATGCATCTGCTATTCTTGTACACTTACTGCCTAGGATTACACAGCAGATTTCAATCTCTTACCTGCAAAAAAAAAACCCAAACACATTCAGAGAACCTGGAGGAATGATTTTGGAGGGTGTTTACATTCACAGTCTTGTTGTAGGTAGAATTCTATATATGCCTTCTACCCTGTGCACACAATGTTCTACCTTAATTCCTACAATTGTCAATATCACACCCTGACTATGTCATTTGCTAGAAATAAAATGGCTTTGGAAATGTTCATTACCATTAGTAATCAGTCAACTTCAAGATAAGAAATATCCAGAATTGTCATTTGAATCAACCTAATCACATAAACCCTTATCAATCAGACCATTTTCTCAATGGAGTAGCAGAAGAAAAAGTCAGCTCTGAAGAACAAGGGTGCTGTGATATAATAGTACAGACTTCTAAGACAAAGAATGAAAATTGCCTATAGGAGCTAAAAGCAACCCCACCTGATCGCTAGCAAAGACAGGAAAATTCATTATCACAATTGTAGGAGACTGGATAAGGCTAGAATATGGATGCTCCATAAACCATAGAGATAAGAGCAAGGCTTATCTGATGTCTTGCTCCAAAGCAGAGAGCCAGACCCACTGTCCTGGAGGTCTACCTACACAATGAGACCATATAACAAAATGATAAATGCTACACTTCCATGCCACTGAACAATTTGGGGAGAGTTTATTGTGGTAGCAATAAAACTCCAAAGAATACCTGCATCTTGTCCAAGCAAAGGTGACTTATAGAAATGGGCAAGAAAGAAGAAACTGCAAATCAGAGCCTACATCTTTAAAAGAGAGAACCACCCATTGCAAAAAAAAAAAAAAAAAAAAAAAAAAAAAGTTGAGGGGATGAGGAACTCTAACTGATTTAGAAATATTATAGATTCCCTTCCCAGTGTAATTTACCCTACCTCAACAGAATCTTAAGAATCCCTTATTTGGTCATAGACACAAATTTTGGGGACTGAGTAAAGTGCCACTAATCACCAATTTGCTGGGTTATACTGAGAAATAACCCCACCTGCAGTTAGTGCTAGAGAAAAAGACTATAGATATGAAGTGAGATATAGTAGAGAATCATATCTATGTCTGTAAGAAACAACATTAAATTCATTGCTCCAAGTGCTGCTTTCTGAAACCTATCAGTCTTCTAATGAGGTCAAGATTACTGTAGTTTCTCCTGAAGTGACTGAGTGAGGCAGGGTCTCCCTGGAAGATGGAGAGATTGGACTAGAGGTTTTGCCTAGAATACAATCTAATGACCTAAAATTTGACTTTGATCTTGATCCAGTGGTCTTACTGACTTCCCTTAGAACTGTCTTCATATGAGATACTTCCAACCAACCTCCCCTTACACCTTAATTGGTGTCCCACCTGCAATGATGCCTGATGCCATGAGACTCCTATGTCATGCTGTTTCATGACTCCTTCCTGATTTCTCTCACAGACAATTCCTCTGGTATATCTCATCACACTTAGTCCTGTCTTGATATCTGCCTTTTTCGTGGAGGACTTAAGTGAAGCAACAGCAGGAGAAAGGAGCTGAAACTTACTTTGACCTGTCAAGGACATGAGGGGCAATCACAGATACAAAGCAGATCTGGGACAGACTGCTGTGTTCAGATGATAGAGGCCCTGCTAATATCCTTGTAATGGAGAGGTCCAGCTATTGTCTTTGTAGGGTAGAGTCCCTGCTAGTGTCTTTGAAGGGTTCTCAAGGGCTGCAAACACTGACCCTAGAGTAGATGGATCTTCGTTTGTAGCCTTGCCCCAGGCTGTTAGGCACTGGAATAGGATGGATCGGACACACTTCACCATTCCCAAATGTAGATTTTCATGAAAAAAAAGTCCAAAACCCATTTCTCTGGCAGTTATGTGCAATTGGGCCACAGATACTTTATTTGTGGGTTTCCTCCAAAATTACTACAGCCTTGGACTTAGCCTTTGCTATGAGAGCATCAGGTAAGTGTTGTGGAACATTATTTTAAACTGTGTTGCATTTTTTCCTCCTGCTTTTGTTAACAATTCAAAGATGTGTTTGATTAAATAAAATTAACCTGCTGTCAGGAGGCTGAGTCAGCAAGTAGCTTACAGGAAGTGGTGGGAAGGAACCATATGTAGCAAGGTTTTTTTAAGTGGGGGCTGAGAGAAGGATTAGGGTTTTTTGGAAGATGCCAGCAAAGGGAGAAGGTTACCTACTTGCTATTCAGCTTCTGTGTGCAAGCAGAATTCTACCTTAACTTTTGCATTGTGAGTTCTTTAGAGGGATAGAGATCTAGATAAAGTTTCCCTTAGTAGCTTTGAAAGAGTAGGTGCCTGAGGGAACAGAATCCTCTCCAGCTGCAGCCCTTGTGGTAGCAGCAAAGATGCAACGTCTGAACAGGACACCCATTGCTTAAGGAACAGCTACTGCAAATAATAAAGAATAGTTAATAATAAGAAGGTCTTGGAAACCATGATCACTTCATGAGAATAATTGGTGTTTGTCATACTTTCTTAACTAGGAAGGAAATAGTTGCTTTGATTGATCAGGGGTAATATTTCCTGGAGGGTACAGTTGTTAATTTCTGACATTGGAAGTTTTCAGCAGCTGAGCTGCCCAGCCTAATGTTAGCCCAGTGAAGAAGAATCTAGTCAAAGAGATGTGTAAGTGTTTTCTGTGCAGACACAGCCTCCCACAATCACATCACCACTGTGAAGACCTATTCACAGCTGTACATACTGAAGCTCAGAGAAGTTAACTGACATGGAGTTAGCTACAGAGTTGATTAGCGATACAGCAGGGGATGAAAGCTGGTGTCTAACAGATGGTGACTCATGGAATGTTCTTATATGTTCTCAACTGAAGGGATACTCTGTTAGAGGCTATTGTCACAAATGAGCTGCATCAGAGGCAACACGTGAAAGAATGTTATTTAGAGTCTGGTGGCATTTTCCACATGATTACCATAGCTCTGTCACTTGGGTCACCATAAAACTATCTGCTGATTACTCAGAGCTCCTAGGGCTGTCTCATAAAGGCATCTTTGTGATTCTCACCAGAAACCATCCTCTGGGATGACAAATAACATCGATCATTAAAAATGACATCCATAATTTCACAGCCAGGGAAGAGAGTCTTTTAAAGCTGTCAGTGAAACAAAAGGGATTCTAGAAAATGCTGATGCAATCTCTTTAAAATCTTGGAAAATTCTCAAACATGAAGATGAGCTGTCTCTTTTATACCTGCAGGATAAATACTAAGCTATAGCTTGCCTCAGCAATGTCCACTGTGTCTCTGCGGGTGAGATGTGAGACCCTGAGGCTCTGTCCTTGATAAATGGCCTCCAAGGAGCTAGTGAGCTTTGCTCAGGATGGGAGTAATGGAGGACAGGCAGAGAGATGGGAAGCATACTGTGTATTACAGGAAGGGGAAAGTGGGAGGCATAGCCACAGCGAGGGCCAACGTACACACAATAGACATAAACCCAAGCTGGGTTTCATTTGAGCAATGAAATAAGTCATACATTTCAAACCTCCAATTTTACAGAATTTAAAGTCACCTTTCTCCTCTCTTCTGCATTAATTTTTTCAGGATTATAAAAATGCTGAACTGTTGATATGTCCCTATCAATAAATTTGTAAAATACATGGGAAAAAAAGAAATGAAATGTCCATTTTCTTAAAAAAAAAAAAAAAGAGGAGGAGGGAAGTAGAGGAGATGGACCTAGAATGCTTGTCCTTTTCTCATTAAGGGCAGGAAGCTAATTACTCTAAATAAGCAGAAATGTACATCACCCAGACTAATAAAGACTTGCTCTCCCTGAGAGAGAAGCAAAAATCCTCCAAGTAACTGCAGCTGCAGGGGACAGGGGTAGGGGAGGAGGGAAGTTACCTGTCCCCTTGGGGCTGAGGGTACATCGGAAGGAGATGACTTCACTTGGATGCCATATATCTGGATGCATACTCAGGAAAGAAGGACCAACAATGATGCTGACAATCAATCCACGCCATTGTTGCTTCTCCACACTAGTTCCACAAATGTGTTCTACACATCCCATTGATTATAGCTATGCTTTACAGAAAACTAACTACAACAGTCAATGCACAGAGGTCTGAAAAACTGATGCCCTACCTCATTAGTGCTCTGGTCCTTATTATTTCCCTCGTTTTGTAACACACATGATGGCTTTCCCCTGCTATCAGTGTGCAGTGAGTTACAGACTTCCTGAGGACCATCACCGTCCACAGGGTTTCCCCGCTGGGGTGTGGGAGCTGTGCATGTCAAACTGCAGAGAACCAGGGCTTAGAATAGTTGTCCTGTGCCTCTGCTTGCTGACTTGGCACTTAGTGTGAGTACCTCCTCCTTCCAAGATACCACTTCCATAATTACCAAGAGCGATTCTATTTTCAGAGTAATAGCTGATAGGGTGTAACTGGACACCACAGAGACACAAGAGTTTCTCTTTCTTTAAGGGTCTTTTTGCTATTGTTATATAATCTTCTTCTCATAGCAGCTGCTTCTCAGGCTAAATGAGATTATTGCTGGTCCTGAGGTTCTTTCTGTCTACAGGTTATATTGTTTGAAATCTGCAAATGTTGTAAGACATGGTTGACTATGGCCGCTCTGAAGTTCTTTTCATTTTGACTGAATGTTAGACAGGTTTTTTTTTTTTTCCTGACTTTAGACCTTCCACCCCCTGCTTTAGCAAGCTTCCTTTTGTAAATTATTTTTCCTTCAGTTTCAGATGTAAATTCCCTTTAACTCTGCAATATCATCCTCAAATATAGAATGCCTACATCCATTTGCTTCTGAAACTAAAACCCCTCACTCCCCCAGAGCCAATAGAGTCTCACACATGTTATATAGTGAAAGAATAACAAAATATAGCTCTAACATCCATTATTGGTGAATTTATGTTCCCAGAAAATCCTAGGGCTTTGTGGAACAGGTGAATTATACAGTCAGATTCTGTAATTCAGGATTGTTTTCCAGGGCAGTGCCTCTGTATAGGTTTTATTTACTAATTTCCTATCACCTGCTAGTCTTAAAAGGAAATCAACAGCACACCAGTCTCAAAGAACCTTGTCTCTAACAAGCTGCCCTGCGAGACTGCATTTGATGAATTCAGAAGGACACACTGAGAATAACTATTCTCAGCATACTTTGCAGCAACAAATGGGGAAAATGCCCAAAGTTTCTGATGTGTAGGAGCCTCAGCAAAGTGACAGTGGAGGGAGTAAGATTCTGTACGAGAAAGCATCCAAACTGAAGCCAATGAGCTGCTTCCTCTGTATGAGAAAGCATCCAAACTGAAGCCAACGAGCTGTTTCCTCTGTATGAGGAAGCATCCAAACTGAAGCCAATGAGCTGCTTCCTCTATCTGTTTATGAAATGTTTTGTACTAGAGAGTGGGGTGTCATAGCTACACCATAGATTTCCCAGAATTCTTTACTTCATAATCCTTCAAAATCCTACCCAGAAAAAAAAAATGGTAGATGGCAGGACTAAGATGCAATTTTTATGTCTTGATGCAGCTAATATTAAGAATTTAGTGTCTGATAATACAAAACTGTATGCAACAGATCAATAATGTTACCTTTACCTGTGAACCCAGCATCCATCCTGTGAACAGAACATGACCAGCACTTTACAACCCTCTGTTTAATTCTCTCTCATCCAATTTCTGTTTCTTATCTGTTTGACTCCAGTCATTCTTTTGCGGTTCCTTTCCATACAGTCCTATGGTCTCCGTTTCATTATTCCCTCTCTACTGAAAACAGAGGCAGGTATTCTTAATGAGTTAAAATGAGTGTACCAATAGACTTACAGTGTAATATTTGAAAAAGAAACCCCGTCTTGGTGTTGTGTGCAAAGGTATTGGTTATCTGACATTGTGTAACATCTTCATGAGCATGCTTACTGCTTCTGTTGATGAGTTTTTGTGACTCAATTATTACCTAGATTGCTTTTAATGTTTATTTTCCATAGTAGCAAAAAGCAAATAAATGTAGTATTATAATAAGTAATAAATACTGAGTTATGAAGCACACATAATAATTATCTAACACGGTTGAAAGGTGTAGACAGGTCATACAAGAACATAATTATGGAATGGGGGCCCAGCTAGTCTGATTATCTTAGATAACAGAACTTGTCTGTATTAAAGAGTAAGAGAGGAGATGGTAAAAGTGAAAGTTTCTGGTTAGTTATTAACTGAGTTTTGAAATGCACAGTAGTTATACTTCCTTTACTCCTCCCCTACTATTCCAAAGCTAAATTTCTGCAATTTTCAAAGGAAAAAAACTTTCTATGTGTAAACTCTACGAGAATTAGTGACTAAACAGGAAAATCCTAAAGAGACTGTTAGAGATTTGATCTTCATTGATCAAAAATCTTAAAGAAAACTATGAATAAACACTATTTAAGAGAAAAGTATCTTCAGAGAAATTATGTGAGTGATTATATATGTCTCCAATAATTTTTAAGGTACATAGCAGGTGGTTTGTAAGCTCAGTTTTAAGAGTGTCCTCCTAGTTGACCAGCACAGCTCATGATTTCAGAAGGTCATAATAAATGAAGCCTTAATGGAGTCTAAACTCCAGTTCTGCAGTCTGAATTGATTCTACGGGTCTGCACTAAGCAACCTCTTGTCCTCTTCTCTGCTTATTACTTACTCCCCTGCCTTGAACATGAGGTCAGCCTAGAGTGACCCTGAGGACTATAGCACATTTAAGTAAATATTTAAATGATTTAGGAAAAGGAGGTACTGGAAGTAGAAAAGTGTGGAATTAAACTGTGACCAACCCAGACTGTGGAGGCAACGGCCATATGTAAGTGCCTAATGAAATACTGCATCACGAACTGAGTTCAGAAAATGTTTTTTTAAGTTTCCAGGAGAAACTAGGGTTCTGTAGTTTGTGAAAAGGTGAAAGTCTTTCTCCATTGAAATAATGTTTCAAGAAGCTGCATCAATATTTACAAAAAGAAATTTCTTTTTATGTAAAATTCTAAAACTTCACAGGGTAAAGATGAAGTTCTTATTGGTGCAGACTTGCCTCCTCACAGCCTCCCCCAAATAAACTAAATAAAAAATATCATCAGCCCCTGTGTGCATACATATCTGTTAGCAGAAAGGGGGAAATGTACTGAAATTAAGAGTATCCTTTTACTTAAATGGCATTCAAGTTTAAAAAAATGAAGAATTTATAGAGCATCAAAATTCTCTAAACACAGGCAGCTTGCATAGATAAACAGCCTGGAAAAGGCCTTAGTCTGAGCTATAACTGCCTGAAAATGCTGTGGTTCTTGCCAGCTACACCCATCAGACATTATCATGGCAATATTCTACAGGTCCCATGCAGAGGAAATAGGCTTGCCCTGCCCACATTGCCTGATACTCCACAGTTTTCCAAACCCTAACAGTGGTCAGTCTTCAAGAATTGGAAGGATGGAATTCTTCAAGAATGGAATTAAAGATTCCATTCACCCCACACCTCCATGATGCCCCTGCAAAGTGCTATTCTCCAAAAGAAGGTGGTTTCAGATTATTTAATATATCCTTGTCGGACATGTGATGTCCCAGGTGTGGAAAGTAAAAAACAAATACTCCAGTTACCTGAGGAAGAACAATCTGAGTAGCTCTGACCTCAGTTAAGTCCACTTAGCAGACTGTTTTGATTCTGTCTGCTCTGAGATAGAGATAAAGGTTTCTTGCTTACTTCATGCTTGATATTAATCGATATAATTTTGCACATTCTTCTGCTTCTATGAATCAGAAAATAAGACAGAAAATCTTTAGAATTTTGACATGGCTACTTTGTGCTAAAAAAAAAGTCTATTCTCCTGGCTCTGTGGGGAGGACAACAGAACTTACAGGGAAAGTTTAATGATTCTAGGATTACTTTCCACCACGAGAAAGCAACCAAGGGAGGTTTTTTTTTTCTTCCATAAATAGCTTTTCTTTTTAAAAAAAAAATTCCCTTTGCTTTGACAGACTGATTTTATAAAACCTGTGTGATAAAAGATAGGCAATTTCTTTATTAGCTGTTGAGACTGAAGGTGTTAGATCAAGGTGCTAAGCAGAATGACTGCCCTCCACAGTTGGGGACTAGCTCAAGTCTTTATTGATAGTTTGAAAGTCTTGATAAGCCACATTTTCTTGGGGAAGTGATGAGAGCAGGCTTCAGAATGGAGTCATGTCTCAGACCCATGCTGCAGGATTTCTTACATGGCCTAAGGAGAGAGGGCTGGTCCACAGGGCTAATGCAGATATTTGTAAAACATTGCATATGGTGTTTTCTACGTCATCCAGTCACACTGTGGAATCACAATAGAATTACTAGTATATCACATTCTCTCTAGTACACTGAAACTGATTTCTTCATAATTTCCATTAGATAAAATGAACACAAAAACTGGAAACCATGTCTCAAAGCCCAGATGATGGTTTGTTCTGAATCTAAGACTCAGCTACTGACACTGACTCTGACTCAATACCTATGAGATGCATAGCTCTGAGCAAGTCAGGTTACAGCACACACACACACCCAATTGCTGCAGTTATAATCTCAGCAGACTGTATGCACATCACACCCCGATTGGCATCACTCTTCTGGCTGGCCTGCTAAAACCTCATGGTGACTCTCAAAGTCATCACTTTCATCTGAAGATACCGAGCAGGATCCTCAGGCATTTCTGCTCAGGAAATGTAGAGCACATACGTTCCCTCCAGAAAGAAGGCTTGGTCCTTTTCTGCCACACATAGCATCCATCTCTCTCTCTCTCTCTCTCTCTCTCTCTCTCTCTCTCTCTCTCTCTCTCTCTCTCTCTCTCTCTCTCTCTCACTCACACACACACACACACACACACACACACTGTATTGATCTAAAGAAAACATCAAGTTGTTAGTGAGGAGAGTTAAGACATAGAAACAATGGATTTTAAGTTTATTGCCATCAAACCTTAATCATCTCACATACTCCCTAAATAAGCAACTGTTTCCACTTTTCATATACTGAGATCTCAAAGTGCAGTTTTCCTCATGAATTTAAATTCTACCATTTCTCCTCAAAAGAGGCATGAAATTATTAACAGTAGTGAACCATTGTTGGACAGCTAATGCTTAAGGACCTCAAGGAGACCCTTTACACATGTATAGTTTTAGTTAATCTCAGCAATCCTGGAGAAAGATTCTAGCATTTTAGTCATACAGGCAAAGTCACTGGAGTATTAAGTCCATAAATGAGAGCTCTAGGCAGCAACTTTCCCACTGGGTAAGTTGGTCTCACAGATAATTTCTATATAGAGGTCTGGGAGGCTGAGACAATCTGTAGCTAACTGGCACTATAGTACATTCCTAAGTGGTTGTACAAGATACCATTATTTCCATTTTATAGAAGGGAAACCTCAACATGAAAAATATTGTATCTTGTGCTTACATACATTCTCCTAACTCCATGGATTAAGATTCCATTTATAGTAAGGCCTGAGCAGGACTTAGTTCAGCTTTCAAATTGGAAACTCCAAAGAGAGCTACAAGTACCTTTCCTAAAAATTAAAGAAATCTGGCAACCACAAAATTCAATTTATCCAATCCCCAAAATAGGACCTTAGAAATAAATGTGGTTATTTATAGGCCTGGAAATTAAGTGGAAGCCCCTGAGAAAAAGAGAGCGAGTACACTCAGCAAGCAGCTGAAGAGTATGTGGGCACATTGTGATGCTCCAAACTGTGAGGAGCTGGTCAGGCTGGGGCAACTGTCACCTGCTGCTGGAGAAGGACAGGCTCTGCCACTGCTGGTGCAAAGATCACTGCAACCCTCATCCCTCTCTCCTCTGTTACTCAGCATCATCTAAAAAAATAGTAAGAGGGGAGAAACTGTCCTCAGAGCTTGCCTAGGAGGTTTGGGAGCAGCTTGATAAGCAGTTATATTGTCCCTCTGTTCTCTGGTAATGATTTCTAAGACCTATATCCCTTTCAAATTTCAAAAGTTTGGCTATCATACAGGACGGAGAATGCCAAACAAACAGTACCAATCACCATATCCACTCTTCTTAGAATCATATTATCAACTCAGACTACTGATTGGCATAGGTTCTGCCTCAAAACAGCCAGTTTAATCACTGAACTTTGTCTGAGATTTCTCTGCAAAGCATATCAAAGTCAATATCACAGGATCTGAGCTACTGTCCCACACTTATCTCATATCATCTTTCCAGTCTTGGTAAGATTGCCATTTTTACTACCTATCCATAAGCATGGGATATCTTTCCATCTTCTTCTATCAATCTATCAATCTTCTTCAATTTTTTTCTTCAGAAACTTAAAGTTCTTGTCATATAGGTCCTTCACTTGCTTAGTTAGAGTTACCCCAAGCTATTTTATATTATTTGTGGCTAATGTAAAGGATGACGTTTCTCTGATTTCTTTCTCAACCTGTTTGTCATTTGTATATAGGAAGTCTACTGATTTTTTGAGTTAATCTTGTATCCTGTCACATTACTGAAGGAGTTTATCAGCTGTAGGAGTTCTCTGGTACAATTTTTGGGGTCACTTATGTACACTATCATATCATCTGCAAATAGTGAAAGTTTGACTTCTTACTTTCCAATTTGTATGCCCTTGATCTCCTTTTGTTGTCTTATGGCTCTAGCTAGAACTTCAAGCACCCTATTGAATAAATATGGAGAGAATGGACAGCCTTATCTTGTTCCTGATTTTAGGTGAATTGCTTTGAGATTCTCTCCATTTAATTTGATGTTGGCTGTCAGCTTGCTGTAAATTGCCTTTATTATGTTTAGTTATGTTCCTTGTATTCCTGATCTCTCTAAGACCTTTAAGATTAAGGGGTGTTGGATTTTGTCAAAGGCTTTTTAGCATCTAATGGGATGATCATGTGGTTTTTTTCTTTCCATTTGTTTATATGGTGCATTACATTGTCAGATTTTCATATGTTTAACCATCCTTGCGTCCCTGCGATGAAGCCTACTTGATCATGGTGGATAATTGTTTTGATGTGTTCTTAGATTCAGTTTGCCAATATTTTATTGAGTATTTTTGCATCAACGTTCATAAGGGAGATTGGTCTGTAAATCTCTTTCTTTGTTCCAACTTTGTGTGGTTTGGGTATCAGGGTAACTGTAGCCTCATAAAAAGAGTTTGGAAATGTTCCTTCTGTTTCTATTGTGTGGAACAATTTTAAGAGTATTTAAATTAGCTCTTCTTTGAAATCCTTGTAGAATTCTGCACTGAAGCCATCTGGTTGGTCCTGGACTATTTTTCGTTGAGAGACTTTTGCTGACTGTTTCTATTTCCTTAGGGGTTATTGGCCTATTTAAATAGTTTATCTGTTCTTGATTTAACTTTGGTATGTGGTACCTATACAGAAAATTATCCATTTCTTTCAGATTTCCTAATTTTATGCAGTACAGGTTTTTGAAGTATGACCTGATGATTCTCTGGATTTCCTCATTGTCTGCTGTTATGTCTCCCTTTTCATTTCTGATTTTGTTGATTTGATGTTCTCTCTCTGCCTTTTGGATAGTTTGGATAATGGCTAGTCTATCTTGTTGATTTTCTCAGAGAACCAACTCTTTGTTTTATTGATTCTTTGTATTGTTATCTTTGTTTCTATTTTGTTGATTTCAGCCCACAATTTGATTATTTCCTGGTGTAGATTCCTCGTGGGTGAGTTTGTTTCTTTTTGTTCTAGAGCTTTCAGGTGTGCTATTAAGTCACTAGAGTGAGATTTCTCCATCTTCTTTATGTGGACATTTAGAGATATGAATTTCCCTCTTAGCACTGCTTTCATAGTGTCCCATAAGTTTGGGTATCATTTTCATTGAATTCTAGGAAATCTTTAATTTCTTTCTTTATTTTTTCCTTGACCCATTGGTGATTCATTTGGACATTGTTCAGTTTTCATGTGACTGTAGGTTTTCTGTAAATTTTGTTGTTGTTGAAACTTTAATCCATGGTGGTCCAATAAAATACAGGAGTTCATTCCATTTTTTTAAAATCTGTTGAGATTTGCTTTGTGACCCAGCATATGGTCAATTTTACAGAAGGTTCCATGGGGTGCTGAGAAGAAGGTATATTTTTTTTTGTTAGGGTGGAATGTTCTGTAAATATCTATTAAGTCCATTTGAGTCATAACTTCTGTTAGGTCCCTTATTTCTCTGTTAAGTTTCAGTCTGGCAGATCTATCCAGTGGTGAGAATGGGGTGTTGAAATCTTCTGCTACCAGTCTGTGTGTTTCGATGTGAGATTTAAGCTTATGTAATGCTTCTTTTACAAATGTGGGTGCCCTTGTATTTGGGGCATAAATATTCAGAATTGAGACTTCATCTTAGTGGATTTTCCCTGTGATAAGTATGTAATGTCCTTCCTGATCTCTTTTGATTGATTTTAGTTTGGAGTATATTTTATTAGACATTAGGATAGCTACACCAGCTTGCTTCTTAAGTCCATTTGATTGGAAAGTATTTTCCCAGTCTTTTACTCTGAGGTAATATCTGTCTTCAAAGTTGAGGTGTGTTTCTTGTATACAGCAGAAGGCTGGATCCTGTTTTTGTATCCATTCTGTCAGCCTGTGTCTTTTTATGAGAGAATTAAGGCCATTGATATTAATGAATATTAATGACCAGTGATTGTTAATTCCTGTTATTTTTGTTGGTAGTGTTGTGTGTTTCTCTTCTTTGGTATTTGTTGGTGTGAGATTATCTATTACCTATATTTTCATGGTTGTATCTAACTTCCTTAGGTTGGATTTTTCCTTTTAGTGCTTTCTGTAGGGCTGGATTTGTGGATAGGTATTGTTTAAATCTGGTTTTATCATGGAATATTTTGTTTATTCCATCTATGTTGATTGAGAGTTTTGCTGGATATAATAGTCTAGGTTGGCATCCATGGTCTCTTAGTGTCTGCATAACATCTGTCCAAGACCTTGTGGCTTTCAGATTCTCCATTGAGAAGTCAGGTGTTATTCTGATGGGTCTGCTTTTATATGTTACTTGGAATTTTTCCTTTGCAACTCCTAATTTTTTTCTTTATTCTGTATGTTTAATGGTTTGATTATTATGTGGTGAGGGGTCTTTTTTTTGGATCAAGTCTATTTAGTGTTTTATAGGCTTCTTGTACCTTCACAGTCATTTCTTTCTTAACTTGTGGAAGTTTTTTTCTATGATTTTGTTGAATATATTTTCTGTGCCTTTGAGTTAGTATTCTTCTCCTTCTTCTACCCCTATTATTCTTAAGTTTGGTCTTTTCATGGTGTCCCAAATTTCCTGGATGTTTTGTGTTACGACTTTTTTTGGCTTTAGTGTTTTCTTTTACTGATGAATCTATTTCCTCTATTGTATCTTCAATGCCAGAGATTCTCTCTTCCATCTTTTGCATTCTGTTGGTTATGCTTGCATCTGTAGTTCCTGTTCATTTACTCAGATTTTCCATTGCCAGCCTTCCCTCAGTTTGTGTCTTCTTTATTGCCTCTATTTCAGTTTTCAAATCTTGGACTGTTTCATTCACCTGTTTAATTGCTTTTTCTTTGCTTTCTTTAAGGGGATTAATGATTTCTTCCAAATTTTTATTTTATTTGTCTTTTGTTCGAATTCTTTAAGGGTAGTCTTCATTTCCTCTTTAAAAGCCTCTATCATCTTCTTTAAGTCATCTATCCATCTCTTCCTCCACTCCATACAAGTGCTGTCTGTTTGTCCCCATCACTTAGTTACAGCCATGTACTAAATTCAGGTAAGATGACTGAAACAGCACATTCCCCTGCTGCTCACTAACTCCACGGCCACCAGGTTTTGTTCCTTTCTTAGCTATTTCATTTCTCGTGGGACCCCTGCAAGACAGAGGCACTAATATGACATATATAGTCATAAAGTTGGTCCTTCCAGACTTCATAAGGAATTTGCACTGGGATCCTTACACACTCAGTGCCCAAAGCTTATGTCAGGAATTTATGTCTAACTTGTGCCCAGAAATGGATTTTCTCTGTCACAAAGAAATCTTTCTGAAAGTAACAACAGATTGTTGGACTGAAAGGGGAACTAGAAGTAAAAATAAATGGAAGGTTAGGAAGAGAGTTGCTTATGACATCATGCCTTGAGAGACTTAAACAGCACTTGATATGGAAAAAGTCTTGTGGAATGTCTGAACATCCCTTTCTTCTTCCTGCCTTTTATTTTTCTAACTTATTTTTCATCTCTTAGACAGCTTTTCACTTCTTAGGAAAGACTATCACTGGGGAGAAACTCTTTTGCTTCACCAAGGCAAACTAATTTCATGTGTTCATGCTGGCATCTCCCACTTGCCATGGTTATCTGCTTAGAGAAAAACTCAAGCCAAAGCCACTGCATTTGCTTGAAGCAGTGGTCCACATCCTTGATCACTGGAGACAGGAGTGAAAATTCCATCTCCTTTTGTTTTACTGAAAGTGTGCACTCCAAGCCACCTTTCAATTTGGCTAGCTGAAACATCTAAGACCCAAGCTCAGGGTTTCAAACTTTAGGAGAAACTGTCCTATTTGTTGGTGCAGTGTTTGGTACATTTGCAGAAAGGGTTTTGCCACTGAGTTAACAAGTCTCAGGTTACCAGTGTCTCAGGCATCTTTTCTTCCATTTGTCCATGAGGAGAACAGCAAAGGATAATCTCATTGGATCATTTAAGGAACATGTTGACCTCATACCCTATCTGGGAACATGAATCAAGGATACCTGCTCAAGTTCCTTTTGATTCTGCCCCATCAATCACAGTGGCTTCTAATTAACACTTCCACTTGCTCAGGAATAGTGTCAGTGGAAGTTAGGAAGAATTTTTCAGATCAAGATCAATTAGATGATCACCCACTTAAAGGCAGAAGTCAGACAGTACCAATATTCTCAAGGCCAGGAACATATTTTCATTGTCACCAGGTTGTATGAAGAATGGTTGACACAGGACGGAGATAGCTAATTCAAGCTCCTAGTATATGAGGTATATGGGCTTCTCCACTGGTTGTAATGTTTGATGAGAATGTGGGGGAAAAGAGGCCTTCAAAGCACTGAAAATATCTTGATGACTACATTTCCTTCTGAGTGTTATGTGAGAGTGATACAACACACCCCAATGATATAAATACATCCTATCTCAATATCACAAGACAGACTCTGCAATACCAATCCAAACCTTGCAGAGATCATGTTAATTGTGACTGAAACTACATTGCCTTCTCTTTCATCTGAAAGAGAAGTATGTTTCTCTAGGATACATTTATATTATTTCATGAAGGGATAGTGATATTATTGGTAACCAATTCAAAAACCTTACTTATAAATGCAGACTCGCAAATGCAAACATCCTCAAGATGGTTCATGTTCCAGGAGTTGAACCTGTACACCACTGATAGATGTTAATAGTATTTGACTACCAACTCAATTGCTCCTGTGGCTGTCTTTTTGTTTACCCCTGGAATCTGTACAGCTCAGAAGGCTGACAGTGCTTGGCCTACAGCACAGGCATTTATCACATGGAATTCCTTTTGACTAGAACCTATCACTGATCAGGATCTCTATTGGTAAGGAAGGACCTGGGGAGAAATTCAGCCCAGGTAGCTTTATTTTTGTCCTTTAACCTTTTGGTGTTGGATGGAAGACATTATATGTTTTACGAGATCAATTAGCAGTCTATAAGTACAGTGCATATTGTTTACTTGCAAACAGTGTGTGCTTGCTGTTATGGACATGCAAATTTTCCTTTCCACACCTTTAGGCTTCTGTTGATGATGAACCATTGATGATTAGTAATCTGCAGGACTCAATGAAAAATGCTGAGGCTTATAGATTGGGGTATCTGTAAATACTCCTATCTACAGATGGACCCAGAGTTGTCTTGTTCTTGTACATGGAATATAGGAGAATGTGGGTGAAGGATTGAAACACTAGTACTGGGTTTGTGGCCTCCAAATATCCTTGACAATTTATGTGTTATTTAATTTAAAAGTAACTTTACAGCTTTGAAACAGATTTTTTGTACATTTTTAATTTTATAATTTAATTTAATTTTACATATCAGCCATGGATTCCTTTGTTCTCCCCCCTCCCACCCACCCCCCCCCCCGCCCCCCAGCCCACCCCACCCCCCATTCCCATCTTCTCCAGGGCAAAGACTCACCTGAGGATTGAGTTCAGGTAGACTCAGTCCAGGCAGGTCCAGTCCCCTCCTCCCAGATTGAACCAAGCGTCCCTGCATAAGCTCCAGGTTTCAAACAGCCAACTCATGCACTGAGGACAGGACCCAGTCCCACTGCCTGGATGCCTCCCAAACAGATCAAGCTAATCAACTGTCTCACTTATCCAGAGGGCTTGATCCAGTTGGGGGCCCCTCAGTCATTGGTTCATAGCTCATGTGTTTCCATTCGTTTGGCTATTTGTCCCTGTGCTTTATCCAACCTTGGTCTCAACAACAGTTGGACTCCTGGAGCTCCACCTGGGGCCTGGCCATGGATCTCTGCATCTGGTTCCCTCAGTCATTGGATGGGGTTTCTAGCACGACAATTAGGGTGTTTGGCCATCCTATCACCAGAGTAAGTCAGTTCCGGCTGTCTCTCGACCATTGTCAGTAGTCTATTGTGGGAGTATCTTTGTGGATTTCTGTGGGCACTGTGGATTTCTGTAGCACTTTGCTTCTTCCTATTCTCGTGGGGTCTTCATTTATCATGGTCTTTTATTCCTTGTTCTCCCTCTCTGTTCTTGATCCAGCTGGAATCTTCCACTCCCCTAAGCTCTCTTCTAGACTGCTACTCACAACTCCAGGGAGACTACCTAGAAAACAGGACCCCAAGAAAGACACAGGCATCGCCCAATGACAGAGAAATGGCTGAGATCTACATGAACAATAGGGACGTGAGTGGGGGTAATGAAGGGCGAGGGTCGAGTGAAACAGATTTATAATGATTAATGGAAGTGTCTAAATTTAAAGGCAATAGAAAGTAGCAGAATAAGAACTTGGACTCAGGGCCACAGAAATTTCAAATATCATGCTCTTTTACTAGTCATCATTGGCCTGAATGAAACTGGATGTTATTTTTTAAGAGTTGAGAGTGCAACTTTGATGATTTGAGGTGAGCAAGCAGGCAATGGCTATATATCCTTTCCTCCCCAGTCAGCAGCTCTGGCAAGTTGGAGCTAATTTATCAAAAGAGGATTAAGAGTAGAGTGGGAATCTGGACTTCGAAGTGAGGTACTAGCCCATTCTTCTCTTAAAGGGAGTCTCTTACTCTCTCTACAGCAAATTATGACTTTTTTGCAAAACACTAGTACAAATTCCTTACTTTCAGCCATGTGTGATATGAGGGTAAGAGAAGCATTAACCATGACTTGTGGTCCTGGGAAGACACACTGGCTCAGCCTGGAGCCCACCTGGCATAGGACAGAGCTCATAGCATCTATCTTCTTCCATGCCATGAGCTGGATGGCTTTTAAAAGAGCAGATATTTATTTTGTAATGCTATAGAAGTAAGGAAGTCCATGATCAAGGTACTGGCAGATTCAGAATTTAACAAGGGGCCACTCTTTTATGTGAAGTGCCTTCTAGTAGTGTCCTCCTGTAGGGGAAGTTAAAACCAGTTCTCTGGTGCAGCTTGCATGAGAATATACTGCTCAGCCGGCTTTGTGCTTGTGACCTAATCCCTTTCCAAAGTTAAACTTTGAAGTTTAAACTTCCTACTAGTATTGCTTTGAGGGTTCAGACCTCAACATGAACTAGAGAGGAACACAAGTATTCATACCATAGAATTATACTTCCTGCAGCCTAAGAACAAGAGGGTCTAGTGTACCAGGGCTGAAGAAGATAGATATTACAGTTCAGAAAGGAAGACGGTGTGTACTTCCCATCTTTTTGTCTGACTCAGGTCCTTAATTAATCTGGGACTCCAGTTATGTTGGTGAAAGTGGCTTTCTAGTTAGTCTACTGATTTAAATGATAAACTTTCTAAGATTATCCTCAAAGACAATATTTTTAAGATATATTTATTTTAAGTGTATGAGTATTTTGCCTGTGTGTGTGTGTGTGTGTGTGTGTGTGTGTGTGTGTGTGTGTGTGTGTGTACCAAATGTGTGCTTTGTTCTCACAGAGGTCAGAACAGGACATTGCATTCCCTGGAACTGGAGGTATAGAAGATTGTATACAACCATGTGGGTTCTGAGAATCAAACCTAGGTCCTCTACAAGACCAACCAAGCTCTTAATCATTGAACCATCTCCCCATCTCCCATAAATAATGTTTGAGCAGCTATCCAGGCAGCCTTGGACCTGTCCAGCTGACATAAAACTAACCGTATAAATTAGCCATTTCCAATGGAGATGAACTGACTGTAAACTCTTGACTCTGTGGTTTTGTTGTGCATTGTTGGTTTTCATTAAAAGATTGATGCAAGGGCAGGAAAAGGGGGCCATATATCATATTCTATCACATTCATTGACTAGGTATACTGTTGAAAGAAAGGTTCAATTGAATTCAGAGTTGTTGCTGGGACATTTGACTTTGCATTGTTCAGAAACATTGAACAATGAACAGAAAACAAAAGCCTGGTTGGAATTTGAACTAATGAAAAAAGGAATAAGATTTATATTGTGGGGAACTGTCTTTAAAATTTCAAGCTTTTCCAAGAAATAGCTATGGCTTTGTCTTGAGAGACAGGCGCACTGGGGGCTCTGGCTCTCAGATTTACCTAGATGGAACAGGAAACTGATTGTACTTTCCAACATTCTCATTTTAAGATAAACTTCTGTATTTATCATGGGTCACATAATTCACATATTGCTCCCAGGGAGCTGCTCACTCAGAAGAACAAAGGCATAGATATGGTCAGCATTGTGGCCACCAGTCTGATTAACTTTGAATTTTGTGCTGATAGTTCCTCGGGGGCAGGAATTAGCCCTCTGTCGGCATTTGAGTTTCATTGGCTATCAGAGCACAATGATCTTGCAAGGCTCAGGCTGATTATTACTCTCACAGAGTGACAAGTGTGCCCCACTGAGAAGGTCATATTGCCAAGGAGAAAGCACTGCATTTAAAATCATGTTATGTGGTTCATTCATAGGTGAGTTCATGATTCTTCCTTCACCTGGTAGGTGAGGCCTTTGTGAAAACTCACTTTGTACTTTATTTCTGTAGCTGAACTGAGGCCTTTGGGTTCATCCTGTGGACATTCTGATGCCTATAATGGTCCCAGAGTCTTTGTCTAATGCCAGGCTCAGAGCATGGTGCAGAAGTATACCAGGGATAAAAAATGATGGCTCTGGGAAAGGCCTTTGGAGAGTCACTTCTAAATGTGGAAGTTCAAGGTTATATTTTCACAGTCACTGAGAACCAACACAGATTTGGTTAAGCCTTGGAGATACACAGCCTCTTAACCTCTCAGTGTTTAAATAGAAGAGCTGTCAACATGATACTTTGTTGTCTATTGATACAGTGTATATACTGTGTTTCAAAAGTATAGAAGATGAGGCCAAGGACAATGTCACAATGAACGAACTTAAAATGGACTTTTGTTGAGATTTTACTTAATGAAATAAAAACCATTAAGCATAATCACTAATCATTTCCCTTTCTTTTTCTCAGTCTTCTATCTAGAGGAAATTAATCATTGAATAACGAGTTAAATTTAACTAAATACACCAATATGAACAACAGTTATAGTCTGAGATAATGGCATGTGTAAGGCACAGAAAAAAAATGAGTTCTCTTGGAAATAGCATCCAGGTCTGTATGGCAACCAGGCACAGGGATGTGCTGGAGTGGGGAGGGCAACACTGGACAGACAAACAACAGCAGCTGCTCTCCTAGCAACTTTTTAGCAATGTAAAAGTTAGCTAGGATGGAGGAAGCTTCCAGTTCACTTACAGTATGGTTTTGTGTGTGTTTGAAAAAAAAAAAAAGGTGTGTGGTGTCTTTGGCAAAAGGGTCTTAACATTGAGTTCTGGTGGGTAACCAATGGCAACTGTCATTGCCTGTGTACTTTGGAGTGCCTCTGGAGTCTTCCTGTCCAACAGTTCCTAGGAAGCTGCTGCTTACATGACACTAAGATTATCTGTTTTTTTAAAAATAGATTTAATTTTTATTTTATGTGCATTGGTGCTTTGCCTGCATGTATCTGTGAGAGCATGTCAGATCCTCTGGAACTGGATCAGATAGTTGTGAGCTGCCATATGGGTGCTAGGAATTGAACCCAGGTCCTCTGGAAGAACATCTCTCTGGCCCAAGATTATCATTTAATAACCCATGGCTTCTGGGATTGGAAACATCTACCCATACATGATACCACTGTTTCAATCCATTTTTAAAGTATGGTTTCTAATTAGCCTGTAAAGTGGTAGGTTTTACTGTGACTTCTTCATATTTCCTTAGTATTGCTTAATCTTTCCCTTGCACCCTCTTCTGTTCCTCATGCCATCTTCCATCCCATCCCTATTGGAACATTGAGACTCCTAATATTCCCATTCTTGTTTGTCATGTTATATTGTACTACCTTCTCTTGCCCCTTTAATATCTCTCCATCCCACTGGCATGGCCCTTCTTATTTCCACAGACATAATTGAAACAAACATCCATATATGTGGCATTTGACTTTTGGGCCCTGGGTTATTTCACTTAGTATATATTCCAGTTCCATCTACTTCCCTGCAAATTTCATGATTTTATTTTTCTTTACAGCTGAATAAAATTCCACTGTGTGTATATGTGTCACATTTTCATCATCCTTTCATCAGTTGGTGGCTGTCTAGGCTTAGTCCATGTCCTAGCTATTATGAAAAAAGCAATAGTTGACATGGGCGCAAACATATTTTTAGAAAGGGCATTGTAATATCAGAATTAGAACTATTTCTGGAGATAGTCTAGAACCGGCCAGGCATAGAATATGACACAATTTTAAAATACACTAGACAAAATTTCTAAGTTACAAAGTCTAGTGTGGTGATGCACGTGTGGGATACCAGCCTTGAAAGACGAAGGCAGAAGTATCAGGAACCTCAGTATATAGTTTGAAGACAGTTTGGGCTGCAAAAGACTTCTCTAAAACCAAACTTTCTAAGTTATGGAAAAATTACAGTTTAAAACTTTAGCTTCAATAAATTATATTATTTGTAATTACTTTCTTCATAAGTAATGATCGATACAGAGTTACATATTTTAACATTTCAAAAACAGTCATGGTTCAATATCTGTTTTGTCAGTTATTATTATTTTTTTTGGTTTGGTTGATTTTGGTATTTCTTTTTTGACAGGCTATTATAAAGCACAGTCTGTCCTTGGACTTACTGCACAGCTGAGGATAAGCATGGCTGTTGTCCTGCCTCTGTCTCCCAAACACTGTGATTATGAGAGTCTGGCACCAAGTCCAGTCTGTCAGTCATTACTACAAAGCCAGTTTACCATGGTTATAGTAATAATGCGGGAAGCACTTCCAGTCACCCTTCTTTCCTTAAGCAATATCCTAGGTGAACCACACATCCTTCCAGAAGTTCCCTCTGACAGCCTAAAGGAACCTGTCTGTTGTGGGTTAGAAGCTGTCCTCAGACACAGATCTTTCATGCTAGGCTTCATACCAACCCTGCAGGGTTTATCTCCCAACAACACAGACAAGCTTTGTCTGCATAGGAGGATGTACATGCATTCTTTCAACTATTGGATTTCTTACTTGAAATCATCACCCAGCTACTACAATGAACCAGTGGGAATATTTACACTCAAAATAACAGTACAGAAATTGTTGAGAAATGAAGTTCCAGGCTTGGGGATAAACAATTTACATGTATAGTGTGATTAGATTATCAAAATGATTGTGAAATGTTATTATCACCGTAACTTTAATCAGAGCAAACTGAGGTGCTAAAAGGTGATGATGACCCAAGATTACGTTTTATTTTTGAGTCTAAAATCAAAGGTTTAATCATGTGTATGACTTCAGAGCTAACACTTTTCCATTTGTCTGTAAACATTGTAAGGATTCATATCTTTAAAATATGAATACATACCTTTAATTCCTTTTATTCAAGGTCAAAGTGTTTTAGCTTCTGTCACTGGAGACTGAGCTTATCATGCTAGGTCCTCTAAGCAGGCCTAATGGCAGCCATGCCAGCACTGAGATGCCCTGCCTCCCATGTGGTAGTAGCATAATAGTTCCAAATCAGAGGGGGAACCATATAGTACACGATGAACTTTATGCCAGGAATCTGGAGTTTGACTCAGCAACAGTTTTCTCTGGGAGGGTCCAAGTTTTGAAGTTACCCTGTCTAGAATATTATTAGTCTTAGAGGATGCTTATTTTAGCTGAGCACCACGATGTTGCAAAGTTACACTAGATGCCATAACTTTCAGTGGCTTAATGTCATCCTTGCAGTTTTAAAATAGAATTTAAAGAGCCTTGAAGAGCCTGGTGAAAGCTCAGTGTGCCAGGTACCTAGACACTCCACTTTATCTCCAATTTGAAGGCCTATTAAGGAAGGAGCTGCAGTGTAGTTTCCAGGTCACTTCAGAGATCAGCAGACCTCCCTACAGCACTTTTGACTCTGTCTTTATCACTAGCGCATTTCTGTGTCTTTTTCCTCTGTGACTATCCTGAGCTATAAGGTGTTTCAGGGAAACTGAAATGCAAGCTTTCTTACAGAGGATTATCCAGTTTGCTAATGTCTGAAATCTTTCCAGTTTCAAGGAAGAAGTCTGAGGAGTTGTTAACATTGAAGAAATCTAGAAAAATGGCACCAGGAAAGTTTGGAGCACAACAAAGTAACACAGAATTTAGCTCAATTATAATTTTATGCCATTGACTATCTTTTGGATAATGAACTGCATACTGATTTTCCAGTTGGGCTCCCTTTTAATAGCCATAAGAGAGAATTTCTGAAGAAAATAAATGTTAACTTCCCTATTTAGGAGTCAGTGATGCCTATTATCAGTGAATGTTGAGAGTGGAGGTGAAAGACATTTCCTTTTTATCAGGTGAGTCTAGCAATCCTTTGGCACTTCTTTGCTTTTATTGACTTCAGCAATGAACTACGTGACTTGATTTTCCTCTATGTGCTTTTTTCTATTATCACCCCAGTGAACAAAAAGATTAAAGAGTGAATAGAAAGCACTGTAGGAAAGAACTGAAGCTATGAGGCACTCTCGCCCTTCAAAATGATAGCATGTCACTAAGTCCATGTCACTGAGTCAATGACTTTGTGTGCCTGAGCAACTTGTAATAGCTTACATGCACGATTGTAAGTCATGACAATGAGTTAAAAATAGAACATGGACAATTATGCATACTTCTCTGCACTGTGCACACTGTCCTCAGGTTGCCCTGGCAGCAGGCCAGCCTGGAAGGATTCCAGAGGAGTCCTTTCTTTGTTCTCCCTGCCATCTGTATATCCCAGGACAGGATGGTTTAACATCACGTTGCTACCATAACATAAAGTTCAGAGTTAATGGGACTAATAGCTAACATGACTGAATCAAACTTATAAAATGTGGTTTTGTTCATAAAATAAGATGAATCTCACCAGAATGTTTTCTGTCTAGCTTCAATTTCAAATTACTCAGAGTCAAAGCTAAATATAGTGGAGATGCTTAGACACAGGTTATAGATGAATAGCTGTGTCAAGTGGTTCAAATATCTGTTTCTAATTTTATAAATTCAAAGAAATTCTTAAGCCTCAAGTAGTATGAACTGACACTGACTTCAATTTTTCAGACCAGAGAGCTGGAGGCCACAGATAGCTCCAGATTCTCCCTGGCTCAGTGAGCTGCTTTAATTAAATAACTGCTCAGTATTAAAAGTATCCAAATGTGTGCTGATCTGAAGCAAACCCAATGTGACTGTTTTAGTCTTTGCCTTTGGCTTCTTCTGGTGATCTGGAGGCTGTTCCGTGGCTCCTCTCTCAGGAAAAACTGCACTGATCAAATTCTCAACCATATACTCAATACATAATGCGCTTTCCAAGAATCCTCGTCAGTTTCTCGCTCTGTAAATTAGAGTATAGGTTTGTAATTATTAAATACATGAAATAGCTTTTTGATCTAAAAATAATCTATTTAAAGTCACTTAGCTGATTTTTAAATCACTTTCAATGTGCTACAGTTCACAGACCCTCATATTCACCTATCTTAGCATACAATTGAGTTTTTTTTTTTTTTTTTTTTAGTAGTTAAACTTCAAGTTTCCAAACACTGTCATTACTACAAAAATCTTGTGTGTCTATTTGAATTGTCTTGGCATGCTTACAGAAAATCAGTTGAAAATAATCTGAGTTCTCCAACTTTGTTCATTTTCAAGGTCGTCTTTCTGGGTCTCTCACAAACTCGTGCTATTATGTCAGCTTTCCAATTGCTAAAGTAAAGAAGCACTGCTGAAAACTAGACAAAGACTAGATTCCATTTGTAGATCAAATTGAAGAATTTTCTTAGCGTTGTGTTCTAATTCACAAACAGTAGAAATTTTGTTTATTTGGGCTTTTTAACTTTTCTCTTTGTGATGGTGTTTTGTCCTTTGCAGAATTTATTTTTAAATTTGTTATTAAATGTATTCATAAACATTATATTATTTTTGATAATATTTAAATGTTATCTGGTTTTTTGATTTATCAGAATCTCAACTCTGATGAGATGGGACATCTTTTTCTTCTTTTCTGTATGCCATTTTTGTTTTACACATAATCTTTATACACATTGCAAATCTAAGTCTGCATTATAATTATCATTTTAAATAAGTGTATGATTTGAAAGAGTGCAGGAAAAGAAAAATGTATAGCTTTAACTTTGGGTGCTGTCTTCATCTGCTTCTCTCTTTTTATTATTTTTGTTTATTTCTTCATATATATATATATATATATATATATATATATATATATCCTATCAGCTTCATATATATAAAGACACTGTGACCACATAAATTCTTAGAAAGGAAACCATTTAATTAGGGATTGCTTACAGTTTCAGAGGTTTAGTCCATCGTCACCATGGAGCGGAGCATGCAGGTAGACATGGTACTAGAAAGGTTTCTGAGAATTCTACATCCAGACCAGCAGGTATCAGGAAGAGAGAGAACCACTGGGCCTGGCTTGGTCCCACCCCCAGTGACATATGACGTCCAGCAAGCCCACATGTACTAACCCTTTCAAATAGTGCCATTCCCTAGTGACCAAGTATGCAAATCTATGAGCCTTTGAGGTCCATTCTCAGGCAGACCACACATTTTACTCCCTAGCCCCTATAGGCTTGTAACCATATAATAATACAAAAAGAAACCATCCAGTCGAACTGCAAAAGTTCCCATAGCCTATAGAAGTCTCAAAACTACTCAAGTCTAAAGTTCCAAGTCTCTTCTGAGACTCAGGCAATCTCTTAACTATAACCACCTTTAAAATCAAAATCGAAATGCATATCACATTCTTCCAACATACAATGGTACAGGATATGCATTACCATTCCAAAAGAGAGGAAAAGGAACATAGAGAGGACATACTAGACCAAAGCAAGAACAAAAACCAGCAGGGCACACTCCAGACTCTGCATTTGATGTCAAAGCACTCTTCAGATCTCTAATTCCTTTCAGCTTTGTTGGCAATAACTTGCTACTTTCTTAATAGGGTAGTTCTATACTTGGTCTGCAGAATTCCTTGGCAGAATCCTATGACTATGGCATTTCCAACATCTTGAGATTCCCAAAACAATCTAGGCTTCATTTTCACAGCTTCACAAAATGAAATGACCTCCCTGGGCCTCCATATAGGGACACCCCTAACTCATGCCTGGCATCAGCAGCTTTCCTTAGGTGTGGAAGGAGATTCCACAACCCCTTTCTTGTATCTTTGACCCTAAAGGTAGACTCATGTGACTGAATATGCCAAGTTTTGCTGCTTGCTGGGACTGTAACTTATTCTCCCCCACTTGTGCAATTACATTTGCACCAGGTTTCTGTTGTCCACGATTTCCTTTGATTAAGTTTTTCCTGAATTCCTATCCACAAGTTGAAAGCTTAGCTGGGTAGAGTCTTGCTCTGAGGTCAGAACCCTCTTTATTTTATTTAACATTAGGTTCTTCTTTAAGCTTTTCCATTACACTTCCTGGTGCTCCTTTTCTCCTCAAACTAAACAATTTTTATTTTTTACCTTGCTCAGCTTGCTCCTTTTCATTATATATCTGCATTAAAGTGGCCACTAATAACCACATGACAGAGTCGACACTAGACTGTCTTGAAATCTCCTCTGCCGGGGCCCCCAACTGGATCAGGCCCCCTGAACGGGTGAGACAGTCATTTGGCTTGATCTGTTGGGGAGGCAGCTGTGCGTTGGTGCCGGGTCCTGGGCTTGTTGCATGAGTTGGCTGTTTGAATCCTGGGACTTATGCAGGGACGCTTGGCTCGGTCTGGGAGAGGGGGACCGGACCTGCCTGGACTGAGTCTACCAGGTCGATTCCGGTCCTCGGGGGAGACCTTGATCTGGAGGAGGTGGGAATGGGGGGTGGGCTGGAGGGAGGGAGAGTGGGGCGAGAGGGGGAGAACAGGGGAATCTGCAGCTATTATGTTGAACTGAATGGTGTTGTAAAATAAATTTTAAAAAATAGAGATTTTTAAAAAAAGAAATCTCCTCTGCCAATGTCATTAATCCAAAAACTTCAATTTAGCCTCAAGTAGATTTTTTTGGACAAAGGCAGAAAGCATCTACTTTCTTCACCAAAATATTACAGTGGTCTCTAGGCCACTTATTGATATTCTTCTCCTCTGAAAATTTTTAGCTGAGCAGTCCTAATCTGCATTTTATTAACACCATTGTCTTCTATGGTCCTATTAGTATGGCCTATTTGTTTAACTTCTTGCCTAATCTAAAATCCCAAAGTCCATATCTGCCAACAATCAACAGGTTCCAGCCTGTCACAGCAATACCCCACTCTCTGGTGTTGGGCATATTTCCCTATAGTCTGTAGCTTCTGATGTTGGTACTCAGAAGGTAGTATCTTTTTCATGTTTATGATTGCCCACTCCACAATGGGTGGCTTTATTTTCAGCTGGATCTCTAACTTTCTGTGATCTGTGGAATGCCTATGTGACTTTTGAAATCTCATTCACAGCTATTAGCTAATTTCTACATGGTTACTCCATTTTTGACCCCCTTCCTTGTCAGGGAGAGTTCCCAGCTTTTCAGACTTTTTCTAACCCTCTCCTGAGGAGAACTACTATGCTATGAAGCAGCAACTGTGTGTAGAGGTGAAGCGAGGAAGTTATTCCTTTTTGCTTCCCCATTAGGATACCTTTAAGGAGTAGGATTTGTGTTTTGGTGTAAATGCATGGCATGTGAGGGGACCACAGATATCATAGCTGCTTCCACTCCTAAGAGGAATTCCCATGTAGCTCATTTTCCAAGAAGATGGATGCACTTACATTTGCTGACTATCAAATCCACTTGGAGTAGTGTTTCCCTATGAGAAATCCAAGGGAGATGAGAGCAAGCCCTTGGGCTACCTTGCCTCCTGGTGGCCTTTCTCTACAATATGGAGCTGTTCAAGAAAAAGAGTCTACATTCTTCACCATTAGCCACACCTTGTTCTCAAACTGAGTGGGAACTGAGAGTAACATATTAAGTAGATGCTAGGGCATGAGCAAGAAAGCTGTTCCACATCAAGGAGTGTGGAACTGGGACCTATCAAAGCCATATAAAAGGAAATCCTTTTGTCTTAGAGAGCTGGAAGGGATGGTACCATTAATAGGGACTAAATATTTTTTAAAAACCATTTCCATATGTTTTGGTTAATAAATGCTTCCCAACTTGTGATGGGCTTGTTAACAAATTTCTAAGTTCTTAATTCTGAACTACAATATGTTTGATTTTCAAGAGATAAATTTACATGAGCTTGACACACTATCCCTGGAAGCCAGAGTATTTTCTGTTTTTATTAGATTATGAATGGAATTGGTTTCTTACTATTTTTATTGTTCATTATTTGGACAAATGTAAGTACTATCATTTTAAAGTCTGTAGTTTCATCAAAATATTAGTAGCATGATACAGCCATGCTTCACCTGAGGTGAGGTTTCTCTTGCTTATAAGGTTTTTGTTGTTATTGTTGCTTTTGGTTTTTTTGTTGTTGTTGTTGTTTTGTTTTTTTAACCTGACATGTTTTGTCATGTTATAAGAGGGTAAAGTGCAATATGGAGTATTTGTTTCTCTGAGACATAAAGAACACTCCATTATACTACTTATTAATGAAAAGGAACAAAGGGATACCTACCAAAATTAACACCAAGGGAACCACAAGGCTTTGTGGAACTAGAGGTCAAAAGAAGAAGGGCCATTGAGAATCTGCTTTTAAATAGTTTTCACTCTTTGTGTGTGTGTGTGTCTTTCTTTCCCTTTCTCTCCAGATCACTTGGCTTTACAATCTTGACTATAAATGGTTTTTAGTTCAAGTAATGAATTAGTTGAAACTGGGCTTCAGATAATAAGAATGTAGTTCAACTGCCTAATTTGGGGTCCAAAGTCCATTCCTGATCAAGTCGACTCTGTCTCCACTGAAGATGTGTGGGGGTCTTCTGGCCCCCAGGAGAGGACCTGATAGAAATGACATTTGATTTTATCTTTGTGGACTTTACTGTCCATTTTCTGAACCAGGAAGGAAAGTTTATATTTAAGTCATTGTTGGTGTTTCCATCCTTAACATCTAGGATAGTTTCATAAAAACTCTGGGGCACAAAGCCAATAATGAATAACCATCAGATGAGCTTTGTTGTCTGTTAGAAGGAGATAGAAGGTGTTAAGAATTATGGTTAAGTAATATGGTTAAATTATGGTTAAGTCTCCCCAGACTCAGAAAGACAAACATGGTATGTACTCACTCATAGAAGGATACTAGATGTGGAACAAGGATAACTGGACTGCTACTCACAACACCAGGGAGGCTACCTGGAAAACAGGACCCCAAGAAAGACACGGGGATCACCTAATGACGGAGAAATGGATGAGAGCTACATGAACAGCCTGGACATCAGTGCCATGTCCAGTTGTAACCAGAGAGACTTCCTCCGGCAGCAGATGGAAGCAGGTACAGAGATCCACAGCTGGATATTATGTTGAGAGAGAGTCTAAATTGAAAATATCCATCTGGTCCCTCCCTTTGGAGTTTGGGGAACCCATGGAAGAGGGTGAGGAATAATTGTAGGAGTCAGAGGGGATGGAGGACACCAGGAAAACATGGCCCACTGAATCAACTAAGCAGCACTCACATTGGCTCACAGAGACTGAAGTGGCAAGCATAGCGCCTGTAAGGGTCAGCACCAGGTCCTATGTATATATGGTATGCTTGTTAGCTTGGTGTTCTTGTGGGACTCCTAACACCAGTAGTGGGTATATCTGACTCCTTTGCCTGCTCTTGGGACTCTTTTCTCCTGTTGGGATGCCTTGTCCAGCCTTGATATGAGGGCTTTCTTTATCGTTTCTTATTTTCTCCTTTTTGGATGTCATCTCTTGGAGTTCTGCACTTTTCTGAAAAGGAACCAGAAGTGATGAATGGATCTGGGAAAGAGGGTAGGTTAGGGGGAGCTAGGAGGAGTGGGGGGAGGGAAACTGCACTTAGGACATATTCTATGGGAGAAGAATCTATTTTCAACTAAAAAATAAAGTACAGGGCATAGAAATATATATGTATATACATACATACATACATACATACATACATACATATATATATATTATATAACTTCTGTTAAATAATAGTGCACAGTTCTATCTACAGAAAGAGAGCTGAATCCCAGAATTCTCCAGAAACAAAATAAAAATGTGAGCCAATATGTCAAAAAAAAAAATATGGCTACTCAAATGCAGACTGAAAACACACAGTGAAGATTCCTGAGCATAACACTCAGATAAGAACCACCTATATCAGCATAGACTAATCATGTGTTATAAATATTGAAAGCTCTTTCTGTAGAGTTAATAGCCATTGGTCTAAGTCTCCCAATGGCCAATCTATCTATCCATTGGCCACACCATCTTCTTCCACTGAACTATGGAAACCCTCTCCCACATATTTTTTCAAACACTGCCAAACAACAGGCTACTGAGTAGCAGATCCAGAACCTCACAGGACTGTGACCTGCTGCTCAGCCAATGCCTTGTCCTGTTATTTAAACTACTTGATCAGCTCTAGGGTAGTCAAACAACAGATTTCAGTTTAGACTTCAGAGTTCAGCTCTTTTGTCCTATAGCCAATAAATATGCTTTTCCTCTCCTAGTATTTCATATAACACGCTTAGAAATTAAGTTTTAAAATGAAATTATGTTAGATTTAACCCAAAAGCATGTCTGAAATGTAATATGTATTATTTGCCTTTTAAATCAGGGACTCCTCCCCAGAATTCCAAAAGTACTAAAGTTATGTCTTCTTCCAGCTGCTCCCATTGCTTACAGAATAATTCCATAGACCAGGTTTACAGGTCTAAATATATTGTTAAACATATTTTTGGGGGGAGTATTGGTGTGTGTATCACATAAGTTAGTCAGAAGAGAGGGGTGATTATCAATTGCATAAAAAATTTTCAAATCAAATTAAAACATTAACATACAGGCACACAAACTTTTATCATTTGAACATTCCATGCCCTGTTTTATTTTATTTTTTAATTTATCCTATCATGGCTGCAGGGAAGTCCAGCACCGAAGGACTGAAGCACTCTTCCCTTCACCTAGGGCAAATTTATTTACTCTTTTTTACAGTTTAGATAGTTAATTTCCATACCTTCAAAGCAACCCAAAAGGAGCTCCCAGAGACCAAATGCCAGGAGCAATTTACTTGAATTATCAGGTACCTTGGTTTTCTGGATTTCCTGGACCAAGTTTTGCATAGGCCTTTTGATCCTTGTGGGGCTCTCTGATCCTTGACTCTCAAATAAGATTCACATAGGGTGAAAAGGAAACAAAAAGTAAGAGAAACAAAAGGTGTGGCTAAACAAAGGAAGGATTTGGGATAGGTGCTGCTCTCTGGAGCCAAGCCAGGAGCTCAGCAGGAATGCCACTACAGATGCCCCTTTAAATAAATAAATAAATAAATAAATAAATAAATAAATAAATAAATAAATAAATAAATAAAAAACAAATCAACTATCTTGAAGGTTATGCAGCCTTACAGCAAATATAGCCTTCTTTCTATCTATTTGTCTTATAATCTTATGCAAGTATACAAAAGCACATTTTAAAGCCAATAAAGTTACTATCACTAAAACAAGGGCAACACCTGCTAGAATAAGAAGTCTATTAAAGTGATTCGTAGGATTAAATGAGACTATAGTATATGCTAGATTTTCCATAATATCCATTCCTGTTGTATCAGGTAACTTTTTTACAAAAGTTTCTTTGATTTCTTTCTGTAAACCAAAAAACCATTTGAGAAGCATAACGGTGACCCAACAAATGCATTCTAACCTTTTCCCAATCATATTTGCTCTCATTAAATCTCTAAATACCTAACCCCTTCTAGTATGTTTTTAAATTTGACCTTTGAAAGTTTATATATTCCTAGAGCAAGGCCAACAATCTGGATACTGGTGAAGTTGTCGAGGCCATGGCATGACTCTCCTGTGATGATCCTGGTACAGAAACTTGTTGAAAGAATATTAAAAAGAACACATTTTATCGTTGGACTGGTGGTTGCAGTTATTATGGGAATCATTGCATTGACAGCGACAGCAGTGACGGCTGGAGTAGCGCTTCATAAAGAAATCCAAACCGTGAATTCATTAGAGATTGCCATAGGCATTCAGAAGAACTTTGGACTGAACAAAGTAAAATTGATAATGAGATAGTAGATGAGTTAGCTGAACTAAGACAAGCTGTTGTATTGTTAGGTGACCAGTTAGAAATTTAGAGGGAGCAGATAAAATTAAAATGTGATTGGAATGTTTCTTGTTATTGTATCATTCCCTGTTTTAGAATGATGCAATATATCCATAGAAGGGAAATTTAGTGACTAGACAGATGGCTCAGCAGTTTGGCGTGCATACTAGTCTTGAAGAGGACTTGAGTTTGGGTCCCTGCATCCATATCAAGCAGCTCAAAATCAACCATAACTCAAGAGTTCAGATTTGACACCTCTGCAGGCACGAGCACTCTCATGCATGTACTCACGCGCGCGTGCGAAACACACACACACACACACACACACACACACACACACACAGAGGTATTATTGGAGGTTCTCTGTCTCATAATGCTGTCAAGACTTTTTTCTTTTCTTTATGTATCTATTGTTTTCCAGTTTTGTGTTTTTATGGGAGTTCTCTGTGTGTGAATTTGTGTGTCTCTGTATCTTTATGTGTTACTTGAGGTTTTTCTTTAGCTATTTTTCTTTTAATTTTGTTTGTTTGTTTAGTTGATTGTTTTTACATCCCAAAAGCAGTTTTCCCTCCCTCCTCTCCTCCCAGTCCCTCCCCCCACCTCCCCTGTTGCCCATCTACTCCTCCTGTGTTTCTCTCAGGGCAGGCCTCCCATGGATATCAACCAACCATGGCATATCAAGTTGCAGTAAGACTAGGCACCTCCCCTCATATTAAGGCTCCCTAAGAAAAAGGATCACAAAAGCAGGCAAAAGAGTCATTGTTAGAAGTCCCACAAGAAGACCAAGCTACACAACAGTAACATATACGCAGAGGGCCTGGGTCAATCCTACACAGGCTCCCTGATTCAGTCTCTGTGAGCTCTGTAAGCCCAGGTTTGTTGGTTCTGAGTGTTTTCTTACATGTCTTTGAACCCTGTGGTTCCTATTATCTTTCTTCCCCCTCTTCAACAGGGCTTCTCAAGTTCCACCTAATGTTTGCCTGTGAATCTCTGCACCCATTTCAATTAGTTGCTGAGTGAAGCCTCTCTGATGCCAGTTGGATTAAGTATACCATAGCAGACCATCATTAGAAATCATTCCATTGACTTTTTTTTGCAAGTCATATTTGGTTCTATCCTAGGTCTCTTGGTAGTGTCCTGATAGAGATGGGCTCCATCTCATGGCATGGGTCCCAAGCTGGACTAGTTATTGGTTGGCCACTTACACAATTTCTATATAACCTTTACCCAGCATATCTTGTAGGCAGGACAAATTGTAGGTTGAAGGTTTTGTGGCTGGGATGGTATCCCAATCCCTCACTGGAAGTCTTGCCTGGTTACAAGGAAATGGCCAGTTTAGGCTCTGTATCACCCATTAGTAGGAGTCTTAGCTAGGATCACCATCTTAGATTCCTAAGTTTCCATTGCACTAGATTTACAGCTCATTCCTGAGATGCCAGTCATCTTTCCTAGTAGCTCTCCCTCCATCACCCCCACCTGATCCTTCCTGTTCCCTTCCCTACTCCCCCACCCCAACTCACTTGTCCTCCCTCAATCTCTACTCCATTTCCCTTCCCAGGGAGATCCATGTGTTCCACCTTGAGCCTTTCTTGTTACTTACCTTCTCTGAGTCTGCAGATTATATCATGACTATCCTTTATTTTAGTCAATATTCATTTATATGTGAGTACATAACATGTTTGTCTTTCTAGGTCTAGGTTATCTCACTCAGAAAATCTTTCTAGTTCTATCCATTTGCCTGAAAATTTCATAATTTTATTTTTAACAGCTGAGTAATACTGTGTTGTGAAAATGTACCGCATTTTTTTTATCCATTCTTCAGTTGAGGGACAGCTAGGTTCTTTCCAGTTTCTGGATAATATAAACAAAGCCACTAAGAACATAATTGAGCAAGTGTCCTTTGTGACTATGCTCAGGAGTGGTATTGAGGAAGATGGATACCAAAATTTCTGAGAAACCATCATATTAATTTCCATAGTGGCTGTATAAGTTTGTACTCCCACCAGTAATGGAGGAGTGTTCCCCTTGCTCCACATCCTCCCAAGCATAATTTCTAATTTCTGTCTTTAAAATTAGCCCTTCTGATAGGTGTAAGATGGAATCTCAGGGTCATTTTCACTTGCATTTCCTGATAGCTAAGGATGCTGAACATTTCTTTAAGTGCTTCTTGGCCATTTGAGATTTGTCTATTGACAATTCCCTGTTGATATTTGTACTACATTTTTAAATTGGATTATACAATTTGTTTATGTCTAGTTTATTCAGTTTTTTATATATTCTGTAAATTAGCCATCTGTCAGATGGGAGATTGGGAAAGGTCTTTTCCCATTTTAGTCGACTGTCATTTTCTCCTATGGACAGTGTCCTTTGATTTACAGAAGCTTTTCAGTTTCATGAGGTCCCATTTGTTAATTGTCTATCTTAGTGTCTGTGCTATTGGTGTTCAGGTTAAGAAGTTGTCTCCTGTGCCAACACATTAAAGGCTGTTCCCCAATTTTTCTATCTGATTCAATGTATCTGGTTTCATATTGAGGTCTTTGGTCCACTTGTGATTTGTGTTGAGTGGTATATGCTAACATCCAGTTATACCAACACCAGTTTTTGAAGATACTACCTTTTTTCACCATATAATTTTGGATAATTTAGCACAAATAAGGTACATATAGGTGGGTAGATTTATGTCTGAGTCTTCAAATCAATTCTGTTGGCCTGGCTGTCTGTTTTTATGTGAATACCACTCAGTATTTATTACTATAGCTATGTAGTAGAGCTTGAAATCAGGGATGGTGATACTTCAGGAAGTTCTTGATTGTACAGAATTGGTTTAGCTAACCTGGGTTTTTTGTTTTTCCATATGAAATTGAGTATTGTTCTTTCAAGGTGTGTAAAGAATTGAGTTGACCTTTTAATGGGGATTGTGTTGAATCTGTAGATGGTTTTGGTAAGATGACCATTTTTACTATGTTATAGATCCCTCAGCATAGAAAATCATTTCATCTTCTGATACCTTCTTCAATTTCTTTCTTCAAAGACTAGAAGTTCAAGTTGGATAGGTCTTTCACTTGCTTGGTTAGAATTACATCAAGATATTTTATATTCTTGAGGCTATTGTGAAGGGTAATATTTCCCTGATTTCTTTACCAGCCCATTTATCTTTTGTATAAAAGAGGGCTACTGGTAATTTGTATATAGGAGAGCTACTTGTTTTTATTTTTTTCTTTGAGTTAATCTTGTATCCAGCCACTTTGCTGGTAGAACTTTTGGGGTCACTTATGTACACTATCATAGCATCTGCAAATAGTGATATTTTGGATCTTTCCTTTTTAATTTGCATCTCTTTATCTCCAACAGTTGTCTTATTTCTCTAACTACAACTTCAAGTACTATATTGAATGGATATGGAGAAAGTGTACAGCCTTGTCTTGTTCCTGATTTTAGGAGAATTTGTTTGAGGTTTTTCTACATTTAATTTGATATTAGTTATTTGCTTGCTGTATATTGCCTTTATTTTGTTTAGATATGTCCTTTGTGTTCATGATCTCTCCAAAATTTTATCAAGAAGAGGGGTTGGATTTTGTCAAATGTTTTTTCAGCATCTAATGAGACGATCGTGTGTGTGTGTGTGTGTGTGTGTGTGTGTGTGTGTGTGTGTGTGTGTGTTTTCAGTTTGTTTATATGGTAGATTACATTGACAGATTTTCTTATGTTGAACCATCTCTGTGATGAAGTCTACTTGACCATGGTGAATCATGTTTTTTTATTGTGCTCTTGGATGCAGTTTGCCAATATTTTATTGAGTATTTTTTCATCAATGTTCATGAGGACAATTGGTCAGTAATTCTCTTTCATTATTCAGTCTTTGTGTAGGTTGGGTATCAAAATGACTATGGCCTCATAAAATGATTTGGCAGTGTTCTTTTGTTTCTATTTTGTGAAATAATTTGGGGAGGATTGGTATTGGTTCTTCTTTGAAAGTCTGGTGGAATTTTGGGCTGAAATTATCTGGCCCTGGGACTTTGTGGGGGAGAGTTTTAATGACTGCTTCTATTTCCTTAAGTGTTACAGTGCTATTTAAATTGTTTATCTCATCTTGATTTAATGTTGGTAAGTGGTATCTATGAGAAATTTTAGATTTTCCAGTTATGTGGAGTACAGATTTTTGAAGTACTACTTTATGATACATTGGATTTCCTCAGTGCTCATTGTTATGTCCCTTTTCGCTTCTGATTTTATTAATTTGAATATTCTCTCTCTGCTCTCTACTTAGTTTGTGTAAGTGTTTATCTGTATTATTGATTTTCTGAAAAACCAAGTCTTTGTTTCCTAGATTCTTTGTATTGTCTCCTTGTTTCTATTTTATTGATTTCAGCCCTCCGTTTGATTATTTCCTGCCATCCATTCCTCTTGCGTATGTTTCCTTCTTTTTGTCTAGAGCATTCAGAAGTGCTGTTGAGTTTCCAGTATGAGATCTCTTTAATTTCTTTATGCAGGCACTTAGCGCTATGAACTTCACTCTTAGCACTACTTCCATAGTGTCCCATAAGTTTGTATATGTTGTAAATTCATTTTCATTGAATTCTAGGAAGTCTTTAACTTCTTTATTTCTGCCTTGACCCAGAGATCATTCAGTAAATAGTTGTTCAGTTTCATGAGTTTGCAAGCTTCTGTTGTTTCTGTTGCTGTTGAAATCCAGCTTTAATCCATTGTGATCTATTAGAAAACAGGTGGTTATTTCAATTTTCTTCTATCTGTTTAGACATTCTTTGTGAACAAGTGTGTGTCCAATTTTAGAGTGGATTCCTTGAGGTGCTGAGAAGAAGGTTTATTCTTTTGTGTTTGAGTGAAATGTTCTGTAGCCATGTGTTACAACCATTTGAGTTATAACATTTGTTAGTTCTATTATTCCTCTCTTTAGTTTCTGTTTGGATGACTTGTCAATTGGTAAAAATGACGTGTTTAGTCTCCCACTATTAATGTGTGTGGTTCAACATGTGAAATTAGCTTTAGAATGTTTCTTTCCCAAATGTGGGTACCCTTGCATTTGGGGCATAGATGTTGAGAATTGAGACATCAACCTGGTGGGTTTGTTCTGATGAGTATGAAGTGTCCTTCCCCACATATTTTTTATTAATTTTGGTTGGAAGTCTATTTTGTTAGATATTAGAAATGCTACACCAGCTTGATTCTTTAGCCCATTTGCTTGGCAATATTTTTTCTAGCCTCTTACTCTGAGATAATGTATGTCTTTGATATTGAGTTGTGTTTCTTGTATGATGCGGAAGGATAGGGTCCATTTTTATATCCATTTCATTAGCCTGTGTTTTTTTTTTTAATTTGGCAATTGAGTCCATTGATATTGAGAATTATTATTGACCAATGATTGATAATTCCCGTTATTTTGGTGGTGGTGGTGGTTGTAGTGTGTATGCATTTTCCTTCTTTTGATTTTGCTGGTGTGAAATTACTTAATTCCTGTGGGTTTTTTGGGTATAGATAACCTCTTTGGGTTGGAATTTTCCTCCTAATATCTTCTGTAGGGATAGATTTATGAACATATATTATTTAAATTTGACTTTATCATGGAATATCTTGTTTACTCCATCTATGCTGATTGAAAGCATTTCTGGTATAATAGTCTGGGCTGGCATCTGTGGTGTCTTAGAGTTTGCAAGACATCTGTGCAATCTGTGCAGGCCTTTCTGCCTTTTAGAATCTCCATTGAGAAGTCAGGTATAATTCTAATAGGTCTGCATTTATATGTTACTTGGATTTTTTCTCTTGCAGATTTTAATATTCTTTCTTTGTTCTATATGTTTAGGGTTTTCATTATTATGTAGTGGAGGGTACTTTCATTTCTGGTTCAATCTATTTGGTGTTCTATAAGCTTCTTGTACCTTTATAGGCATGTTCCTCTTTAGGTTAGGAAATTTTTCTTGTATGATTTTGCTGGAAATATTTTCTGTGCCTTTGAGCTGGGAATCAACTTCATCTAGTCATATTATTCTTAGGTTTGGTCTTTTCATACTGTCCCAGATTTTCTAGATGTTTTGTGTCAGGAACTCTTTAGATTCAACATTTTCTTTGGCCAATATATCAGTTTTTTCTGTTGTATCTTTTTGCCTGAGATTCTTTCTTCCCTCTCTTGTATTCTGTCTGTGATGCCTGAGTCCATAGTTCATGTTCACTTACTTAGATTTTCCATATCCAGGATTCCCTTGGTTTATGTTTTCTTTATTGCTTCTATTTTCATTTGCAGGTCTTGAACACTTGTTTGTGGTTTCCTGGATTTCTTTAAGGGATTTATTCATTTCCTCTTTAAAGGTCTGTATCATCTTCATAAGACTGGATTTAATCTAATTTTCTTGTGCTTCAGCTGTGTTGGTATCCAGGGCTTGCTGTAGTAGGATAGCTGAGCTCTGTTGATGTCATATTGCCCTGGATGTTGTTGATTATGTTCTTACATGAGCCTCTAGTTATCTGGGTCTGGAGTTATTATAGGTTTAGGTGTCAATTTCTGAGTTTTTCTTTGTTGGATAGATTTTTTTTTTTTTGGTTTAGTGTCTTTTGGCTGTGGTAATTTCTGTGTTTGCCTCTCTGGTCTTCTGGCCTGAGTGGCCTCTTATTCTGGTGACTACTGAGGCTTGTGGTCCAATAGGATGTCTCTTCTAGGGTTTCGACAGCCTATGTAAGCTCTGGTGTTCCCAGTACTCTAAGATATACTTTTCAAAATCTGTGATTCTGTGAGGTATTGGAACACCTCTCGATCCATTGTAGATGCCTTCTTGAGAGTACCCTTTGCTTTATCAAACATGATACCAGGACTAGGAGTCTGGATGTACAATTGTGGTGAAGGTATATCTGGAGAAGCCACGTCTTCCCATCCAGTGATTCCATGTCATCCATGAACTCTCTGTAGAGAAGAATATTGCCTTACCACTGTAGTCTCTACCTTAATTTCCTAAATTTAAAATGTCTGTGTATTGAATTAAGGGACAAAAGTTATGTATTTCAAATCAAAACTTTTACTTTCCTTTAGCAGATATAGATATTTTGCTGGATTTTATTCCCTTAATAATACCATTTATTATACTTTTATTTTCTTCATGAAAATGACATTTAAATTCAGTTTAGTTGAGGGCAATAACTTGAGTGTTTTAGAGTATAAATTAATGACTAATCTAGTAAGTACATTTTAAGAGAAAGATTCAAAATTTTCAATTTTGGAATAATTGTTTTTTGAATGCTTTAACATATTCTGTTATAAGCCAATTCTAGGACACACAATGTTTTCTTTTAACACCATTTAAGCATGTCACCAAACCAGACATGCTTTATAAAAAAAAAAAAAAAAAAAAAAAAAAAAAAAGCAAGCCATTATTGAAAATGCTTAAGGATTTTACAAAGGCATAATAATACATTTAAAATGCCAACACAGAGGAGACCAAAGATGAAGCAGGAAGATCACAAGTTTAAAGAAAGACTGCTTCATCAGAAACATAGGAGCATTTCAAATCCCTCTCCTGTATGTATGGGTGAAAGAAGTCTAAATGAGGGTGTTTTGTAAGAATTAGCACTGCTAATATCTGTCATACAACTACAGTGCCTGGAATGTAACAAATAAGTGTCAATGAAAATGCCTGGGAAAAATTACACAACAATATAATGGAACATCTTGTTAAAAAGCATCGACAGTATTTTAAGCATCATGAGTAATCTAAAGATGATAATATGGTTAAATGCAAATATCTCATTTCTTGTGAGGATCTGAAAAAATCTGCAAGTTTTGGTACTGACTATGGGTGCTGAAACAAGTCCTCCACAGTTATCAAAGGACAACTCTACTCAATAACTATTGCCTAAATATGTTGAAAATATTGGACAAAAAAATAATTTATTTTATTAATCTAACAAATATTTATTGAATAGCCAACTACCTGCTAAGAACTCTGCCACAGGCACAGAGAGATGGCTCAGCAGGTAACAGTATTTGCTTGGCAAGCATGGTTACCTGAATTTAACCTCCAGAGTGTAGGGTGAAAAGGACCAAGGAGAAAACAACCTGACCCTGATTAGGCAGGAGACCTGGGCCAAGGAAAAATCTTTGACCATGACTTGACCCAAGGACCAGGGCTTGAAATCCTACCAATCTCTGAGATTGCCCCAGAATCAGGCCATAAAAATCTACCAATCCCAAACCACCGTGGAAAGCTCTGCCACCACCAAGAAACTCTATCTAAGCTCTGTATCCTGTTCAGTTTAGTGTTGCTTCTTACCTTAGAGGCAGTCACCCTCTTAGATTATTTCTTCCCAATAAATCTGTTGAATGAGGTTTGTGGTGTGACACTTTCACCATTGGAGCTGAGCTGTAATAACTTTCACCAGAGCCAGAGCAGAGCGGAGCTGTAACACTTTTGCTGGGGAAACCTTCCCCTGGTGAAACAGTAGTTATGCTCCAGAGGACTTGAGCAGAGCTGTAACACTTCTCCAGAGCAAAGCTGAGCTCCCTGTGGAAGCAGAGTTATTACACTTGCATTGTGGAACCCTTTCTCTAGATCATGGCTATAAGATGCTACACTTGCAGTGACTTTCTGGTAATCCTTGGCCCCCAATTGTCAACTTACCTTTCCATCCAAGCTTCAGTGCTTACACAGAGACTATGTAAAGGTAGAAGGACAAAGGAGAGATCTGACTCCTGGTTCCACAAGATTGTCCTCTGGCTTCCACACAGGAGCAGTGGCACTTTGTCCATGCACACAACACCACCTCTCTCTCTCTCCCTCTGTCTCTCTCAGACACACACACACACACACACACACACACACACACACACACACACACACGCACACACCCCACATCATATACACAGACTAAATAAATGGACAGATGATAGATGATTGATAGATAGATAGATAGATAGATAGATAGATAGATAGATAGATAGATAGATAGATAGATGATAGAAAAATTCTACCATACTCTGGAATAAACAGCAATTGTGATGAAATTATTGCCATCTTGAATTAATGATTCCCTGTCCTACTATCTCAGTCTGATGTTTATCTTTGGGACACTAATGACCTGACTCATCAAACACAGTCGTTCTGGACAGAAGAAAGATAAATCCTGAACTGAACAAAGATCTTCTTTTAACAAATTGTGTTCCAAATTATATTAAGTAGTCTCTCTTTTCTTTCATTTTTCTTTTCTTTTTTGAACTAATTTATCCAGAATTTAGGGAGTGCTACATAAATAAATATCCCTAATGTATTCTAAGTGACTAGAAAGAGTTAATGTAGATTGCATAGAAAGTTGTATATTTATATTCTCATGGAATTCATTAAAATAATTTTAGAATTAACCCTGTTAATTCTAAAGACAAATTATTATCTTGTCATCTAATCTAAATTTTTCTCCATTTTAATACAATATCCTGGAATTAGCACTTTCTCATTTTCTTAACATTTCTGTACTTCAAAAAAAAAGGTGTGTGTGTATGTGTGTGTGTGTGTGTGTGTGTGTGTGTATGTGTCTGTGTGTGTCTTTGTGGTGTGCATGCATGTGTGGTATGCATGTGTCTGTGGTGTATGTGTGCGTGTATGTTTATGCCTGTGTGTCTGTGTGTGTAGTTTGTGTCTCTGAGTATGTGTATATGCACATGTGTTTGTGTGTATCTGTGTATATATGTCTCTGTATGTATGACTCTGTGTGTATATATCTTTGTGTGTATGTCTGTGTGTGCATGTCTATGTGTGTATATCTGTGTGTTTATGTGTGTGTTTACATTTACTTGTATGTACATATGTGCTTGCCCATTCTAGGATATGTGGAAGTCAATGTTTGGTGTCTTTATTTGTTGCTTTCCACCTCAATTTTTGAGACAAGATCTCTCACAGAACCTGGAGTTCATCATTTTGACTAGACTGGCTAACGGGCCATAAAGAATCTCTATTTCCATTCCTCTCCACCAGTGTTGGGATTATAAGTATGCTCAGCTTTTATGTGAATACTGAGGATTTGAACCCATATCCTTGTGTTTATGTGGCAAGCACTTTACCCTTTGACCTATTTCTCCAACCCAAGTAATAACTAATTAAACTTGAGCAATGAATGCAGTTAAGTATAAATAACATAGGACAACACTCTATCTTTTGCAAAAATCACATAGTGTTTACTTGAGATTCTACATCATTAGTAATAATACTTAAAATGGCACAACTGAGAAATAATTTAACTCTAAAATTAATTGAGGATATTTATGAGAAGGCTACTGACCAACTTCTAGTGTTAAATGGATGTGAGTTTACAGCAAAGGCTGCATGTGTTTCTGATGAAGAGGAACTGACCTTGTCCCAGCATCTTAACCTTCCCATCTTAGCAGATGAATGTCAGTTGCTGTGTCAGTGGATTGAAGTCAATAACCATTGACACTGCTTGAGGATCCCTTGGGCTTACAAAGGCAGTTTCCAAATGAGAACACCGTCTGCTCATGAGTCAGTGTCTCTACTGATGACAACAAGAGCTTGAAGCGCCACAGCTCAAATGAATTGCTGCTTCTCTGTTCTTTTTAAGTAGCTGTTAAACAGGAATGGTGCATAATTCGCAGATCTACTCCCTAAATGAGGAAAGGTCCATCCTGTGAGAATTTTCAAACATTGGTGTTCTGCAATGCATCACTCTTACTCTCCATGGAGAGTATGAATGAAAAGTATTCATCAGTATGAATGCTGATACTGTTAAAAACTTGCCCAGACCATTCCTTTAAAATGAACTTGGTTATTATGTCTATGTAAGTGTGAAGGTAATGCTCAACCCAGACATCCACATACAATGCCTTACTTCTGCAGTCCTTCCTCTACTTTTTTACTTACTTACTTTGAATTAACTATGTACACCAGCCTTGTGATCAGTTAACATCTGACAATATGAAATGTTCCCAAATCTGTCTTTGAATATTCTTTACTCTCTTGTCCTCATAATTTTTTAAAAGACATACAATATTTGATAAAGGTTATAGGACTTTGGGATAGCTTCTTAACTTTGGCAGTCGGTAAATGAAAGTGAAGTTGGTGTCATCAGAGTTTACTAACACTAAAGCTGCTCTATATATTTCATGAATCTGATACCACAAATTAGTTTTGCTTTCCTTTCACAGGAATGATCCTGGATCTGAGAGGAGCTATTAGAAAGGGTATTCTCTTGAATAGTGGACAGTCAGAAGTAAGATATATTGAATATGCACTCATCTTCTTCAAGCTCCATTGCTGCATTTTGAAACTTTTACAAAAGAGAATGATTCCTTTAGCTGAATGTAAAGATAGTTTCACCTGTGTTCTTCATCTATTCACATAAAGACTTTTGAATTTAACTTTTTATTTTTAAATTTTTCTTAAGAATTTCAAATGTGAGTATTATATTTATATCATCCCCAAGTTCCATCTCCAATTCATGACATCTTTAATTATTATTACACACACACACACACACACACACACACACACACACACTCACTTGTGAGTATGAGTATGTAAAAACCAGACCTGCTGAGTCATTTTAGTGTACTCATACATATATGTGTTTAAGGCTAATCACTTATGATTGAATAACCTATTAATAAGCCCATCCTTGGTGATCTGGTTCTCCCTCTCTCCAGACCCATTCATTGCCTATAGTTCTGCATCTAAGGGTAGAGCCTTGTGAGATTTCCCCATCCATTGCATGTCAGCTGATATTGTCATTGTATTGGTCTTGTTTAGGCAACTGTATCATTGGAGATTTCATGGGTGCAGCTTCCCTGTTATGTCTTAAAGACACTGCCTCATAGCAGACATAAAAGTCCTCTGGCTCTTACAATCTTTTTCCTCCACTTCCATGATACTTTGTGGGCCTTAGTTGCAGGGGTTTTCTTGTAGATATATCACTCTATGAAACCTATGGTCAGTTATTCTCTACATTTGACCAGTTATAGGTTGTTGTAATGATCTCCATTTTCTGTAAAAAGCTTTTTAGATGAAGAGTGAGATGTACATGTACCTGTAGACATAAGGATAATTAGTTAGAATGCAGGTAGATTATACTGGTTTAGAAAAGTGACACTAACAAACTCTCCTCTTGGGTCTATTTTTTTCACTAGCTACAAGTAGTTGACTAGATTTCCAGTACCAGGAATTAATTTCCTTCTCTCAAGGGGGCTGTAACACAATTATACAGTTGTTGTTTACTCTTGAGATGGAAGTGCCATGATTGTACACTTGAGGATATCTTGCCATGATGGTCATTGTTGTGATTCACAGCTTAATAGATCTATTGATTGCATTTCTCCCTTGGCAGCTTGCATGGCACCTTCAGATATTAGAATACTATGAAAGTTAGTCCTCAAAAAGAAGGCTTCTTGGTTAATTCCAGCTCAGTTTGAACAAGAAAGATGAAAATGTGACATCTGCAATATGATTCCTTAGCACCCCATCAAAACTCTTATTATATCATATTATACCTATAATTTTGTATATTTCTCTTTTCCTCCATGTTTTGACTTTTAAAACAAAGAACTGTTTGTTTCTCCCTACAATTTCATTTATATCTGGCCCCTGTTCTATCTATAGTAGACAATAAAGTTTAAAAGTGAAATGTCAATGACCAGCTGTGTAATTTGCACTAGACCATTATATGAAACATTTTGTTAATTATGCTAAAGAGATTAGATGATCTCCTTAATCTAATTACAAAGTATCATGATCAATAAAAAATAATAGTATAGCAATAGGAAAAGATATAAGAATATTTAAAGGTATATGCTAAAACCTGAAGGAACATGTCACTGAACAACATAATATAACCTGATCACAGTTTCCCTCCACTCCTCCAAGTTCTTCCCCACCTCCCCTCTCTACTATTGCTCCATTTCCTCTTCACAAAAGAGCAGGCCTCCAAGAGAGGACAGCAAAACAGGACCAAAGCAAGATACCATAAGACAAGGCAAAAGCTCTCATATCGAGACTGGACAAGGCAACCCAACATGAGGAAGAGTCTCAAGAGCAGACAAAAGAATCAGAGACCCACCCACTCCCTCTGTTAGGGTCCCACAAACAACACCAAGCTAACAGCCATAGCATATTCACAGAGGACCAGGTGAAGACCCATGCAGGTGTTCTGCTTGATGCTTCAGTATCCATATGCCCATATGTGCCCTGCTTAGTTAATTCAGTGGGCCGTGTTCTCTTGGTGTCCTGCATCCCCTCTGACTCCTACAATTTTTCCTCCCCTTCTGTCAAGGAGTTCCCTGATCTCTGAGGTAAGGGATCCAATGAAGACCTCTAATTTAGACTCTTTCTCTGCATAATATCTGGCTGTGGGTCTCTGAACCCACTCTCATCTGCTATCAGAGGAAGCCTCTCTGTTGACAACTGGACAAGGCACCAATCTATGAGTGTAGCAGAATATAGTTAGGAATCATCTCATTGATTTTTTTCAGATCAGTTGTGTTTGTTTCTACCCTAGGTATCTGAACTATCCAGTCTCCAGTCCCTGGCCATTCAGGAAGTATAGGCATGGTCTTCCTCTTACAGCTTAGGCCTCAAGTTAAACCAAGCATCTGTTAGCCATTCCTGTAAGTTCTTCACATATATGCCCCCACACATCTTGCAGGAAGGACAAAGAGGTAGAGGGTTTTGTGGCTGGGTTGGTGTCCATGTTTTATTTCTATGGTCTACAGAGTACCTTCTTGGCCAATAAGATTGGAACATGGGGTGAAGGCTCCACACAGACACAAGCACAACCTCTCCACATTCAATAAACTGTGTGGATGTTGTCCTACACAACAGGGTGTCACCATAAGCTTTCATAGAGTGACTATGTCCTAGTATCAGTCTGGGTTTTTTAGGGATCTCCACAGGAAACCCTCATCCAATGAATTAAACAAAAGCAACACAGTCTTCACACTGGAAATCTTCCCTGGCTACAAGAGATGGCCAGTTCAGCCTCTGTATCATCTATTACTAGGAGTCCTTACTAGGGTCACCCTCATATATTTCAGGAAGTTTCCACTACACTAGGTTTTCACACCAACCCCCAATTGTGCCCCAGTTCCACACTCTTGACCCCACACACCCCCAGTCCACCTGTAAATCTACTCTATTTCCTCTTCCCAGGGAGATCCATGCTTCCCCAGTAGAGCCCACTTCTTTAACCTCTCTGGGTCTAAGGATTTTAGCTTGATTATCATTTACTTAATAGCTAATATCCACCTATAAGTAACTACATACCATATTGATCTTTCTTGGTTACCTCACTCAGGATGATTTTTTTCTACTTCCACCCATTTTCCTGCAATGTTCATGATGTCATTCTTTTCACCAGATGAGTAATACTCCATTGTGTAAATGTACCACCTTTTTTATCCATTCTTCAATTGAGGGACATTTAGGTTGCTTTCAGTTTCTGATTGTTATGAATAAATCCACTATGAACATAACTAAGAAAATGTCCTTGTAGTAGGATGGAGCATCATTTGAGTGAATGCCCAACAGTGGTTATAGATGAATCTTGACGTAGATCAATTCTAGGTTTCTGAAGAACTGCCATATTGATTTGCATAATAGCTATACAAGTTTGTACTCTCAAAAGCAGTAGAGGATGGGTCCACGCGTCGCATGTAAAGGCTGCCAAGGAACCCGACGAAGCTGAGGGCACCGAGACATCTAGTTCAACGCTCTCCAAACCCACTAAAGATAAGACTCACCCGGGGGCCCCCTTAATCCCCCTCATAGTCCTCCTGACATTAGGAGGGGCATCACCAGAGAGCCTGTCTCCCTGACGCTGGCCCTGTTACTGGGAGAAATTACCATGGGCGGAATAGCTGCCGGGGTAGATACAGGGACCGCAGCCCTTATGGAGACCGGCCAATTCAGACAGCTCCAAGTAGCCATGCTCAACAGAGATGGTTTAAAGAATGGTTCCAAAGGTCACCATGGTTTACGACCCTTGTCTCCACCATTATGGGCTCCCTAATCATCCTCCTGCTCGTTTTATTGTTCGGGCCATGTATCCTCAATAGATTGGTGCAATTCATCAAGGATAGGGTTTCTGTTGTCCAGGCCTTGATCCTAACCCAGCAATATCAGAGGCTCAGACAGTCAGAGATGGAGCTGACCCCTTATTCTCCATCCTAAAATGAAAGATTCCATTTGGTACAAAAGAAAATGGGGGAATGAAAGACCCCCGCTCCATTATGAGGACATGGGGCGTTGGGCCGATGAAATGTCCCCCCCCCCAATAACTTAGCCTAAGAAACGCCATTCTGAAGGAATCAGAAAAACAAGAGTTCACAGCCGTAGCCAGCCACCCGACCTTGAGAGAGATAACTATGGCCAGCCATCCAGCCTTGTGAGAGAGAGATAACTGTGGTTGGCGGCCTTGGGAGAAAGACAGTTGAGTCAAATCAGGATATTTTATGGCTGGCCTCCTGGCCTTGAGGAATAAGCAGCTGGCCTGGGCAAGGCCAAATCAGCCACACACATACGACCCCAAGTTCACCCTGGCCTTCTTTGAAACAACCAATAGGGACCCTGTAACTATGCTTCTTGCTTCTGTAACCGTGCCTCTGCCCTGGAATCCCATAAAAAGTCCCCTTTGCCCTGGGAAGGGGCGCAAGTCCTCCTAGAGACTTCGCCCCGGGTACCCGTGTATCTAATAAACCCTCTTGCTTTTGCATCTGAAAAAAAAAAAAAAGCAGTAGAGGAGTGCTCATCTTTCTCCACATACTCTCCAGCATGAGCTACCTCTTGTGTTATTGGTCTTAGCCATTTTAACAGGTGTAAGATGGAAACTCGAAGTCATTTTGATTTTCATTTTCCTGATGGTTAAAGATATTGAACTTTTCTTTAAGTGTTTCTCAGCAATTTGGTACTCTTCTATTTAGAATTCTCTTTTTAGATATGTACCTCATTTTTAATTGGATTATTTGGGGTTTTATATCTAATTTCTTGAGTTCTTTTTATATTTTGGATATTAGACCTCTATTGGATGTGGAGTTGATAAAAATCTTTCCCTATTCTGTAGGCTGCCTCTTTGTCTGTTGATGGCATCCTTTGCCTTAAAGAAGCTTTTCAATTTCATGAGGTCCCATTTATTAATTGTTTATCCTAGTGCCTACACTATCCGCATTCTGTTCAGAGATGTTTCCTGTGCCAATAAATTTAAAGCTGTTCCCCATAATCTCTTCTTCCAGGTTCAGTGTGTTTGGTGTTCTGTTGAGGTCTTTGGTTCACTTGTACTTGAGTTTTGTACAGGTTGATAAACATTTTCATACTTATATATGCTGACATTCAGTTTGACTATCACAATTTGCTGAAGATGCTTTCTTTTTTCCAATGTGCATTTCTGGCTTCTTTATAAATAATCAGTGTTTTTTGCTTCTTATTCTTTGTCTCTTTTGAGGGACTGCCACCCAGCTCCCAAATAAATACACACAGAAACTTATTATTACTTATGGATGCCCAGTCTTAGCTTAGCTTGTTTCTATCTGGCTTTTCTTAACTTAAATTATCCCATCTATCTTTTGCTTCTGGGATTTTCTCTTTCTCTATTTCTGTATATCATTTCTTTCCTTCTTTTTCAGTGTCTGCCTGTGTGACTGGGTGGCTGGCCCCTGGAGTACTCCCCTCCTCCTTTTCTTATTCCTTGATCTTCTCCTTCAAGATTTCTCCTTCTATTTATTCTCTCTGCCTGCCAGCCCTGTCTATCCTTTCTCCTGCCTTGTAATTGGCCATTCAGCTCTTTATTACAGTAATCAGGTGCTTTAGACAGGCAAAGTAACACAGCTTCACTGAATTAAACAAATGCAGCATAAAAGAATACAACACATCTTTGCATCATTAAACAAATGTTCCACAGCATAAAAAATGCAACACATCTTAAAACAATATTCTACAAAAAATCAGGTGTCCATAGGTGTGTGAATTCATATCTGGGTCTTCAATTTGATTCTAATGATGAACATGTCTGCTTTTCAGAAAAGACCATGCAAAACGCAGCAAGCACAGCCAAGAGGATTAGATGGCAAAAAATAACCAAAATGAGGGCTCAAATCAATAAAATAGAAACAAATAGAATAATACAAAGAATCAGTGGAACAAAGAGCTGGTTCTTTGAAAAAATGACAAAAATATACAAACCCTTAAACAAATTAACTAAAAAACAGAGAGAGAATATTCAAATTAATAAAACCAGAAACAAAAATGGGACATAACAGCAGACATAGAGGAAATCCAGAGAATCATAAAGGTGTACTTTAACAGGCTATACTCCACCAAATTGGAAAAAAAAATAAAACAGAAGTGGATAATTTTCTTCATAGGATCTACTTACCCAAGCTAAATCAAGATCACATAAACAATTTAAATACACCTATAAGCGCTAGTGAAACAGAAGCAGTCATTAATATTCTCTCAACTAATAAAAGCTAATAAAGCAGAGAGAGTTACGTAGAATTCAACTAGACCTTCAAAGAAAAGTTAATGCCAGGACTTTTCAAATTATTCCAAAAAATCAAAAAGAAGGAACATTGCTCAGTTCATTTTATGAGGCCAAAGTTACCCTGATATCCAAATCACATAAAGACTCAGCAAAAAAAAGAGAATTGAATCTATATAGAATTGAATCTAAATAGAGAAAGGTAAATTGAATATAGATTCAATTCTCCTTATGAATATAGATGTAAAAATACTCAATAAAATACTTGCAAACTGAATCCAAGAATACATCAAAAAGATCATCTACCATAGTCAAATAGGTTTCATCCCAGAGATGCAGGGATGGTTCAACATATGAAAATCTGTCAATGTAATCTACCATACAGAAAAGGCCTTTGACAAAATCAAGCACCTTTTCATGATCAAAGTCTTGGGTAGATTAGGGATACAAGGAACATACTTGAATATAATAAGAGTAATTACAGCAATCTTATAGCCAACATTATATTAAATGGAGAGAAACTTGAAGCAATTCCACTAAACTCAGGAAAAAGTCAAGTTGTACACTCACTCCTTTTCTATTCAATATAGTAGTTGAAGTTTTAGCTAGAGCAATTAGATAATTGACAGATCAAGGGGATACAAATTGTAAAGGAAGAAGCCAAAATATCATTATTTGTATATGATATGATAGCATACACAACTGAGCCTAAAACTTCCACCAGGGAACTCCTACCACTGATAAAAAAAACTTTTAGTTAAGTGGCTGGACACAAAATTAACTAAAAAAACAAACAAACAAACAAAAAAAAAAACAAAAAAAACCTATTAGCCCTCCTATATACAAATGGCAAATGGACTGAGAAAGAATCCAGGTAAATAGCACCCTTTCACAATAGCCATAAATATTTTAAAATATCTTGGAGTAACTCTAACAAAGCAAGTGAAAGATCTGTATGACAAAGTTAGAAATTGAAGAAGATGGAAAGATCTCTCATGCTCAGAGGTCTGTAGGATTAACATAGTAAAGATGGCCATCCTACCAAAAGGAGTCTGCAGTTCCAAGGCAAGCCCCAACAAAATTCAAATACAGTTCTTTACACAACATGATAGATGATTCTCAACTTCATTTGGGAAAAAAAAAAAAAAAAAAAAAAAACCCGGGAGATTCAAGACAATCTTGAACAATAAAAGAACTGCTGGAGGCATCACCATCCCTGATATCAAGTTGTACTACAGAGCTATAGCAATGGATGCTTTTGATATGGCAACTTGATAATCCAAAGCAAGTACATTCCCCATTTGTTATATAAATTGATCAATTGATTCCTAGTGTTTATTAATGTGAGCTAAACCCACCAAATCATAAAACTTTCTGGAGAACTGATAAAACTAGAACCTTCTTCTAAAATATCTAATCAGTGTCATGTACCACTTTTATAGTTCATATTGATGTTTCAATGCCTTAATTATTCCCTTCATCTTAAATATAAACAAATTTTCCTTTAATAAACATAGAAATGTAGATTGAGTTCATATAAATAATTATGCACTGGCAGTAATGAGAAACAAACATCAAATACACACACACACACCCTTATGTCATTCACTGTAACTTTGAATCTTGTTGTTCTCTTAAGTGAAGTGATAAGGTTACAGAACTTGAATTGACTTGGCTCAGTAATTAACTTGTGATTGTATCTGTGAGGTTTTTCAAAGTCACTTCTTAAACATCAAAGTAAACTGTCATTTTAAAATAATTTGCCTTATCTCTTTTGCATTTCTTGTAATGAGCACATAATCATAACAATATCTGTTTAAGAAACAGGAACCTCCTAGGCTATTATATCCAGTAGTTAGATACCAAGTAGTCTATATATTGCACAATTTTCCTTCTCAAATGCCCAGTGACATTGGAAAATGTAGGTAAACTCTGTGATAGGTTCCTGTATAGGTTAGCACCAAGTTTTGCTTTCACATAAGGTTTCTATCTTGATTCTCGTGTAATGTTAGTTTATTCATTATTTGAATATAAACATATATACATACATACACAGCATACATATATGTGAAATACATTGAGTATATCAATTCTATGTAATCCAGATTTCAAATATTACATATCTTTTTAAACTAATCTAATCCACATCAAATGCTAATATTTGACAAAATAATACTAAATTCAACTAAGGTGTATAAATATGTAAATTTATTCCTGAAGTCCAATAAACCTTGCATTACAGTTCAGAATGGCACAGAGAAATATATAGGGAAAGCTTAGACAGTGAAAAGCTACATGAAGAAAAGCTATAGCAATAGACAGAGATGACTAACTTTAGAAATTTATTTTTAAGTAAAGTTTGTGGAGAATACCAATTTGGTATTATTTTCATTAAATAGAAGGATTTGACATGTGAGCTCTTTGGTGACTCAAACAAAGTTCAGTGTCTTATTTCAGGCATTTAAATCTAAACAGCAAGATAATCATCTTGAAAAAATAAATTAAAGTCAACAAAATGCAATAAATATCTTTGATAAAAATTTATATGATAGCTATACAACTTGAGGCTGACTGTAAAATCTGATGAGAATAACAAAATTAAAACAAAAACAAAATGCTGAATATAGGCCATTTTATCAACTCACAGAAGCAACTGGGCAAAGCAACATATTGATGAATTCCCCTGGAAGAGGAATATTGGAAACCTACTATTAAAATTTATCAAATGAGTAGATAATAAAATACAGTCAACTAAGCCGGGTGGTGGTGGCGCATGCCTTTAATCCCAGCACTTGGAAGGCAGAGCCAGGTGGATCTCTGTGAGTTCAAGGCCAGCCTGGGCTACAGAGTGAGTTCTAGGAAAGGCACAAAGCTACACAGAGAAACCCTGTCTCAAAAAAACAAAATTAAATTAAATAAATAATAATAAATAAAATATAGTCAACTGAACAGTTGATTGAAATTGGAATTGCTTTGGGTATATATCCAGAATTTGTTACTCATGAAAAGAACTAAAACTGATGACAAAAAAAGAGGTTTTCATTCTTATATCCATGGCATCCTTATCCACCATATTGAAATATAGAATCAAAGTAAATATCCAGCAATGGATGAAGATATAAAGAAAATAAAGTATACACACACACCACACACACCACACACACACACACACACACACACACACACACACACACTGAAATGTTGGTTGTTCAAAAAGAGAAATCCTATCACTTTTGACAAGAGATGACTCTGAAATTCATTAAACTAAGTTGCAAAAGTCAAGTACAGAAAGAGAAATACTTCATATCTTAATTTCACATGGGATCTAATAAAGTTAAGCTCAGAAGAGAGTGAAGACTACCAGAGACTGAGATCAATAATAAAGAGAATACCAGAGATGTTGATGAAAGGGTACAAAGTTTAGGTGAGAAGAATTATTCTTGAGACTGGTTGCACAGAAGAATGGGGAGAGTAAAGAAAAATTCTGTAGACTTCAAAACAACTAGGAAAACAAACGCTGTCTTATTCAAAAAAGTATTTGCTAAGTAAGATGATGCATATTTTAATCTTGCCAGTACTCCAACTCAACCATCTTGCCTGTAGTTCTACTTCTACTGACTGTGGTGTTACTTTGCTTTCTATTTTCAACAAAATGATGTTTTCTGAGACCTTTTAGAATTAAACTCTAGGACTTAAGATGAATTTTTTGTATGTGTTTTCAAAGGTTTGAAACATCTACTCTTTAACATTTGAATCAGTTACCTTCCTTAGTAAAAATATTTCTTCCTAGACCCCAAGAAGATTGCAAGGAGCAGGAATGAGTTTTTAAAAGTCAACTTCAGTTCAATTCATCAACATTTTCCCAGAACTACCCCTTCAAGCTTCCGAAGTAAATAAATCTGCTGCATGGTTGGTATTGGGCAATACCGCCCCTTGCACAGAAGATGTCTGTTACAGAAGGTGAAATCTCCAGAAAGCTGTCTCTCTCCATCGTCCCCTCAGCAATGTCCACTACATGAGAAGTCTGCTGGGTTTATTTTATGATAGTAGTTGATTACTTCTAAATTCATTTATATGGCTTAAAGTAAAAAGAAAGCGCAACAGAAAGGTTGCCATGTGTGCGCTAAAATACATCATGATGATTTTCTATAGAATCCATTCTAATTTTTTAAGAGTATTATTTGAATTAAAAATTTTATCTTGGAAATATATACTTTAAATACATGTAGTAGGCCCATGTAAAATATGTAAAGACTAAAGTTTTCACTTTACTACTCTGGTGGAATAATGAATGGTCCTAATGTCATATTCTATTAGTAATTACAAAGAAATTTACTTGACAAAAAAAATGGGCCTTGTAAAACTTATTGTTTTAGGTTTTTGTTTCTTTATTTAAGTGGGTTTTGTTGTAGTGTTGTATTATGCTTTAGGGTTTTTAGTTCTTTTGTTTTATATTTTTCTTCATGGTAAATTGCTATAGCTCTTTTTTCAAACTAAAACAATAGTTATCTCAAGTCTTTAAGCAGTTATATCCAGTTATTTTTTTTTTGAAAGGAAAAAATATACTTTATTTCAATCATTACAGGTTCTGGAGGGGGAAATGCCTCTTCTGATATGGTACCTATTTTTAATCTTTGTTCTCAAGTTTGTTTTTTATTTTACTTTCAGTTTCTAAAAGGTATTTGTCATATTTTAAATTCTGTTTTTAAAACTTTTATTTATTTATTTAATATCCTAACCAGTTTCCCCTCCCTCCTGTCTTCTCAGTCCCTCCATGACCTCCCTTCTGCCTCCCCACCCCATATCTACTCCACCTCTGTTTCTACTCAGAAAAAGGACAGGCCTCCTATAGATATCAACACAATACAGAAAGTTGTAGTAAGATGTAGATGAATTTCTAAAATGATCTTATTAAATAAAAAAAAAAAAAACAAGGAGCCAAATATAGGAGTGAAAGCCTTAGAGATCAGGGAAATAGGGAAAGCCACCAGCCAACCTTACCTCACCAACTCTGCAGCTTCCAAATGTGAGCTACTTCCTGTCTTACCCATGCCTTTATTGCCTTGCTGTTCTGCCCTCTCATTGGCTCTCTTAGGCCAGCTACCTCACTTCCTCTTCCTATGCAGGTCTGTCAATTTCTGTGTGTCTGTGCAGACCTCCAGGTCTCTATGCTTGGTACTAAGATTAAAGGCATGTGTCACCACACCTAGCTCTGTTCCCTACAGTGTCCTTGAACACACAGAGACAGGTAAGTGATAGGATTAAGGGCGTGTGCTGCCACTGCCTGACTTCTATGTTTACTTAAAATGGCTTGCTTTTTCCTATGATCTCCGGCAAATTTTATTAAAGCACAAAGAAAATACCACCACAGTAAGACTAATGCTTCATCTTGTATTAAGGCTGGGCAAGGCCACCTAGTATAAGGAATAGAGTCCCAAAAGCCAGCAGAAATGTCAGAGACAGCCCTTGATCCCACTGTTAGGAGTCCTACAAGAAGACCAAGCTATACAACTGTCGCATATATGCAGAGGGGCTAGGTCAGTCGCATGCATGCTCCCTGGTTGTTAGTCAGTCTCTGTGAGCTCCTATGAGCCCAGGTTGGTTGATTCTGTGGGGTTTTCTTCTGATGTCCTTGACCCAGTCAAGCTCCTACAATCCTTCCTCCCTCTCTTCAAAAGGATTCCCTGACCTAATAATATTTGACATGGATCTCTGCATTTGTTTCCAACAGTTACTAAATGATGCCCTTGTGATGGCTTTTGGGCTAGGCACCAATCCATGAGTATAGTAGAATATCATGAGGCATCATTGCATTGACATTTTTTTTCTCCAGGCATATTTGGTTCTATCCTAGGTCTCTAAGCCATCTGACCTCTGTGTCCTGGTGCTCCAGCCAGTGTTAGAGGTGTGACATCCTGTCCTTTTAGTTCTTTCATATGAAGTTGAGTATTATTTCTTTGAGGTCTGTAAAGAATCATTTGGGGATTTTTAATGGGGGTTGTATTGAATCTGTAGATTGCCTTTGGAAAGGTAGTCATTTTTACTATGTTACTCCTACAGATCCCTGAGCATGGATGGTCTTTCCATCTTCTGATATCTTCTTCAATTTCTTTCTTCAATGACTTGAATTTCATATCATACAGGTCTTTCTTGATTAGAGTTACACAAAGGTATTTTATATTATTTGTGGTTATTGTAAAAAGTGTTGATTTCTTGCTTTCTTTCTTGACTCCTTTGTCATTTGTATGTAGGAGGCCAACTAATTATTTTAGTTAATCTTTAGTTAATGTCCAACCTCTTTAGTGAAACTCTTTATCAGCTGCAGAAGTTCCCTGGTACAAGTTTTGGGTCACTTATGTATAGTAAAATATCATCTGCAAATTATGATACTTTAACTTCTTCCCTTCCAATTTGTACCCCTATGATCTCCTTTTGCTGTCTTGTTATTCTAGCTAGAACTTCAAGTACTATATTGAATAACTATGGAGAGAGTGGACATCCTTGTCATGTTCCTGATTTTAGTGGAATGCCTTTTAGTTTCTCTTCATTTAATTTGATGTTGGCTATTGGTATATTGCTTTTACTATGTTTAGATATGACCCTTGTGTCCCTGATGTCTCCAAATCTTTTATCATGAAGGGATGTTGGATTTTGTCAAAAGTTTTTTCAGCATGTAATGAGATGATCATGTGTTTTTGTTGTTGTTTTTGTTTGTTTATATGGTGGATTACATTGACAGATTTTCTTATATTGAACCATCACTACATCTCTGGGATGAAGCCTACTTAGTTATAGTGGATGATCTTTTTGATGTGTTCTTGGATTCAGTTTTCCAGTACTTTATTGAGTATTTTTGCATCTATCTCCATATGGGAAATTGGTCTGTAATTCTCTTTTTGATGAGTATTGTGCAGTTTGGGTATCTGTGTGACTGTGGACTCATGAATGAATCTCATGATGTCTCCCCTGTTTTTGCTTTGTGGAATTATTTGAGAAGTATTGATATTAGCTCTTCTTTGAAGGTCTGTTAGAAATGTGGACTGAAACCCACTGGCTCTGGGCTTTTTTGGTTGGAGACTTTTAATGACTGACTCTATTTCCTTGGGGGATATAGGTCTATTTAAATTGTTTCTTTGATCTTGATTTAACTTTGGTAAGTGTTATCTATAAATAAAAATGTCCATTTCTTTTAGATTTTCCAATTTTTTAGAGTATAGGTTTTTGATGTATGACCTTATAATTCTTTGGATTTCTTAGATGTCTATTGTTATGTCTCCTCTTTCTCTTCTCGTTTTGTTAACTTGGTTATTCTCCCTGCCTTTTATTAGTTTGGATAAGGATTTGTCTATCTTGTTGAGTTTCTCAAAGAACCAACTCTTCATTTCATTGATTCTATGTATTATTCTCTTTGTTTCTATGCTATTGCTTTCAGCCCTCAGTTTGATTATTTCCTGCCATCTATTCCTCTTTTATGTCTTTGCTTCTTTTTGTTCTAGATCTTTCAGGTGTACTGTTAAGTCACCGGTATAAAATCACTCTAATTTCTTTATGCAGGCATTTAGTGCTATTAACTTTCCTCATAGCACTACTTTCATCATGTCCCATAAGTTTGGATATGTTGTGCATTCATTTTCATTGAGTTCTATAATTTCATTCTTTATTTCTGTCTCAATCTAATGGCAATTCAGCAGACAGTTGTTCGTTTTTTTATGAGTGTGTATGCTTTCTTTTGTTTCTATTCTTGTTGAGATTCAAATTTAATCCATGGTAAGCTGTCAGGATACAGGGGTTTATCTCAGTCTGTTGAGATTTGCTTTGTGACTGAGTACATGGTTAATTCTGCAGAAGGCTCCATGAGATGCTTAAAAGGTATATTCTTCTGTTAGGGTGAAATTCTGTAGATATCTATGTGCATTTAAGTCATAACATCTGCTAGTTCCATTATTTCTTTGTTTACATTCTGTCTGGACAACCTGTTCATTTTTGAGTTCGATGTAGAAGTCTCACACAATTAATGTGCTATGGAAAGTCTTTCTGTATGTTTTGAATATGTGTTGCTATGATTGGTAAATAAAGAAGCTGCTCTGGCTTATGGCAAGTCAGGTCATAGCCAGACAGGAAATCCAATAGAGAGACAAGAAGAAGAAAGGCAGAGGTGAGGGAGATGCCAAACCACCCTCCAAGGAACATATAATGGGACACAGGTAAAGGTATGGAACACGTGGCAATGCATGGATCAATAGTTATAGGTTGAGTTAAGCTATAAAAGCTAGCTAGCAAGAAGACTGCCATAGGCTGTACAGTTTATAAATAATATTAAGCCTATGAGTGATTGTTTTATAAGCAGCTGTGGGACTGTGGGGCTGGGTGGGACCAGAGAAAACTTAGGCCTTCACTAATGTGTTGGGTTGGATGTGATTTAAACTTTAGTGATGTTTCTTTTACAAATGTAGGTGCCCTTTCATTTCTGGTATAGATGCTGAGAACTGGTTACTGAGTCATGCTGAATCAGACTTCCTTCTTAGATCAGGCAGATAAACAATCTGCTGGCCTTAGAGTTTACAGAGACCCAACATATACACTGCAGGCCTGCAAAAGAACACTTTCTGTAGTCTCCCTTTTCCCCTACACATACACATATCTCCAATGGATAACACAATTTTTCCTTCCAAACTTTCTTTCTCCAACCCATTGCTTTGTCCAACTTCAACCAGCATTTCCTTTGGAACCCACAGTCCACTCTAACCACAGAAGCAAGCAGGCTAACTGTAAATCTTCACTTCTTCCTCCTTCCCTCCAAGCCCAGTCTCATCTCCAGCACTGCAGCACAACTTCTGCTTTGGCCTCACCTAAACCCTAACCCTATTCCCAGGAAATTCACTAAGCAGATCCTGGTAAATACTCATCTTTTCTCCCTCCACTGACCCTCCCTCAGCCTTCTACCACCTGCCCATCCTTATTCCTAAGTGTCATCTCACAATACCTAGAAATTCATTTTACCTGGAACTCCCAAAAGCCATAGCTATCAGGATCCCTGAAGAATTTCCTACCAAAAAAACAGACAGCCAACACACTCTTCTAGAACCAGAGATTAAGCAGAAACCAAGAAACAAAACACCCAACAAATAAAAACAGAACTAGATATCAGCAAATAGAATTACAGTTTTCCCAATTCCTGATGCCTAGATGCCAGAATAAAAGCACAAGCAATTACAGCCAGAACTATATGTCTCCACTAGAGCCCAGCAACACTGTCACAGCAGGCTCTGAGTAACACAACATGGCTGAAGCACAATAAAAAGACCTTAAAATGGCCCTTATGAATTTGACAGGGGTACTTCAAGATGGAGTGCATAAGTCCTTTAAAAAAATTAAACAAACAAACAGTGGAAGGAAATAAATGAAACAGTTCCAGTCTGAAAGTGACAATAGAATCAATAAAGAAAACCAAAACTGAGGGAAATGTGCTGCCCTTTCCTGCCCTCTTGCCAAGAAAACAGCCCCCTGCAACACCAGTTAAAAAAGAGACATCAGCACACCCTGTAGCCGTTGGGAACAGCCATTGGAGCCCCAGAGATCAGTCAGCTGCCTCTTCTCCCACCGGTTCTCAAAGAAAACACCCCCACCCTGCAACACAAGTGAAATTCAGAGACATAAGCACCCCTGCCCTCTCCCCATCCCACTCCCAGCCCCTAGATTGAGCACATCCTCCCCCCAGCCAGACCCAACTTGACTGCCCTTCCTGCCTCTGAAACTGTGACACCAGTGAAAACCAGAGATATAAGCCCAACCTGCACTGATTGGGAACAGATTGGACCAATAGCCCAGATTAGACCAAGAGCTCTCATTAGACCAAGAGTATCAACTGGAACAAAAGAGGCTCCCTCAGACACAGACAGCACTTACATGGAGTGGAGGAAGAGATGGGTAGATGCCAGTGCAAAAATACAGTCAGCAACATAAGAACTAATATGACACCAAGAGAACCTAGTGGTGCTACATCTGCAAGACCTGAACATCCCAAAGCAGAAGACCAGATAAAATAGACCTTAAAAATGACTTTAAGAAGATGATAGAAGTTTTTAAAGAGGAAATGAAAACTCCCTTAAAGAATTCGAACAAAAGAAAAAATTGAAAGAAATCAATAAATCCTTTAAAGAAAGTCAAGAAAAAGCAATTAAATAGGTGAATGAAAAAAAAAAAACAAGATTTGAAAACTGAAATAAAGGAAATAAAGAGACACAAACTGAGGTAAAGCTGGAAATGGAAAATCTGAGTAAGTGAACAGGAACTACAAATGAAAGCATAATGAACAGAATGCAAGAGATGGAAGAGAGACTCTCTGGCATTGAAGATACAATAGAGGAAATAGATTCATCAGTCAAAGAAAACACTAAAGCCAAAAAAGTCTTAACAAAAACATTCAGGAAATTTGGGACACCATGAAAAGACCAAACCTAAGAATAATAGGGACAGAAGTAGGAGAAAAATACCAACTCAAAGGCACAGAATATATACTCAACAAGATCATAAAAGAAAACTTTCCCCCAACTTAAAGAAGGAAATGCCTATAAAGGTACAAGAAGCTTACAGAACACCAAATAGATTGGATCCACAAAAAACACCCCTTGCCACAATAATAGTCAAACCATTAAACATACAGAATAAAGAAAAAATATTAAGAGCTGCAAAAGAAAAAGGCCAAGTAACATATAAAGGCAGACCCATCAGAAAAACATCTGACTTCTCAATGGAGACTCTAAAAGCTAGAAGGTCTTGGACAGATGTTATGCAGACATTAATAGACCATGGATACCAACCCAGACTATTATATCCAGCAAAACTCTCAATCAACATAGATGGAATAAACAAAATATTCCATGATAAAACCAGATTTAAACAATACCTATCTGCACATCCAGCCCTACAGGAAATACTAGAAGGAAAAATGCAATCTAAGGAAGTCAGATGCAACCATGAAAATACAGGCAATAGATAATCCCACACCAACAAATACCAAAGAAGAGAAACACACAACACTACCAACAAAAAAATAACAGGAATTAACAATCAATGGTCATTAATATCCATTAATATCAGTGGACTCAGTTCTCCTATAAAAAGACAAGGGCTGACAGAATGGATATGAAAACAGGATCCATCCTTCTACTGCATAGAAGAAACAAACCTCTACTTTAAAGGCAGACATTACCTCTGAGTAAAAGGCTGGGAAAAGATTTTCCAATCAAATGGACTTAAGAAGCAAGCTGGTGTAGATATCCTAATGTCTAGTAAAATAGACTTCAAACTAAAACCAATCAAAAGAGATTGGGAAGGACATTACATACTTATCACAGGGAAAATCCACCAAGATGAAGTCTCAGTTCTGAACACTTATGCCCCAAATTCAAGGGCACTCACATTTGTAAAAGAAACATTACTAAAGATTAACTCTCACTCAAACCCCACACACTAGTAGTGAGAGATTTCAACACCCCACTCTCACCACTGGGAAGATCTGCCAGACTGAAACGTAACAGAGAAATAAGGGATCTAACAGAAGTTATGACTCAAATGGATTTAATAGATATCTACAGAACATTCCACCCTAACAAAAAAATAATATACCTTCTTCTCAGCACCCCATATAATCTTCTCTAAAACTGACCACATGCTCAGTCACAAAGCAAATCTCAACAGATACAAAAAAATTATGAAAAAAGGTAACCTCCTGTATTTTATCAGACCACCATGGATTAAAGTTAGATTTCAACAACAACAAATTTTACAGAAAGCCTACAATCTTATGGAAACTGAAAAATGCCCAAAAGAGTCACCAATAGATCAAGGAAGAAATAAAGAAAGAAATTAAAGATTTCCTAGAATTCAATTGAAAATGAATGTACAACTTATGCAAACTTATGGGACACTATGAAAGCAGTGCTAAGAAGAATATTCATAGCACTAAATGTGCACATAAAGAAGTTGGAGAAATCTCACACTACTGTCATAACAGCACAACTGAAAGCTCTAGTACAAAAGGAAGCAAACTCACCCAGGAGGAATCAACACCAGGAAATAATTGAATTGAAGACTGAAATCAATTCAATAAAAACAAAGACAACAATACAAAGAATCAATAAAACAAAGAGTTGGTTCTTTGAGAAAATCAACAAGATAGACAAGCCCTTATCCAAATTAACCAAAAGACAGAGAAAGCATCCAAATTAACAAAACCAGAAATGAAAAGGGAGGCATAACAACAGACAATGAGGAATGCCAGAGAATCATCAGGTCATACTTCAAAAACCTGTACTCCACAAAATTAGAAAATCCAAAATAAATGCATAATTTTCTGGATAGGTACCACATACCCAAATTAAATCAATACTAGATAAACAATTTAAATAAACCTATAACCCCTAAGGAAATAGAAACTGTGATTAAAAGTCTCCCAACCAAAAAAGTCCAGTACCAGATGGTGTCAGCACGGAATTCTACCAGAATTTCAAAGATCAGCTAATACCAATACTCTTCAGACTGTTCTGCACAATTGAAGCAAAAGAAACACTGCTGAACGCTTTTTATGAGGCTACAGTTACCCTTATACCCAAACCACACAAACATGCAACAAAGAAAGATAATTACAAACCAATCTCCCTCATGAACACTGACACAAAAATACTCAATAAAATACTGGCAAACAGAATTCAAGAATGCATCTAAAAGGTCATCTACCATAATCAAGTAAGCTTCATTCCAGAGATGCATGGATGCATGCATATGAAAATCTCTCAATGTAATCCACCATATAAACAAACTGAAAGACAAAAACCACATGGCAACCTCATTAGATGCTGAAAAATCTTTTGACAAAATCTAACATCCTTTCATGATAAAGGTCTTGGAGAGATAAGGAATACAAGAAAGATACCAAAACATAATAAAGGCAATTTACAGCAAGCTTACAGCCAACATCAAATTAAATGGAGAGAAACTCAAAGTGATTCCACTAAAATTGAGAACAAGACAAATGTGTCAGTTCTCCCCATATCTATTCAATATAGTACTCAAAGTTCTAGCTAGAGTGAAAAGACAACAAAAAGAGATCAAGGGGATACAAATTGGAAAGAAAAAAGCCAAAGTATCACTATTTACAAATAACATGATAATACACATAAGTGACACCAAAAATTCTACCAGGGAACTTCTACAGCTGATAAACACCTTCAGCAACATGGCTGGATACAAGACTAACTCAAAAAAAAATCAGTAGATATCCAATATATAAATGATAAATGCACTGAGAAAGAATTCAGAGAAACATCAGTCTTCACAATACCCACAAATAATATAAAATAAATTGGAGTAACTCTAACTAAGCAAGTGAAAGATCTGTATGAAAAGAACTTTAAGTCTTTGAAGAAAGAAATTGAAGAAAATATCAGAAAATGTAAATATTTCCCATGCTTATGAGTAGGTAGAATCAACATAATAAAATGGCAATCTTACCAAAAGTAAACTATAGATTCAATGTAATCGCCATCAAAATCCCAACACAACTCTTCATAGACTTCGAACTTCATATGGAAAAACAAAAAACCCAAGATAGCCAAAACAATCATGTACAAAAAAGCAACCTCTGGAGGCAGCACCATCTCTGACCTCAACCTCTACTCTAGAGCTATAATATTAAAAATAGTTTGGTATTGGCATAAAAACTGGCATGTGGACCAATGGAATCAAATTGAAGTCCCTGATATTAATCCACAAACCTATGAACATCTGACTTTTCACAAAGAAGCCAAGACCATACAATGGAAAAAAGAAAGCATCTTCAACAAATGGTGCTGGTGCATCTGGATGTCAACATGTAGAAGATTGCAAATAGATCCATATCTATAGCCATGCACAAAACTCAAGTTTGAGTTGATCAAAGACTTCAGCATAAATCCAATTAAACTAAACCTGATAGAAGAGAAAGTGTAGATGCAACAGTCTTATTAAATAAGAAACACAGAGCCGGATAGACAGGTGCGATGGTGGCGGCAGGCAGAGGCAGGTAGGCTCAGCGGCAGCCTGCAGAGGTAAACAGGCCCAGCAGAGGCAGGCAGGCCTGCCAGAGGCAGACAAGCTCCTGAGTGAGGTAACCCAAACTCAGAAAGACAGTCATGGTATGTATTCACTCATAAGTGGATTCTAGATATAAAATAAAGAACAATCAGACTACAACCCACAGAACCATGGAGGCTATATATATAGCATGGAGGTCCCTAGGACGACTATGGTTTATAATAAATTTCAGTTTTACTCAATTACTGAGCAAGCCTCAATGAAACATCTCACTATTAAGATAAGAATACATACTCTATCAAGCTGATTATAGAAAAATAAATTAATTAATTAATTTTAAACAATAAAAAATAAAAAGAAAAGAAAATTTTGAAATATTAAACAAACAAACAAACATTTTACTAAAATTAAAAAAAAGGAAAACTAGGGACTCATCATTCCTCTCCACATTCTATTCCTTTCCTTGTTTTATATATTTTAAATTTTTTTATCGGTGGATTCTGCTGGAGTTTATCGGTCGATTCTGCTGGAGGATCCAATGCAGATAAGCACTGGAGGGCTCCTGTTGCAAATCACCCTCTGGAGCAATGGAAGGATCTTTCTACTAGTACATGGAGGCGACCCAATCTAGTGTTGGTGTGGCCCCAGAATTTGGTTTATGTCTTTCCTCAGGACAATGAGGTTCCTCTTTGGATTCCTGAGCACTGAACACACCCTATGGCTGCTGCTGAAGCCCAACATGACAGAGACCTAATGGGTCTTCATGAAAAAAATCTACCCTTCTGATGCCAATGGAGATTGAGAGCCCAATATGTCCAGCTTTGGCAAGCATTAATGTAAACCTAGGAACTGTAGCCATGAGATTGGATTCTCCAGAAGAGCTGCCAGCTAAAGTCATGCTGAGATCAAGAAGAACGGCCTTGGCAGTTCGTGTTCCTGGAGTTATATCCATGCCAGTGGATGTCCACACAATCAGAAGAGAATTTGACATTGCTGCTGCCACTGTTGCTGTTATAACAATGGCACACACCACTGCTACTGTTTTTGGGATTACTATTTCATAATTGCTTACTACAGCTAACACAGTGGAGACCCTGGCAACAAAAGTAGCTACCACAGTTAGCTAATCTTTCATTCTATTGGGCATGATTAATTTAATTCAGTAGTTATATACATCTCGATTGGCGTTGAAAATTATAAATTTATAAACTCAAGTTCTAGTTGCTTTGGGGATACTATCTTACAAGGACTCCAACGTACAGTATGGCTCATTAAGGAAGGGAATGGCTCAGTTGCCTTTAGCCTACTGGATATGGGTGGGTTAGGACCTCTGTTGGTCTTTTCTGTGTCAAACACACAGATTGCAAGCCCAGTGCCATTTTGAGATCTTTGGCAGCAATTAACCATGCAGCTCACACATGATTGAGCCTGTATGATAATGAGTATTCAGAAACAGGTAATGCCTGGGGGGTACTCACCAACCTACGACAGAGCACCTGTGTGGCCTGGGCAGGCATCTCCATGATGGGTAAGGTGACCTGCTGACGTCCCACACAATCCAAGCCAGAAGCTCATTTTTTAATAAAAGGGGGACCTGCAGGGCCCTGACCCCCATTTTGGGTAACTGTTGCCTTGCTTGCGGACCTTGACCTTGATATCCTTCCTATGCTAATTCCCTGCCAGGTTCCACCCTCCTGAATGATTAAGGGAAGTTCCTTGTCTGTGTATCCTGAATAATGGGCGTTAACAGCTTGGATGCAAGATTGTAAAACATCAGCAGCAAACTTCTGTCCTCCAGGGTCCTCCCATTGTGCTGTAAGCCTGTATTTAAGACCTCCTACCCCCTTCAAGAAATGACATTTGACATTTAAAATTAAAATAAATATAATTGAATGAATATTGCGCATGTAATCTATGAATACCACAAATGTGATTAATATCATGAGTGTAAGTAATGAATATCATGAGTGTAATTTAATAAATAAATAAATAAGAAAGAAACACAGAGCCAAATGCAGAGTTAAAAGCCCAAGAGGTCAGAGCAGTAGCTAAGAGGTGATACTAAAAACCCTTCACTACCTCTGTCATCCTTCCCCTGAAAAAGAGACCTACTTCCTGTGTATCTGTCTTATTATTGACTTTCTGTTCTTCTCATTGGTTGTAAACCCAACCACATGACCTCCTTGTCACTGCCTGTCTATACAGACCTCTAGGTCTTCTATGGTTGGTATTGAGATTAAAGGTGTGTGTCTCCATGCTCGCTGTATCCTTGAACACACAGAAATCTGCCTGTCATGTGATCAGGATTAAAGGTGTGCACCATCACTGCCTGGCTTCTGCTATGGCTTGCTATTAGCTCTGACCCCCAGGCTACTTTATTTAACATACAAATAAAATCACATTTCAGTACAAATGAAATATCACCATAAGAAAGTAGTAAGTAGCCTTGAACGTATTGACACAAGAGACCACTTCCTACATATAACACCAGTAGCACAGACACTGACAGCAACAATCAATAAATGGGACCTCCTGAAACTGAGAAGCTTCTATAAGGCAAAAGACATGGTAAATAAGACAAAACAACAGTCTACAGAATGGGAAAAAAATCTTCACCAACCCTACATCTGACAGAGAGCTGATCTCCAAAATATATAAACAACTCACGAAACTAGACATCAAAATACCAAACAATCCAATTAAAAAATGGACTACAGAGCTAAACAGAATTCCCAACAGAAGAATTTCAAATGACCAAAATATATTTAAGGAATTGTTCAACATCCTTAGCCATCAGGGAAATGTAAATCAAAATGACTCTGAGACACCATCTTACACCTGTCAGAATGTCTAAGATCAAAAGCACTGATGACAGCTTATATTAGAGAGGAATTGGAGCAAGAGGAAGACTTCTACACTGTTGATGTGAATTCAAACTTGTACAGCCACTATGGAAATCAGTATGGTGGTTTCTCAGAAAATTGGGAATCAATCTACCTCAAGGCCCAATAATACTACTCTTGGGCATATACTCAAGGAATGCACATTCATACCACAAAGACACTTGCTTAACTGTGTTCACAGCAGCATTATTCATAATAGCCAGAACCTGGAAACAACCTAGATGCCCCTCAACAAAATAATAGATAAAGAAAATTATGGTACATATTCACAATGGAATACTACCCATTAGTAAACAATGACATCATGAGGTTTGCAGGCATATGGATGGAACTAGAATATATCATTCTGAGTGAGGTAATCCAGACTCAGAAAGACAAACATTGTGTGTGCTCACTCATAAGTAGTTACTAGATATAAAGCAAAGGATAACCAGACTACAACCCACAGCTCCAGAGAATCTAGGTAACAAGGAGGACCCTAAGAAGGATGCATGGATTACCCTGGTAAGAGGAAATAGATGAGATTTCCTGAGTAATCTGAGGCTGAGGCGGGCAATGGAGGGTAGGGGATGGGTAATGGGAGCATGGGGGAATGGGATGGTTGTGCTGTAATGGGGCTGACTGGGAGAGCAATGAGGGAGATATCTTAAGGGAGACATCATGGGGAAAAGGCGAAACCTGGTGTGAGAGAAGTTCCCAAGAATCCACATAGATGACCCCAGCTTAGACTACTAGCAGTGGTGGAGTGGAGGGGGCGTGCCTGATCTTGCCTACCCAGGTGATTAGATTGGTGGATGCCATAACTGTCATCATACTACCTTCATCCAGTAACTGATGGACACAGATGCAAAGAGCCATGGCCAAGCACCAAGCCAAGCTCCAGAAGTTCAATCAAAGAGAGGGAGGAGAGATTCTATGAGCAAGGGGCATCAACACCATGATGGGGAAACTTAAAGATACAACTGAACCAAGCTAGTGGGAACTCATGAACTTTGGACTGACAGTTGTGGAGCCTGCATAGGACTGGGCAGGGCCCTGACAGTGGGAATAGGCTCTATCCCTGGTGCATGAACTGGCTTTTTGGACCCCATTGCCTATGGTGGGACACCTTGCATAGCCTTGATGCAGGGTAACCCCATTGCCTATGGTGAGATACCTTGCACAGCCTTGATGCAGGGCAAGTGGCTTGGATCTGCCTTTACTGAATGTGCTGGGCTTTGCTGACTCCCTATGGGAGGCCATACCTTTTCAGCAGAGAGGATAGGGGGTGCATTAGGGGGAAAAACTGAGAGGAGTGGGAGGAGGGATGAAGGGGAATCTGTGGTTGTTATATGGAATGAATGAAAAAATTTTTAGTAAAAAAAGAGTGCAAAAAAAAGATAAACAATATAATCACCAAATGGTTATCTCATTAGATACAGAAAAGGCCTTTGACAATATCCAACATCCCTTCATGATAAAAATCCTGGAGAGATTAGGGGTACAAGGGACATAACTCAACATAATAAAAGCAGTCTACAGCAAGTCCACAGCCAACATTAAATTAAATGGAGAGCAACTCATGGCAATTCTACTAAAATCAGGAACAAGACAAGGTTGTCCACTGTCTGTATACCTATTCAATATAGTACTTGAAATCTTAGCTAGAGCAATAAGACAATTGAAGAAGATGAAAGGGTTACAAATTGGAAAGAAAGAAATCGAAGCATCTTTATTTGCAGATAATATACATAAATGTATAGTACACATAAATGACTCATAAATTTCCACAAGGAAACTCCTATAGATGATAATCAGCAAATTAGTTGGATATAAAATTAACTCAGTAAAACCACTAGCCTTCCTATGTACAAATGACAAATAGACTGAGAAAGAAAGCAGGGGAACAGCACCTTTCACAATAGCCTTAAATAATATAAAATTTCTTGGGTTAACTAACTAAGGAAGTAAAAGACATGTAAGATAAAGACATTGAAGAAATTGAAGAGGATATCAGAAGATACAGAGATATTACATGTTTATGGATCAATATAGTAATTAATATAAATGGTCATTCTACCAAAAACAATCTATATATTCAATGCAATCTATGTCAAAATTCCAACACGATCCTTCACAGATCTTGAAAGAACAATTTTCAGTTTCATTTGAAAACACACAAAACAAACTAACAAAAAAGGGTATCTCAGAAATTCCTGAGTAGTAAAAGAACTGCATATGTCTCATCATCCCTGATTTTAAGTTGCACTACAGAGACATAGTAATAAAAATGTCATGGTATTGGCACAAAAACAGGCATGTTGATCAATGAAATTGAATTGAAGACCCAGAAATAAATTCATGCACCTTTAGACATTTGGCTTTTATAAAGAAATCAGAAACACTCACTGGGGTTGAGGGGGGATGCACCTTTAACAATTGGTGCTGTTCAAACTGAATAATTGCATAAAGAATAATCCAAATAGATCCATGCCTATCACTCTGCACAAAACACAACTCCAAATGGATCAAAGACTTCAACATAAAACCTGGTACACTTAATCTGATAGAAGATAACGTGGGAAATAGCCTTGAACTCATTTGCACAGGAGAAAACTTTCTGAACGGAACATCATTAATGATGGCATTAAGATCAACAAATAATAAATGGGACCTTGTGAAACTGAAAAGCTCCTCTGAATGGCAAAGACACAAATTGAAAAGGAAGAAGTCAAAATATTTTATGTGCAAATGATATGATATATACATAAGTGACTAAAAAAATTCCACAATGGAACTCTTAAAGCAAATTGGTACCAAAATTGGGGCAGATATTTCTATGTAGGGCATACATTGAGCACTTGAGCAGCCAATATGTTAAGTAGAAACAACAAGCTAAATAGAAATGACTGGACAGTGCTTCATAGAGATGGAGCAGCTAAATGCAGCTCCATGTTAAATGCAGCTCCATGTTATACGCAGCTCCCAGTTAAACAAAGCTTTAGGCCAAGCCCATGAGGTATAAAGCTCAGCTGTAAGGGACCTGAGTAGGGTAAAGCCAGCTGCCAGCACTAAGCCACTCAGTGAATTTAAGGTTTGGCTCACAGGGTCAGAGAACTCTACAGATACACAGTAAAGCAGGTCCAGACTGAAAAAAATTCTGAACAGGCTATATTGTGTTTGAAAATGTGTGTAGGTATTTAAGAAAAAAAAAGAAAATAGATAGAGACAGTCATATAAAAAACAAAGTTTAAAAAAATAGTCATTAAAGAAAGAATAAAGTAATATAAAAGAGAATAAGCCATGTAACAGTAAAAAATACACAAGGAGTCTGGATCCTGTGTAGTGCTTTGCTGACTTTGAATGTTTTGAATGCTCATAAGTGATCCATAGCTGCTCAGAGACATTGGATGGTTAAAAGGATTGCTGAATTCAAACAGCCTAGATACTTTAAGGATGTCTTAACTTAAAAACAGAATTCAGAAATGTACTGGATTAGGGAAGAGGTTAGGAATTTTTTACAGGAAATGAAAGGCTGTGGATTCCTTCAAAATTAGTAGATACCAAATTTGATTGAGGGGGAACACCTGAAAATCTTGTCTACAGACATAAAGAAATAAACTAGAAAATCTACAAAACAGGTGACATATATGTTGATCTGTTGACATGAAAACAGGTCTGAGACTGGATGAGATGTGATAAATGTTGTTGGTTATGGAGTCCTCGTGACTTATTGTTACATGCCATCCTTTCATATGGCATGGAGAGTGGTTTGGTTACACAGTCCAAACAAACTTACAAAGTTAACAAATGTCTTTCACCTGCTCAAACATAAAATAAAAAAAAATTGTCTTTGGCTGGCTTGTGTGTAACACACAGTCCATGCTTGTGTTAATGAAGATATGTATGTTACTTTTGAAAGTTTATATGTTTTCAGAGCAAAGGAACCAGGAACCCATGATGATGTGTGGCCCAGGTGATCCAGGCTTTCAGAGTGCCTCTGTTGCAGCTTCCTCGGAGTTCTGCATTCAGAATGACTTCAAGGCTGTTGGTTGAGATGATCAGCTTTGCTGACTATTCTAGCCAGGGCTTCAGATGGTCCTTGCACTTTCCCATTGCAATGAGACTGCACAGCAGATTATAGCTAGTTTTCTTAGAATTTGATCATTATCTTGATTTTCTCAGGTCTGCTGTGGATGCTGTTTCCCCCAGACAATAGAAAGCAGTCAGAAGAACACAATATTCACATTTCTAAGAGGTGGGGTGGGTGGTTTTGGGTCATTTGGTAGGTTATGGATGTTTCTCATCATTTAGTGGGGATATAGAAATATAGGACAAAAAGAGAACTATTCATCTCAAATATTGTACATTGGTATAGATTTTTTTATATTGGTACAAATTTAAGGTCATTTTTGTTATACCATAAGTATATATATTTCTACTCTAGTTTAAGGTATTATACCTATGTAACTCATTTTAAAATATAATATAAAGTTCTAGTCCTTGAAAGCTATTACTATAAACTGTTTAGGATAATTAAGAAACGTGGGTTAGTAGTTAGTTATCTATAACAATCAAACTTGTAATTATGTTAGGTATATTTTCAAGGTTAAACTGATTTATTTTAGATAAGTGATCTTCAAATGCTTAAGAGACTTACAGAATATGGCATTTATGATTTTTAATAGCCTAAGATTTTTCATGAAAGTGAGACACATCTGCTCCTAGCAGTACCAATCTACTTCATAAAAGAATGATGGCATCAAAGAACCTCCTTATAGAGTTTGCTTTCATTGTGGCAAAGCTAGCCACTGGGCAAGAAACTTCCCTTGCTTAGACTGCTGACAGTGTGCTGTACAAACTGGACAATCAGGACTCAAAGGAAAAGACTGCCAAACTTTCCCAAAGCAAAGAGGAACAGTTCTTCAAAATTCTTGCTTCAAAGAAAAGTCTGTCAGATATTCTAGACAAATAGAAGATAGATGCTCCAACATTGCAGGGGAACCTTGGGTAACTGTTCAGGCAGCCAGATGCTTCTATCATTTCTATAGTTTTGGAAGTTGCTTGCTCTGTACATCCTGTTTACTCAGGTAATATTATATACTTCCTGGGTCTCTGATGGAATTGAGGATGAGATAGTTATAGTTATCGTTTTCCTTGTCACCAATTTCAAAAAAGAAACTCACAGAATAGATATAAAGCATATAAAGTGGAGAGAAAAGCATAAATTGTTTGTATAAGAAAATGTTTTGGGGTTTAAAAATATAGTTTTAGGTTTATAATACAAGTTAGGACAGAAAATAAATTAGGTACAAAACTTTGGACTCATCAAAATAGGATAGATAATGGAGAATTTTCTCTGAATTTGGCAAATGTAAATGGACTGAATATTGTAAATGTAATTCTTACTTGATAATTTAGTTCTACTAAATTTTAATGTATATAGTTTTACTGTATTAAAGTTAAAACCTTTACTTTTTATTTAGAGAAAATGGGGAAATATTGTGGAATATTAGTTTAACTATGTAAAGATGTGTTGCATTTGTTTACCTTGACTGCCTAAGGTACCTGATTGGTCTAATAAAAAGCTATATGGCCAATAGCTAGGCAGGAGGTGTAGGTGAGACATCCAGGCAGAGAGACTAAGTAGAAGGGTGATCTACACAGGGACAGAGGGAGACAATGGAAGAAAGCGATATCAGGGAGATGGCAGGGGCCAGCCAGCCAGACACTGAGCAAACAGTAAAGCAGTACATACAGAATGAGAGAAAGGTAAAATGCCCTGGGGCAAATTTTAGACGAATAGAAACAGGTTAAATTAAGTTATAAGAGCAAGTGGGACAAGCATAAGCTAAAGACCAAGCTTTCATAATTAATAAAATATCTCCATGTTGTTATTTTGGAGCTATTTGGTAACCCAAAGAAAATTCCAACTACAGCTAACAAACATTTACAGGAAAGTAACTGAGTATAAAATTAATTCATAGAAGCAACTACAGATCTGCTAGAGGGTAATATCCAAATACATAAAGAACTTAAAAGAAACTAAATATCTAAAAAATAAATAATTTAGTTAAAGATGGGGTACAGATTTAAACAGAGAATTCTCAACAGAAGAATATCAAATAGCTGAGAAACACTTAAAGAAATGTTCAACATTCTTAGCCATAAGGGAAGTACAAATTAAACTACTTTGAGATTTCATGTTACACTTGTAAGAATGGGTAAAAAATCATTAAATCAAGTGACAGCTTATGCTGTCAAGGATGTGGAGAAAGGGGAATATTCATCCATTGCTGGTGAGAGTGAAAATTTGTATAACCACTATGGAAATCAATATGATGGTTCCTTGGGACTGTTATTTCATATATCTCAAGATCCAGCTAAAACTGCTCTTGAAAATATACCCAAAGGATGATTCATCCTACCAGAGACTTTGGCTCAACCATGTTAACTGTTGCTCTATTAAAACCAATATTGTACGCAACCTAGATGTCCCTCAACAGAAGAGTGGATAACAAAAATGTGGTACATATACACAATGGAGCATTATTCAGCCTTTAAAAGAAATGACATGAAATTTTCAAGCAAATGGATGGAACTAGAAGCAATCATTATTAGTAAAGTATTCCAGACCCAGAAAGAGAATCATGGTATATATTTGCTTGTATGTGTATATTAGCTGTGAAGTCAATGATAACTAAGATACAATCCAAAGAACCGCAGAGGGTGAGTATAGAGTAAAAGACTAGAGGGAACAAATAGGTCTCATTAGGAAAGAGAAATAGAATAGATAGATGTAAATGGATCTACAAACAAACAAACAAAACAATGATAAAATAACTCCTAATGATATTCTGCTGTCAATGCCTTATTCAGCCATCATCAGAGAAGCTTCCTTCCGCAGCAGATGAAAATAAATACAGAGACTGAAAACCAGACATTATGCAGAAAGCAGACCTTTGAACACTCAGCCCTAAGTGAGATATTTTCATAAAATCCCTCCTCCCATAGCTCAGGGAACCACAGGGAAGAAGAAGCAGAAAGACTATAAGAGCCAGAAAGGATAGGAAGATGCCAAGAAAATAAGACCCTGTAAGTTACCATAATGGAAGCTCATATGAATTCACAGAGATTGAAGCAACATGCACAGCGCCTGCATGGGTCTGTACTAGGCCCTCTGTATACATATTAGGATTTCCAGTTAATGTTTTATAGGATTCCTGCGTGTGTGTGTTAAGGAGTGGACCTCTGATTCGTGTGCCTTATCTTGGGTTTGTTTCCCTTGTGTTGGTGTGTCTTGTCCAACTTCAATGTGATATTTTTTATTTATCTTTCTATATTTTATTTTGTTCTATTTAGTTATTATCTCTTAGAAGCTTGTTCTTTTCTAATGAGAGACAGAAAGTGGATGAATTGGGATGGGAGTGGCTGTGCAGAGAAATTGGAAGGAATAAAGGGAAGGGAAACCTAACAGGATATATTGTGTGAGAAAATAATCTATTTTTAATAAAAGGAAAAGAAGATTATCTGATTACAGAGCTAAAGTTTACCTTTCTCCCCACTTCTGTACAATCAGTTTATGAATGGCATAGTTTAATGAACATCTTGGAAAATTCCTAAAATTAATGACTTTTTCTTTTATAAACTGCAAGTCCCCAGATTTCAAATATTTGGCACAATAAAAATTATATATGCTATCCATATACAAAAATATACAACTATAATTACATATACACATATACAGTATATAATGATTACTATAATCAGATTATGTGTAATACGCTCGATTTCTATAATTTGTTCTTCTCAAAATAAAAGTGTATGCCCTGTTGCATGTGTGTTCTCATTTCCTGACCCAGCAACTCTGGAACCAAGCAACTACTGTTCCACTCTTCATTTCTGTGAATACACATTTTTAAATTCCACTTACATGTGATTTTATGCAGTGCCTGAAGCCTGTCATTTAGCAAAATGGACTATAGGTTTATTCATGCTGCTCCAAAAGGCAGAATTCCTTTATTTTCTGTGGCTGAATGTGATTCCAGCTTGTGTATTAATGCATCCCACATCTCTTATTCATTCTTCAGTTAACACTGAGGTTATTTCCTTGAGTTTGCCACTGTTAGTGGTGTTGCCTTGAGAGTGGGTTTCTAAAATCTTACCCTCTCTGAGATGCCTCTGTTATTTCATTCCTTCAACAGTTATTTAGAATTGATTTTGTGGAACTTCTTAGTTGATCACTGCTCCTCCGTTTATTTTCTCCTTGAAAGCATATGAAATTGGTTCATAAACTGCCACCACCAGTAGCAGAGTAGAAATTGAGGAGTCCTTAATTTTATTTCTCTCCACTGCTTTCAGGCTTACATTTAGCCTGAATGGCTCTGACTGGTATCTATTTCCACAATTCTCTATCTAAAGTTATAAACAGTAGGAAATTGAAGGTTAATACTCTGAACTTGAAGGAATATACATTCTTTGATAAAAGGAAATAAATATATGTAACACAAATGTTAAATGGTCTTATTAATTTAAAAAGCCCAGAGCCAGATATTGGGGTGAATGTTGAAAGATCAGAGAAACAGAACAAACCACAGCCAACCTCACCTTACCAACTCCTCAGTCTCCAGAGCGAGCGAGACTTCCTGTTTACTCACGCCTTACATACTTTTCTGTGCCCTGCCATCTTACTCCCTTCCTAGTGCTGGGATTAAAGGCATGTGTGCTTCCCAAATACTTGGTAGCAAAGGCATGAAATCTCAGGTGCTGGGATTAAAGGCATTCACCACAAGTGGCTCTTTTTCCAGTATGGCCTTAAACTCACAGAGATCCAGATGGATATTTGCCTCCTGAGTGATAGGATTAAGTATGTGTGTCACCACTGTCTTGCCTCTATGTCAAATCTAGTGGCTGCCTCTGTCCTCTGATCCCCAGATAAATTTATTAGGGTACACAATATATTGGGGTAGACAATATATCACCACAAATGTAATTATCTGAGGAAGAAAAATTCCCTTTAATGAATGATACTAAGCAGATGAATTTTCAAGAGGTCATGCATCTGAAAACAAGTATCTCTAGATGCAAAATCTTGGTAAGGGAAATGAGTTTGAAAATCTGAATATTAAAAATTGAACAAGAATAACATCAATAGACACTCAAACTGGGTAAGGAAAAACCCACAAGGATACAGCCTACACAAACAACTACACGTAACTGAGAAAATAGGAGTTGGAGAGGTGGTCTTATCCAGGAAAGAACACACCAATTGGCTATCCAGTGCCAAAAGGTCAGCCGTGAAAACACACATACAAGTAGCATTCATTATACAGACTGAACAAATTATTTTTAGGAATGTATATTACATACATATACTTATAGGCATGCAACAATTAGTAAAAATGGGGGAACTTTAAATCTGAAGGAGAGCAGAGAAAGGTATATGAAAGGGTTTGAAAGGAGGAAAGGGAAGTGAAAATGTTGTAATTATTTTATGATCTTAAAAATTTATGCAGAAAAGAAAAATTGTGTTAACATATAGACTAGCAATTACTCTTGTTGGCATTAATTCCCAAGAAACTTTGTGTTCCCACACAAACCTGCACTCTCATGTTCCTAATGTCTTTTATACATGATAGCCAAAATATGTAACAATCTTGAAAAAGTACATCACCATGTGACTGCTTAAATAGTTGACCATTGGAGCTCCTTCCATCATGAATGCTATCCAGAAACAAACTCCTGACTACAAAGGCAGTAGGATGGATTTCTAGGAAATGAAATCAGTTAAACAGAAAACAAAAGAGAATTAAGAAAAATACTACATGAATCCAGGTGTGGTGGTAAATGCCTGTTTTATTATTTTAATATTTTCCCAATCCTCAACCCACCTGCCTCCTCTCCCAGATTCACTCCCCTACCAGTCGCCCTGCCCCCAGAAAAGAGCAGGCCTCCCAGGGACATCAACTGACCAACTGAACATGGCCCAACAAAATATAATAAGACCAGCCACAAACTCTCACCTGAAGGCTGGGCTTGGCAAGCCCGTAGGAGGAAAGGAGCCCCAAGAGCAGGCGAGAGAGTCAGAGACACCCCCACTCCCACTGTCAGGAGTCTCACAAAAACACCAAGCCAACTTCTATAATATACATGCATAGGGCCTGGAGCAAGACCCCTGCAGACTTCACAATGGCCGCTTAAGTCTCTGTGAGCCCCTGTGAGCCTTGCTTAATTGATTCTGCAGGCTATGCTCTCAGGCTGTTCTCAACTATTCTGGCTCCCACAATTCCTCCTCCCCCTCCTCCACAGAGTTCCCTTAGCTCTAAGGAGAGAGATATGATGAAAACCTCCAACCTGGGCTCTCTTCCATCTAATGTTTGGCTGTGAGTCTCTATGTATGCTCACATCAGCTACCTGAGGAAGACTCTCTCATGATGACTGGACTGGGCACTCATATATAGTATAGCAGAACATCATTAGGAATCATTTAATTGATATTTATTTATTTATTTGTCTGTCATGTTTGGTTCATGTCTTTAATCCCAGCACTTGGGAGACAGAGGCAGGTAGATTTCTGTGAGTTTGAGGCCAGCCTGGTCTACATAGTGAGTTCCAGCACAACCAAAGCTATGTAGAGAAACTATGTCTAAAAAAAAAAAGAAAGAAAGAAAGAAAGAAAGAAAGAAAGAAAGAAAGAAAGAAAGAAAGAAAGAAAAAAAGAAAGAAAGAAAGAAAGAAAGAAAGAAAGAAAGAAAGAAAGAAAGAAAGGAAAAGAAAGAAAGAGAAAATATAAAGAGAGGGGGAAAGAACAAAAGGAAGGAAGGCTACCTGGAAATAAATTGAACACTCCCTGTTTTTTAATAGTTATAATCTCTAGAGCTCATTTTTATTCTAGTAATTTTAAGAACTATCTTAGAGGGGGCCCTAACCAAGCTTATCTAGTCATGGAAACTCTTTTTATTCCCTATTAGAGCCTTTCCTTAGTAGAACATATTCTATTCAAGTAATGCAGATAAAAATATTTCTTGAGAGATTAAATAAAAAATAATTACCCTAACAATTTAAGTTTCATTCAAATCTACAAAATCCAAATAAATTTACAGTTCATAAAATGAATTTGTGATATCATATTTTATTGGTATGAATATAGTTCATCTTGTGGATTTTCCAAGATGCTGCATGACTAATTGGTGTAATCACTCCTTGGAGGTAACTGCATCAGAAACTCTTGGTTCAGCTGTTGTCATGTCTTTGATGTAGCAGGGCACCTCTAATCACCAAAGCCACTGGGCACAGCAGCTGTTGTGTGTATCTACTAAGGGTGTGTCTGGAGTTTCTACTGGAGAGTCAGTTTGGATAGAACAGGTGGTCCAGATGACATGGAATTTGTGCATCTCCATGGAATTTGTGTACCTCCAACAAGATCAATTTTGGCTCTGAATGGGCAGATGAAAGGAGAAGTACTTTTCTATGCAAAAGTGACTGTTTTCTGCTCTTGGAAAGCTCAGTGAATGTGAAACTGTGTTGCAATGAATTTGAACCCCTGAACACTTTTATCATCTGCACCTTTGCTACAATGCATATTATTCGAAATCCCCCCTTTGTATCCAATTTATGGATGCTTTGTGGGGGATTTAGCTTTTTTTCCTAGCAACCCCTGTCTTTACATATTTCTACTCAACATAAAAGATAGTGAGGAATCTAAAGCAACTGAATTATTCTATCATGTGTAGCTAGCTTAGTTTCAGTTCTTTTTATTCATCTGCTACTCTTTGTGTATAGAAGATAGATTGTCTATGAGTATTTTACTTTTATTAAGATCAATTTCGTAGTGCTCTCTTCTGAATTTCTCAATATATGTCTATAGAATCTTTTACTTTATCTTTTTCTTAGAAAAATGCTATAGGATCTCACATTGTAGTCTATATTGCCCTCAGACTTATAGCAATCCAAGTGCTAGACTTACATGCATCAGTCAGTGTGCATGGCCAGAAATATCCTATAAGCAGCAAATGGAAAAACGGTTTCTGTTTCTAACTCTAACTTCTAATAGTCCTTGCAGGAAAAGACAATAAAATTCCCCTTGTGATTAGTAGAATCAAAAGGGATATAGATGATATAGATTTCATTTATAGGTTTAGTTGATGACATAATTTCAGAGATCTCACAACATGAAAGTATGACATATGTAAACAATCTGTGCAATTGGCTGTTATTTCATTTGGTCAATTAAAATTAGTAAAGACCTTGGCATTCTCAGACAAACTCTACACTGTAAATTTCAAGTGAATTGACTTAGAGAGATTGGAATGGATTAAGAAACAGGAAGACTGCTTGAACTTGATGATTGGCATTGGGACCCGGATAGCATCACACAAAGCCAATCCTCTTTGCTGTGTGTTATCTCTCAGACTCTATAAATGTCCCAGGGCAAGACCTGGACTACAGGATGGGAACATTGAGGGTCTGATGTTCTACTTTGTGTCCAGTTTTCATTAGATTTTGGTTTGTTTGTTTGTTTTCTATAAGGGGCAAGGTATAAGGTGGGGTTAGAGGCACTGAAGGTAATGAGGTGTTAAACATCTCTCTGGGATATTGAGGTTGGTGCTGCCTGAAACTGCCTGAGAGTCTGACATACATGCTGTCTCAGATGTTTAAGTTTTTAGTTATTTAAGCACATATCACTTCAGTCATCCAAAGAAATATCCTCTTTGCTCACATCTGTGCTTTCAGTTATTGACTTGGGGGCTATGTGCTCTAGTCATGAAGCATATGGGGAGGAAAAGGTATATGTCATGGGAATTCAAAGTCTGTAAGTTTGATGGGCTTTTTTCCTCTTTAAGAAACCAGGGGTCTTAGGTTCAAATCAGAGGTATTTAAAGTATAGCAAGTGGCTGCAATTGAGTGTGTTTTTAACAAGTGGTTCATTGTAGAACATCAGTCTTCTTTAAAAGAAGTCAACATCAATTCTTTTTTTTAAAATTTTTTAATTTTTTATTTTTTAAATTACACTCATGATATTCATTAATTACACTCATGATATTAATCACATTTGTGGTATTCATAGATGACATTCGCAGTATTCATTCAATTATATATATATATGTAATATATATATACATATATATATACATATCTATTAATTTTAAATGCCAAATGTCATTTATTGAAGGAGGGCTTAAATACAGGCTTACAGCACAATGGGAGAACCCCGAGGACAGAAGTTTGCTATTGATGTTTTACAATCTTGCATCCAAGCTATTAACGCCCATTATTCAGGATACACAGACAAGGAACTTCCCTTAAGCATTCAGGAGGGTAGAACCTGGCAGGGAATTAGCATAGGGAGGATATCAAGGTCAAGGTTCGCAAGCAAGGCAACAGTTACCCAAAACGGGGGGCCAGGACCCTGCAGGTCCCCATTTTATTAAAAAATGAGCTTCTGACTTGGGTTGTGTGGGAAGTCAGCAGGTCACCTTACCCATCATGGAGATGCCTGCCCAAGCCACATAGGTGTTCTGTCTTAGGTTGGTGAGTGCCCCCCAGGCATTGCCCGTTTCTGAATACTCATTATCATACAGGCTCAATCGTGTGTGAGCTGCAGAGTTAACTGCTGCCAAAGATCTCAAAGTGGCACTGGGCTTGCAATCTGTGTGTTTGACACAGAAAATACCAACAGAGGTCCTATCTCACCCATAGCCAGTAGGCTAAAGGCAACTGAGCCATTCCCTTCCTTAATGAGCCATAGTGTACATTGGAGTCCTTGTAAAAGTTTCTTTTTTTTTTTTTTTTTTTTTTTTTTTTTTTTTTTTTTTTTTGGTTTTTCCGAGACAGGGTTTCTCTGTGTAGCTTTGTGCCTTTCCTGCAGCTCGCTCTGTAGACCAGGCTGGCCTCAAACTCACAGAGATTGGCCTGGCTCTGCCTCCTAAATGCTGGGATTAAAGTCGTGTGCCACCACCAACCGACAATCAATTCGTATTCCTCACCAAATTTTACCTTTGAACATGTAAATGTTTAATGATTATCTCAAAATATTCTCTTTAATTTTCAGCTTAAATATTCCATATTAATAGCATGCCATAGTGTTGTGGAATAATCCTGTACACTGTGAAAATGTGTTGCTGTCATTATTAATAAAAAGCTGATTGTCTAGTAGCCAGGCAGGAAGTATAGGCAGAGCAACCAAACTAAGGACTGGAAAGATGAAGGGCAGAGTCTGGAGTCACCAGTAGATGCAGGGAGAAGTAAGATGGGCATGCTGTACCAAGCCACATGATAAAGCATAGATAAGAAATATGGGTTAATTTAAAGTGTAAGAATTAGTAAGTAAGAAGCCTGAGCTATTGGCTAAGCATTTATAATTAATAATAAGCTTCTGAGTGGTTATTTGAGAACTGCTGTGGGACAGATACATCATAGTAATAAATTTTCTTTATCAGTGATATTTCTCAAAATAAAACAATAAGAATTGGAAATAGACAAAATGAGGTTACTAAATCTTTTCTGGGAGTGTTTTGCTTAGGTTACCACACCATGAAAGCATCTCAGTAATAGTGTAGGTCTGCTCACTTGGTCCTGATGGGGAGGTCAGGGTCTGAAGGGAAGAGTGCCAGGACAAGTCTTCAGATCAGGACAATGTGTGCGCAGCCCCTTGCTGACCCTCATGACATCACACCCTGTGCTGTCCCTCATGATGTCACATTGCCATTGAGGCCTCTGAACTGGGCTTACCTCATCTCAAAGAAAAAGTGTTTTTGTTTAAAACGCTGTAAAATATCAAGTGTCTGCGTCAATTCTCAGGAGTAAAATCAAAACAAGAGAAAATATATTTATATAAAAAGCTGTATTTGTTCAATAATAGTCTTTTGAAAAATAACTATTGTCACATATTTGAAATCTGGAAAGATTCTTAATTAACACAAGACAAAAAAATTGCAAACCTACAAAATGTAAGTTGCTTTAGAAGAGCATCAGGGAGCACAAGAGAAGACACCTGCACAAGTTAGTCCCTGCTTGCTCAGCTCTCCTCCGCCCACCTGCTCTCCTAATGAGCGTGTTCTTTTTCTCCCTCTTCCTTCTTACTGTGACAGCCCTCTGAAGTGGAGAGGTTATGGTCCTACTCAGCATGAACACAAAAACTCTTTATTTAAATTGCAATGTCATACATATTCTACAAATTGTCTTAAGTTTTTAACCATAGCTATGATCTTTACTGCTTTTAAAACTATATAAGATTCCTTTGGCTCACAAAATAATTGTTCACCTGGAATCCCTTTGATTGGCTCTGCTCCTTCCTTGAAACTTTTTCCTGAGTAGCCTTGAACCTTAAAATATTGGGCTGAAGTTTTGTTTTGTTTTGTTTTGTTTTTTGGTTTTTTGTTTTGTTTTGTTTTGTTTTTTTGCACATAAAGGAGAGGATAGGGGCTGAATAGATGGTTCAGTGATTCAGGGCAGTTGGTGCTTTTGCAGAGGACTAAATTTGGGTTCCAGCACTCATATTGCAACTTAAAGCTATCTGTAGCTCAGGGCTTGTCTTTATTTTGTTTTGTTAAAAAGTTTAAATTTCTCTATCCCCATATCTCCTTCCATCATGGTATCTCTCTTATTGCTTTCCCATTCCACCCCTGTTCCAGCTCAACCATACCATTCCCTTAGGTTCTCATCTAGTTGCCAGGAATCCCAAGGATGACCCTGTAGATGTAACCAACCATCTTATTAAATAAGAAACACAGAACCAATGCAAATAAGAAAGCCAAGAGGTCAGAGCTAAGAGCTAAAACCTTACCCTTCCTCCTGTGGTGGTCCTATCTCTCTGAAAGAGAGCTACTTCCTGTATTATAGTCTTTATAAAGACTTTAGGTTCTGCCTTCTCATTGGTTATAAACCCAATCACATGACCTCCTAGTCACTGCCTGTCTGTACAGACCTCCAGGTCTTCTATGGTTGGTATTGAGATTAAAGGCATGTGTCTCCAATGCTGGCTGTGTCCCTGAACACACAGAGATCTACCTAGCTCTGCCTACCAAGTGTTGGGATTAAAGGCATGCACCATCACTGCCCAACTTTCCTATGGCTTGCAAATAGCTCTGACCCCCAGGCAACTTCATTTATTAACATACAAATAACATTTTAGTACAAAAGAAATTATCACCATATTTTCCCTTTTCTATTTTAATAAAAAGAAAAAAGGAAAAAGCTTATAACTAACATAAGAAAAACTATATACAAAATTACAATAATTATATACAATACATACAAGTAATAAATAACTAAACAATGTCTAGTCTATTTGTATTTGACAAATTCAGAGAAAATAATTCCATTATCTATCCTATTTTGGTAAGTCCAAAATGTATCTAATTCATTTTCTATACTAATTAATCTTCAACTATAACTAACTAATCTTCAACTCCCTCAGAGACCCAAGAAGGAAATAATATTAGCTAACAAAAATAAAAACAGGAAGTACATGCAAACAACTTCCAAAAAATTGTGAGTTGACAGAAACAGCCAGCTGCCTGGGCAGTCATCTGAGGTTTCTCTGCAGTGTTGGGGCACATCTTCAGCCTATAGGCTTAGCATATCTGACAGACTCATTTGTGAAATAGGATGTACACAAGGTCAACAGTTCAACCTCACATTGGGTGAGAGCAGTCCATGTACCAGAAACACCTGAATTCCACTAGTGTCATGTCATGATTCAGAATTTTACATTCTGGAAATTGTTGATGTTTTTTTTAATTCAGTTGCCCATTCTTCTTGGCTACGTGTGTATGTGGCTTCATCTCAGCATGACCCCAGCTTGGACTACTAGAAATAGTGGAGAGGGTGCCTGAACTGAACTGGCTTGCCCCAGTGATCAGATATGTGAATACCCTAACTGTCATCACAGAACTTTTCTCCAATGACTGATGGAGGCAGATGCAGAGATACACAGCCAAACACCAGGCAGACCTCCAGAAGTCCATGAGGAGAGGGAGGAGGGATTCAGTGAGCAAATGCATCAGGATCATGATGGGGAAACCTGCAGAGACGACCAAACCAAACGAGTGGGAACTCATGAAAGTTGGATCAATGGCTGTGGAGACTACATGGGACTGGACTAGGCCCTCTGCATGGCAAGACAGTTGTGTAGTTTGATCTGCTTGGGGGGTCCCTGGCAGTGGAATTCATCCCTGGTGCATGAACGGGCTTTTTGGAGCCTACTACCTATGATGGGATATCTCGTGCAGACTTGAAGCAGGGACTTGCCTCTTCTGGATGTGCCTCCCCTGGGAAGCCTTGCCTTCTTGTTGGGGGGCCTGGGAGATAGGTTAGGGGGAGGTTGGAGGGCCAGATGAGGGAACAGGGGGATCTTTGATTGGTGTGTAAAATGAATGAAAACTTTTTCTTAATAAAAAAGTTTAAATTTTAATTTTTCTATGCAAATACCTGCATTTCCACTTGTATTCCTTAGGAATAATCCAGATTAAGATTATTTTACATAAGAAGGTTATTGCTCCTGTGGTCTATGCTTCTGTGGGAATAAAGGAGGTAGAATGGATGGAGGGAGAATTTGATTTTTATGTCTGCTTCTGCAGACCTCCTAGGATCTTCATAATGCAATGGCCATGTAGAGTTGACCTCCACATAGATACCAGGGAATTGGGCTTTCACCTCATATTGACCATTGTTTGGATCTGAGCACCTTCTAGAATGGAGTGGGATACTGAGAACCAGAACTGGAGATGAATCTTAAAAGGTCTTGTTTAAAAAAAAAAAAAAAAAAAAAAAAAAAAAAAAACCCTCAGTTCTGAAAGATCAGAGAAACAGAACAAGCCACAACCAACCACACCTCATCAACTCCTCAGCTGATCTGTTTACTCAGAGTGGAAGCCTCTGAGTCCTCATCCAAATGGATCTCAGGTGACATGCTGCTAAAAGCCTCAATGTTTAAAAAGCTACAGTTCCTGATCCTCATGCCTTATACACCATTCTGCTTCCTGCCATCACTTCCTGAGATTGTGTCTTTCCCAAGCAAGACATGAGATCTCAAGTGCTGGGATTAAAGGTGTGTGTTACCATGTCTGGCTATTTCCAGTGTGGCCTTGAACTCACAAAGATCCAGATGGATCTTTGCCTCTGGAATGCTAGGATTAAAGACATGTGCTACCATTGCTTAGCCTCTATGTTTAATATAGTGGCTGTTCTGTTCTCTGACCCCCAGATAAGTTTATTGGGGTGTACAATATATCAACCACACAGAACAAAGAAGCACTTCTAGTGGAGACAGTCTTCTTCACCCACAGTGAGTCTTGGATATAAACCCATGGGATAGCTATTAGCTGCCAGCATGTACAGAAGGTAAGGGGAATGAACGCCCCTCCCTAATTCCGATCTTTGCAGAGTACTGAAGTGTCCACAGCAGTGGGCTCTGCATGCTTCATATGATGTCTTGGAGCACCATCTTGGCTTTGTGGGTAGTTAGGGGATAAACTTTCACTGTGGCTGCTTTAGCTGATCTCAGGGCTGCAGTTTATCATCTTTCTTCTCTCTCCTCTGATTCCAGTTGTTCTTGGTTAATGGATTTGCTCTTCTACATAGAGACTTTGTTGGAAAGATTGCCATTCATCTATTCTGGGTCTGAGCTCCTTGTTACCATACGCTTCAAAGGATATGGCTGCTGAATATTTTCTTTACTTAGCAAAATTGTTCTAGGGCAGTCGTTCTCAACCTTCCTAATGCTGTGACTCTTTAATGTTCCTCATGTTGTGGTGACTCCCCAACCATAAAATTATACACTATAACTGTAATTTTGCTACTGTAATGAATTATAATGTAAATATCTGATATGCAAGAAATCTTATATGTGATCTTTGTGAAGGGTCTTTCAACCTCCAAATGGTTTATGACCAACGGGTTGAGAACATCTGTTCTAGAGAATACCAAGAGGCACTGAATGTCCATGAGTTCTTACATGCTTCTCTATACAATAGCATCCCCCTTCTTCATGATGATCAAGTTATGCCTAGAAATGTGTGACTCTTCTAGTTCCTGTTTTCTAAGTGGTTTTACCAGTGGTGAGAGTAAGCTAGGTTACTCGTATATCCACTCTTTGGTTGCTAATTATATATTTAAATCACTTTATGGTTTGACACTACATGCTGAAGTAGGATGTCTCATTTTCTCAGGGTTCCATTTATAAGCTTATTTTACAGCTTTTATTTATTTTATTTATTCTTTAGGCTTGTTCCTTGTCTCCTAGGCCAACATCTTCCAGTCAACATTAAAGTAGATTGTTTCAGTGAAGTTTTGTTTATCATCTGGCCACTGCTAGGTGCCTAAGGTTATTGGATTATGTAAAACCAAGTAGAAGGATAGGTTATGCTCTACAGGCAGGTATAGCCAATATATACACAAAATGTGTAAAATATTAGCTTTATCTTCTTAGGTTGTTTTCCTTTCTAACATTAAAAACATTCAAGTAGATCAAATTTCCAATGAGAAATTGCAAAGAATTTCTGACTGATGGTGCCTGATGATACCTCATTCGATATGTTATCAAAATGTTAGCCATGTGGCAACAGTGAGAAATGAATCACATTTAGTGTGTTCACACTGTTGGACCCATGCATGACATTCATCCTTGCATCTGGCTACTCAGTTCATGCACCTAATATATTATAGAGTCAGTAACATGAGCTGACTGAGGTCAAATGGCTGGATTCTTCTCTTCTGAGGCAGATTCTCTTTGGTTGGAATGAATGTGTGCTAAAAGGTATTTGTACTCATGCCTACTCTTGTTTTGGCATTTTTAAATCTAAGAGTTTAATTAGGAAATGTCATAATAAAATATGTAATCTTTATGTAAGTATACCCTTTTTAAAATAACATATGAAGACAATATTAAAAATAAACCATGATGGAGGTAAACAAAATGTGTTATTATGTAACTATTATTCTTGATTTCCTGGAAGAATTTAAGAATTAGAAACCAGCTCTCAAAGACAGAACATGTTCAGATCTCTCTCATTTTTCAGTCTGTGCCATGACCTTAAAAATTGATCCTTGATCATATCAAACTGCTTTTCTTACACAGTTGTGGAGGTATTAGTCCCATCAAAAGGTGCTTCAAAACAGATGTATTTCTCTATTCAATTTCATCAGGCCTTCAGATGACTTTGGCTTCACAAACTGAAATTTGAGTGTTCCAGTCAATTTCTAGAGCATAACATTTGAAAAAGCCCAGTAAAACATCCCCAAGACTTGATTCTTTCTTTGTGAGATAAATAGGAACATTATGTACAAGGTTCAGATGTATAGAAGTACTAAAAGATTCTGCATAATTTTTTGGAGAGATGGTTTCAGGTAGGTTTGGAAGTATTGCAAAACCATTAAGACTATAGCTACTCAAAATACCAAGACTGACATCATTTACCCCATGTTGACTTGCCCACTTATTAATCACTACCCTGGTGGAAGAACTCAATTTTCAAGGTAGGCATAAATTCTGAGAAAGAATGTGTTTTTAATTCCAATAGTATTGTTTACATTTAAGTCAAATTCTACAACTGACTTTATCCCTGAACGTCACAATTGGTACTTTTGCATGAATTAGCTGAGATCTTTCAATGTATTCAGAATGTCTAGTAAACAAGGGTTTGTGGACTTAGGTGACTACATGTTGTGTTTCTGATTTACCTTAAAAAATCATTCTTCTTTAACAACTAACCATAAATTACCATCACAGCTTCAGGCATCAAATCCATTTAAGAATGATCCAATCAAAAAAGTCTGCTTTGCAAGCTCAGCCCTGAATTGCTCTGTGCAGCTGTTCTCTACAGAGTTTTTTCTTCAAGTAACCTGCTTGATGCTGACAAGTTTTGAACAACTCTGGTATTGCTGACTCAACATATCTTTGGCCTCAGGCAGTGTGATTTCTCTAGGTTCCAATAGTGGAACTTCTCAAAGAGGTAGAACACATCTAAATATATCTGGCACATAGTGTGTGTGAAACAATGGTGGCATGGAATATCTTCTGTCACCTTTGCTATCTGGTTAATTATAGTTGACTCTTGGTAATGTGACTAGAAATGCTGCCATTTACCATCAAGAGGCAAGTTTTTTTTTTTTTTTTCATTTCTTATTCTCTTCCTACCTCAAAATAATGGGGATATGAAGGTCTGTATTGGACTGACAGTTCCATATGTCACGGGCTGTAAAGACACAGCTCTGGACAAGTCTACATTTTTGAAATTTGAATTGTGCAAACAAGTTACTGGTGTGAATAAAGAATTGGTGAGAAAGCAAAGAAGTTTTTCTGCTGTTGGTGGCTTGGAGTAAAGTGTAGATGACTCAAAACTGAGTTTGGGAACATGCTCTCATTCGATAACATGAACATGAATTCTTCTACTATTCATTCTCCACTGCCTTTTGGAACACCAGGAGGGAGCATCAAGACTATCTTACTTTTTCAGTCTAGGGAATGAGGACAGAGTGGGAAGTGACATGAGATCTAGCAAGAACACAGAATCTGAGAGAAGCCAGCACCAACATTCTTCACAAAGTCCAGGACCCTGGGATCACTCTTGGCCTGGGTAACTACTGAATAGCACCAGGATATCCCTCTCAAAACACTAAGCCAGTTTTACAAAAGTTTCAGTTTCCTAGAATGGGAGAGGGGGTGATACAAAGTATCATTGTTAATCCCACCAATTGAGAATGAGATTACTACCACAGTTTAAAGCCAAATTTGAAGAAAGCTTTAATTAAATACTGGCCAAGTGAATAGGCTCTGGCCAGGTCCATACCTGGTTTCCCAGGAAATAGCCCAGAATCAAGTTTTGTGAGTGCTTAAGAAGGAAAACGCATAATTCATTGCATTTCCCATCAGTTCTCATCAGGGGCAAATATACATCCTGACATATTTGCTGCCCATGTACCTCCTGCTCATGTGTGATCAAGTATATCTGGTGCAGATGGGTCAAATAAATTTGTTTAGGGAAGTAAAACATGTGGCTTATTATCTCCCATGAATAACAGCCTCCAGCATTTTAGGAGCTATCTGATCTTGGGCAAGGGGCTTGCAGATCAGATCAGTTTTGTTTCATGGATCTCTAAGGCATAATAACTTAAAAAGTAATTTTGGCTCTCACACCATTGTAGCTGGAGAGTTTCTCTCTGGGTCCCACCAAGCCCTGGCATTCCTACAGCCCACTTATAAAATAAACACACAGATGCTTACATTATTTAAACTGTTTGGCCTAATGGCTCAGGTTTCTTGCTATCTAGTTCTTCTATTTTAAATTAACCTATTGCTATTAATCTATATCTTGCCACGTGGCTCATGGCTTACCAGTACTTTACATCCTGCTCCTCATTGCGGTGGCTGGCAGCATCTCTCTGCCTCAGGCTTCCACTTCCCAGAATTCTCCCTCTTTGTCCTGCCTGTACTTCCTGCCTAGCTACTGGCCAATCAACATTTTATTTATCAATCAATCATCCACAGCACTTCCCCTTTTTGTTTTTTTTTTTCAAAAAGTTTTAACTTTAACATAGTAAAATTTACATATAACAAAACAATTAGCAAGCAAGAATTACAGTTACAATATCTAGTTTATTTGTATTTGGCAAAATTAAAGAAGATATCCTATCTATCTTATATTTGTGAGTCTAAGGTTTATATCTAACTTATCTTTTATCATAACCAAGGAAATTATAACTATCTAGTCTTCAACTACATCAAAGACCTCAGAAGGATATAATATTACCTGAGAAATGGGAGAAGGACACAAGTAACTTTTGGGAGTCTTGTGAGAGTAGACAGAGACAGCTGGCAGCCTGGACAGTCATCCAAAGTTCTTTTGTAAAATTGGAGCATCTGTCTTCAGTCCATAGGCCTAGAGTCTCTCAGTCACTTCTCTCTGTGTCCTGTAGAATGTCTGGCAGTTTTCTCTGTGAAGCAGGAACCTAAAGGAACATTTTGCCAAGCAAAGTACAGTAGTCACCTTCCCATGGGTCCTGCATGTCCAGTCAATAAGTAGTCCAGGCAAGATCAGTTTCTTGCCCAAATGGCTATTTAACCAAGAACAAGATAAACTCCATATAGAGTGTCATTGATGCCCATCCTCCTTTCTGAAGTAAATTGGTGCTGCAATGAGCAGGCATGTCTCACTGTCCAGAAAGTCTAAAATTTTTAAAGCATTTTAAATGCCATATTCTGTAGGTCTTTGAAGTGTTTGAAGATTACCTACCTAACTGAATTATATCTATATATACCTAGAAAGCTAAACTAACATGACTGTAAGTTTCATTATCATAGAAGACTAATTATAATTATCCATTACAATTTAAATGAGTTACATAAACATAATACCTCAAACGAGAGTAGAAATATATATACAGTATAACAAAATTAAGTTTAAACTTTTATCAATAAACTAAAATCCATAGCAATGTAAAACATTTTAAACAAGTTGCTCTTTAAAAGTAGGTTCAATAATCTACCCTTTTATCTTATCATTATCTATACTGTCCCCTTTTGTTCTTTAGAAAGAGATTGCATTTATAATCAACCTGTTTTAAATGAAAATGTTGGTTTTTCTCTGTCCCACACCAGGGGGCTCTTCTGATATGGGACACAAGAATCTCTTAACCTTTTTTGTAGCGATATGCTTGGGTTTAGAGAAGGAGTGAGCCAATTCCATCTCCAAAGCCAGCTTGGTATATTTGGGAATTTGGGCATAGCTTCTCTTACTACTTCCTGCTGGAGGGGGGCGCTGTATCTTATGGGGACACAAAGAAGATTTTAGGCTTATGGGGTAGTTGATGAGGCTGTATTGTCTGAGCCAGTTGCCTTGAAACGGTCTGGATGTTGGGTCAGCTGAGCCTTGGTGTCATCAGAGACCTTCTAGGGAGTCATGGCTGGTCAAACCTGATGTATCTTAATCTGGAACAAATCCATATCCTCTGGCTTTCTGTGGAAACAAAAGCAGAGCCTCCTTTCCAAAGCAACATATGCTTTCATTCAAATTTTGAAGTCAAGGTACCTTTAAAATATACATATTGGCCTAACTCAACAGCTTCTACAATCAAATGTCTTTCTGCAGTTAAGAATATCAAAGACAGCATAATCCAGATTCTCTGTGTGATATCCATCTGTACATGGCTTATTTTTTTTTTTATTAATTCCACATCACACCATCCCCTCTAAGGCCCCTGAACTCACCAATATCCATGCCAAAGGACCCAGCAGCACTGCTCACCAACAGGCTCATGGGCAAATACTACTGCTCAAACAGGTCTAGGAGCAGTTCCACAGCACAGCAAGGGCCAGAGAGGGCGGGTGACCTGGGACCCAGCAGGGCAGCAGGATACAGTCAGGCCTGTGCCATGTGGGGGTGGAAGGTTGGAAGTGGTAGAAAAAAAAAAAAAAGAAGACCAAAAAAGGTTGTAGAAAAGGCAGTGTAGACAGCCCTATCAGATACACAGAGGACCATGCCTACTCTTACAGTTCATATTTTATCAAATCTTCTAAATTTTGTCTTCAAGTGCCTCATTTTACCAATCAAGTCATTTACCCACTGTCTGGTCATCTTTATGTATTCAGACATCAGGGACCTTCAACTTCTCTTTTTATGCAAATAGATGGCCAGGTTCACTACCCAAATAATTGGTTGCTGTTGGCAACAGCCATCATTGTCTGGAACTTAAGGCTTGGATCATCTGTAAGTCATCAGTAACGATTTGAAGGTATCTTGGCAGATTGGAGCCAAAGGGTGGCACAAAAGGACACCATGCAAGAGAGTTCACATGAGAGGTTGGGGTGGGCAGTGTAGAGGCAGTCTGTGAGCCAGAGGGGAAGGAAAAGAGACTGAAGAGAAAGTGCTTGCTTTTTGTATGGGGCTACAGTGCATGCACATAGGGAGAATACACCCCTCATGGTGGCAGTAGCAACAGTGCCCTGCAGCTGATGATGACATGTCCTACCATCACTGGTCCCTGAGGGCACATCTGTAGAAATGCCTGAATGCTAACATTCTTCCCTTTGATTTATTATAAAAGATGAGATAATAGGAAGGGAGGCTGGAATGAGGGCATCTTGCTCTATTAGAGTTCTTCCTGTTGTCTCAGGGCATAGACATCTTCTAGGTACAGTTGATCCTCACCATCAGAGCATATTTGGTAGTTATGTGGCTAGCAGTTGGTTGTCCTGTAACAATAATTAATTAATCATTTGATTAGAGATATTTTGAATTTGTCATTGGAGGAATGTAGAGAAGAAATTGAAAAAGCAGGGTGCAGTTAGTAGAAACAGGAAAACAAGGAGAAGGATTAGAAAGGGAAATATCTACTTCTATATGGGGTTCTCAAGGGCCCAGGGACTGAAGGCATCAAGTTGTTCCTTGCATTTTTTTGGAAATCTGTTTGAAGTTATTAAATGTTGTTTTTTTACAGTACCAGATTGGTTGACATAGAAGCCTCTTCTTTCCCTATATCCAGAGTTTGAGTAATGAGGATTGATTTTCTTTGGATTTTAAGTGTGCTCACTGGGTGGTTGGATGTCTGGGGTTAAAGAGATGGTAGAATTAACCAACAATACCTGTTTCCCACTGGAATTCCATGAGTCCTGGATGAAGGAGACCTCCACACAGCAGGGGCTCCCTCCCAGACAGTGGATTAGGCACAAAATACACCCAAGTACCTGTTTGCATAAAGACATCCTTTAGTAAGTTGAAAAGAAAAGAGTAGCTGCTTTCTGACTCAAGTAGAAAATAGCAACAAATGACCTTGCAGGTGTAAATCTCAATAGGAGAAGAATGGGTCTTTGTTAAAATAGGCTAAGATGCAGTGTTAAAAGACTTAGGAGACAAGCAAGGGAAAGGGGCAGGGGTGTTTGTTCTGGAGGGACAAAGGACTGTCTCTGGATAGAAAGGAGACAGACATGCACATAGGCAAATGAAGGTTTAAAAAAGTTAAAATGTAGCAGGAATCTTAAAAGTTCTTATTAATAAAATCAAACCCGGAGCCAGATATGGGGGTAAATGCTGGAAGATCAGAGAAGCAGAACAGGCCACAGCTACCTCACCTTGCCAATTCCTCAACTGATCATGTTTCCTCAGACTGGATGCCTCTGAGTCCAGAATGAATCTCAGCTGAACTGCTGCTCAAAAGCCTAAAAGCTTAACCAGCTCTAGTTCCTGGTTTCCATGCTTTATATACCTTTCTGCTTTCTGACATCACTTCCTGGGATTAAAGGCTTACTTTCTGGCATTAAAGGTGTGAGTCACCATGCCTGGCTGTTTCCAGTGTAGCTTTAAACTCACAGAGATCCAGATGGATCTCTGCCTCCCAAGTGATAGGATTAAAGGTGTGTGTGCCACCATTTTCTGGTCTCTGTATCTAGGGGCTATTCTGTTCTCTGATCCCAGATAAGTTTATTAGGGTGCACAATATTTTGGGGAACACAATATCACCACAGTAAAATGGGAAACCTCTGTTAGGATGAGATGTTGAATTTTAATTGGACATGTTAATCAGGTGAACCAAAGGGGGCTTTTGATTGCTAGGCTTTGGTAGTCAGTCTCAAAAGAAGGAAGTGGCCAAATAAGGGAATAGTCTTTAGTGGCTAGCTTTAGAAATGTGATCTAATGGATTTTGGCAAGGCAGAAGGAATAGGAAAGAAGGTCAAGGTCTTCCAGGGACATGTGCTCAAATAGGCTAGTGCCCTTCAAAGAATATAGAAGTAGAAGGCCCCATTTTGTTGATAGGGAATTGGGGTAAGGATTCAAATGTGGGTGATGGTGTTGGAAAGACCAGTCAGCCTCCATATCTTCTGGTCAGTCTTTAAAATAACGTTTTTTCTAGTCATAGAAGAAGCAGACAAAAAGATTGGGAAATGAATCAAGGAGGGGTGACTATAGGTGGTATAGTGACTATAGTGGTAATGGGAATTTTAGTTGGTTCCTGAGAGCCTGCTATGGAATAATTTCCCAATCTTATTTGGAGAGACTGTTTATTATGAGGTTTTTGTGAACCTTGAATCTCCATATTTAAGAGTTGCCCTGAACAGAAGCAGACAAGAGGAAGAGGAAGGAAGAAGAAAGAGACCATGTCCAATGCAGTAGAGTCAAGCATGGCTTTGTAGAGTGAAGGCTCATTCTTTTGGAACCAGAGATGATGTGGTCAATCTCAGTGTCCTCTGAAACTTAACGGAGCAGGGTCATGTTGGGGTTGATATGTAGGAAGGGCAAATGTCTTGAGGCAGGAGAATAAAGAACTTAAGATGGGATAGATGAATCTAGTGATAGAGATCTTCAAGCTTAGAGGCTGTGGGAGTTACAAGAACTATGTTGAATGGGCCCTGCTATTTAAGGGGATGGGGTGAGGAACATAGGCCAACAGGGCAGAGAAGAACTTTGTGTTAGTTTGAATGGAATTGGCCCCCATAATCTCATAGGGAATGGCACTATTAGGAGGTGTGGTTTTCTGGAAGTAGGTATGGCTTTGTTGGAGTAAGTGTGTCACTCTGGGCATGGGCTTTGGGGTTTCTGATTCTCAGGATACTGCCCAGTGTCTTAATTGTCTTCCTATTGCCTCAAAATGTAGGACTCTCAGCTACTACTTCAGCACTATATCTGCTACACATCGCCATACTCCCCATCATGATGATAATAGACTGAACCACTCAAAGTTTAAGCAAGCCACCTCAATTAAATGTTTTCTTTATAGGAATTGCCATGGCCATGGTGCCTCTTCACAGCAATAGTAAACGTAAAACAGACCTGATCTCTAATGTTGATCAGACATGAACAGGGGTTGGTCCAAGGCCAGAATAGGCAGTGGGCAGCAAAGTTTCATAGGAGGGAGCAGAGATGACAGAGTGAATAGGTGATCAGGGAGAGGCAAGGGTTTAGGTGAAAGACTAGGGATCAGAACTAGTCATCCATACATGAGCTCAAACAGGAAGGTGGGAAGAGATCACTTAGGGGGAACCCATAGTCTGAGAAGGGCCAATGACATTATTACGACAGTGTGACAGGGTGTTTTTTAAGTAGTGGTTGGTTCATTCTATCTTTCTTCGGGAATGGGAATGATATGGGCTATGGAAATCCCAAGGGATGGTGAGAGCTTTATATAGAGTTTTGGAAATCTGGGAAGTGAATTCAGGACCATTGTCTGACTGGCTAGATGTGGGTATTCCAAAGTGGGGAACCAGTCAAAGACTGTCTGAGCCCTTTTGTTGTCAATGAAAATGCCTCTACCCACCCTGAGAAGGTGCCCACCAAGATCAGGAGGTACCTAATGCATTTGATTGTGGGCATATGAGTGAAGTCAAGATGCCAGTTAGTGCCAGGGAGAAAGCCTCTGATATGGTATGTAGGAAAGGAGAAAATGTGCTATCTGGAATTGGAGTCTGACATTTGACAAATTTTACAAGAAGCAGCAATAGCCCTTAAGATATGCAAATCCTTAGGGGTGGGCTGAATGTGGGCCTTGTGAAGAGAGACAGGGCTTGGCTATTAGGATGAAAGAGTCAGTGTAAATAGGACAGAATTAGTTCAGTATTAGGGGATGATAGTGAGGATGTGGGTTGTAGTGCAAGAATTCCCAGTAGTAGATGAGATGGGTCTGAACTTCATAGGGACACAGCTCTAGCCATTCTCCCTTATAGATGATGGAATTGTTGGTCTGGTGGGACCAGCAGTAGAAAATTCCTATAGCTGATGGGAGATGGGAGCCATACCACACTAAGTGCTCTTGTTCTACTATGATCTAAGAAGCTAAGTAAGGTCAGGTCTGATTTGTACTTGGATGGGAGACTTTTAGCATGGCTATAATTTGACCTGAATTGGCTATGGACCCTCCTTTTGTTGTAAGTAGTCTGTACTCTTTCCCGATGGCTGTGTGGGACAAGAAGCTATGAAAGGCATATACGAAGTCTGTGTAGACATTTTGGTATTGTCCTTGTGCCAATTGGAAGGCATAGGAGGAAACTATTAATTCAGCCTGTAGATTATTGGTGTGGGCAGAGAGGGCCTGTGCCTCAACCATCTCAGTATCTAGCACTATAGCATAGTCTACTTTTCAAGACCCCTTGTGTGAAATGGAGCTGTTCTCTCTGTATCAGGTGTACATGGTACACCTGTAGATGGTCTGAGGCAATGTGCCCTTCTGTATGTGTAAGAGATGGTGCAGTAGTTCCTTGAAGGTTTCAATGTAACAATGAGATGGGAAGTAATCAGTATTTGGTCAGGAAGAATATTTGAGATATTGAGAGGTGGATGTGGTGATATATTGTGTACCCTAATAAAATTTGCCTGAAGATCAGAGAACAGAAAAATCAAATCACTAGATTAAATATAGATGCCAGGCAGTGGTGGCACACATCTTTAATCCTAGTACTTGGGAGGCAGAGATCCATCTGGATTTCTGTGAGTTCAAAGTTACCCTGGACTATGTGAAATTGACTCAGTCTAGGAGAGAAACAGAGCCAGGCAGTAGTGGCACACACCTTTAATCCCAGTACTGGGAAACAAACACACCTCTAACTGCAGGAAATGATGGCTAGGCAGAGAAAGGTATATAAGGCATGAGGAAATAGAAACTAAAGCCTTTTAAGCAGAAGCATCCCTTTCTGCTAGAGGCTTTTTCAAGCTGAGGAGCTGCTGAGGTAAGAGGTGGTGGCTATGACTTGTTTCTTTGTCTCTCTGATCTTTCAGCATTTACCTCAATACCTGGCTCTGGGAGTTTTTATTAAAAGACCTATTTAAAATTCAAGCAACAGGTGGGCATGATTGGAAAGCAAATGCAGCATCTTCTACTAGTGCCTCCTGAAAAGAAAGATCCCAGGAGGGAGGTAGAGTGTGTAAGTCCTTATACATTAAGAGGTGTAACACATTGTATGAGAGGAAAAGAGAGTGCTAGGTGACCTAAAAGTTATTTTTTTTTTTTTTTGGATTTGCAGATGAGGAGCTCAGCAGCTGCTAAAGCACATATTCAGGGTGCACATCCCTGGGTGATAAGGTCTAATTTTTTGATAAGTATGCTACTGGTGCAAAGGAAGGTCCCAGTTGGTGACCTATGACCCCAAGGGCACACTACTCTTTTTCTGTTACATAGAGGGAGAAGGTGCAGGTTAGTTCTGGGAGATGGAGCTCTAGTCCTGGAGAAGGGTCTGTTGCAGCTTCTGAAAGGGCTTGTTAATGGGAATAAGAAGGGTTTCATGTGAGGGGTCAAAGACTGCTTCACACAATGGGCAGCAAGGAGGGAAAAGGAGGGAATCCAGGACCATAAGAAACAGGCTATTCCTAGGAATGATAAAACCTCCTCTCTGGTAGAGGGGACTGAAAAGGACTGGATTAAGTTTTCTCTACCCAAGGTAATGGCTTTGTGGGTTGGGGTCATGGATAGTCCCAAGTAGGTGACCTGAGGAGTGGGTAATTGGACCTTAGATGGTAAGACTCTACATCACTGCTGGACAAGAAACTTAGAAGAGCAGAGGTGACAGTATGGCTAAGAGTAGGGACAGAGTGGGGGAAGGTTATTTACATAGTGTATAAGTTTAGATGGGGGGAGAGACAAAGAGAGTAGGTCAAAGGCCAGAGCCTGGCCAAACAGGTGTGGGCTAGACCAACCTCCATCGGTAGGACAGTACAGATGAAAGCAAAAATGTTTTATGACTGGTTGTCAAGGAAGATAGAGAAGAAGGTATCCTTAAGGTCCACAACTGAGAAATGGGAGGTCCCTGGGAGGACAGCAGAAAGGAGTTTGCTATGACGGGATAGAGCAAGACTACCACAGAGTTGATGATCTTGAAATGGAGTAGGTCCCACTGGGCTGTTGGAACTAGTAGGTTGGGTGGCTAGGAAGAGTTGTTTACCTTCTGGGTTTTGGAGGTCTAGATTGGTATACTGTAAGTGGGGCTTTGTGAGGCATTCAAGGAATTAAGACAGGTTTACATGTTTGTCCTGGATGACCTCTTAGAGTTTCCCATAGTTTACTGGTTTAAGGGCAGCCATACTGAAACCAGGAGGGGCAAGTTGTAAACTGATCTCTAGCTAGAATGTCACCGGGGGCATTATAGTCCCATTAGGGATCCAGGTGGGAGACTGCCTCAGCCTCAGCTGAGTGTGCTATGTTAGTTTGGTGGATTTCATCTGCATGGCCATGAGTTGTCATTGTTCTGTGTAGTATAGCAGCAAGGAAGTCAATTGATCAATAGGCAATTTAACAGTAATATCCCATTTTATAGAGCATTTTTTGAGTCTTTCTTGGAAACTGCTGATCAGATTTCTGTAAAAAAAACAAACAAACTGATCTTCATGAAGACAGTTTTTTAGACTCTTGGAGTCAATGACCCTGTTGAACTGAAATAAAAAGGATAGATTATGCAGACAAGAAGGTTCCTTAAGATGCCATATTCTTAGCTAAAGGTTTCTGTACCCCAATATTAAGCCTCTCCACTGATGCAGTAAGCCAAATCAAGCTGAATTAAAAATAAAAAACCAGGTTTATTGGAGAAAATGTTTCTGGGTGCCCTTCCAGCCCCTAGAGATGAGACAGGGAGAAGAGACCAGAAAAAAATCACATAAGTGCTCTCTAGAAGGCAGTTTAAATGCCCTGTAGTGTGGGGAGGACCTACTGCTTGGCAGGCTTTCTGAGAGGGGTGGGTTTGGAATGGCGGGGGAATGAGACTGAAATGGAGCTTCCAACTGAACACTCAGGACCCTTGATACCACGTTTGGAAGTAAAGCACAGTGAGTGTTTGAACATTCACATGTCCTGTGCTTAAATGTCAACATTGTCAAGGAGGCAGGTTTGGATGACACAGCTCTCTAAACCAAAACTCCTGGAGAATCATTCTGCAGCATCCACCAAGTCTTTCAATAGCTGAAAATTGGCAAGTATATATGCTCTTGTCCTATAAAAGGGCTGAGGGAACCAAAGATGGTAGATACAGCAGCTAATGTTCTATGCTAGAGATTGCATATGTAAGAAATTTGAGAAGCATAAGAAAGATATAAGTGGCTTGTGGAAGCTCACCAGTGTAGCTAGAGTTTTCCTGGTCCCACCTGGCCCATGGTCAGGACAAATCTCTTTCACCTGCCAGTCCCACAGCTGCTCAAACCCAACCAAGTAAACACACTTATAAACTGTGTGGCCATGGCAGGCTTCTTGCTAACTGTTCTTATATCTTAAATCAACCCATTTCTATTAATCTATAAGTTGCCACATGGCTCGTGGCTTACAGGTATCTTAACATGTTCTCATGGCTGGCAGCATCTCTCTGGCTCAGCCTTCCACATCCCAGAATTCTCTTCTCTGCTTGTCCTGCCGATACTTCCTGCCTGGCTACTGGCCAATCAGCATTTTATTTATACAGAGCAATATCCACAGCATACCAGGTTTACCTGCTAGCAATATTTGTGTATGTTTCCTTCCTTCCTTTTTCTTTGCTATTTATATTTTCTGTATATTTGAAACTTCATCCAAAACAACATACCACATATTGCTGCATCACATAATATATTTGAAGTAATTTTTCACATTATTAAAACAATTTTATGCTCCTAAATTTAGGGTCTTTAAATATTCTATCATTGATTGAAAAAGTAAAATAAAAGGAGAACATGACTCTTTTTAAAGTATGGATAGATTTTTATTGTAGATATGGGGGAAAGTGTGCAGAGAGAAGAGTCTTGGCTGAACGTAGCTGGCAGACTAAACCAGACCATGAGAGGAGGGAGGGGAAGGAAGAGCTAGAGAGGAACCATTTACCAAAAGTGCAACCTCGGCTAAATGACTGACTTATATAGGGATCCGGCTTTGGGAAGAAAATCAGAAGCCTAGACCCTAGTAAGGGGAGGTTTGGGGTAGGTGGTGGGGAAAAGAGAAGTCCTGGGAGGAGCTACACGTCCTGAGTTATGCTGGCAGAGCTAGCCAGCATCTGCTTTGTTATAGTAATAAGCATCTCAGTTAGCCCTTTTCCCCCAGTTTCTGAGAATCAGAAACTGCAATCACATGCAAAAATTTTCTCACCCAGCAATGGTGGCACACACCTTTAATCCTAGCACTAGGGATGCAGAGCCAGGCAGATCTTTGTGAGTTTGAGGCCAGCCTGGTCTACAGAGCAAGATCTAGGGCAGGCACCAAAACTACACACAGAGAGAAACCCTGTCTTGAACACACACACCCCAAATTTCTCTAAGTTGTACTCTTTTATATTTTACATATATATTAACACAAATGTAAATTTCTGATCTACTATCTAAACATATCTGAAAGACTTAGTTCCTTTTAGTGAACTGGTAAATTGGTAAATTAACCTTTATCAAGGACTCTCTATTTTAGCTTATACAATTCCAGAACATAGTCATGAAGGGAGGAATCACAGCCAGGCAGCTTACGATTTCAGATGTCTATTTTTAATTCTTCCACTTATGAGCAGTATAGTTTTAGACTCTTTAGTTAAATTCACTGATGTCAAGAGTGAGTGTGTAGCCCCAGCCTTTCCTCTCACATGTTTCTTGTGAAAACCCCAAACCATAGTAAATGTGAACTGTATCATTTTGTAGTGTCTGGTGTAGTACAATAACAGTGGGGAGAAAAAATGAATAAAAGAGAAAGCCATTTCCTCTCCTTTCACATTGTATCACAGTCTGCATAGTTTCAGGATCATGAACATTTGCAAAAACTGAGGAACATGCAACTAATTAGTTTGTTGCAAAACAGTTAGTGTCAGTGTTTGCACAGCAACCAGCAGCCACAGGGAGAACAAGCTGCAGCTATGGTCCAGGTGCTTGCTGATATTCACAATGTCAACAGAACATCTGGAGGTTGACTGAACATCCCATTCATCACAATGATGTTTCCTTACATAACCAAAATACAAAGAACTATGTGATATCTAGTCTAGAAAATTTATATTGCATATCTTTCTTGATTAGGTAACTCCCATTGTGACAGCAGGGGCATCCATAAAATCAGGAGGGCTGCAACCAAGGTCAGGCTAAATAGTCTCTCATTCGGTTGCAAATAAACCAAAGGAAGTCTGGGAGCACAATGACTCTAATTGGTGAGTGCTTTTTGTTTTATCCTAAGTGTTTTTTTGTTTTGTTTTGGTTTGGTTTGGTTGTTTTTGTTTTGTTTTTCTTTCATGCCATGGTATTTTAAAAAAGAAAAACATCTCTGTAATTAGTAGTGAGAAATGTAAATTCATGTATCTATTACTGGTATCTGATAATAACTGCATCCCCTCAGGCTGTGAAGCCAAGGAGTTGAAAGCCCCAAACCTTAAAGTAAAATTTAAATTAACACATTCAGAAGCTACACTATGAGAGGTTTTAGAGCATTTAGGTAACTCCTTTTTCCCTTGTCCCCAAGCACATAGAGTGGAAGAAGAGAGTCACAGCTATGGGTGTGTGATTGGATTCCATTTCTTGTTGTTGCTGTTGCTTGTTAGTTTGTTTATTTGTTTTAACTAATCTATCCTAGTTTATGGTTAATCATAATTTTATCAGGAAGTTTTTTCTTTTGAGGCTTATCACTTCTAGACATGCTATAATTTGAGATCTAAACTTATATTTTAAGTTTAATTACTGTGCTTAAGAGAGTTCTAGCCAGGCTGTGGTAGCACATGACTTTAATCCAACCAACCAGAGAGCCAGGCAGATCTCTGTGAGTTCCAGGCCAGCCTGATCTACAGAGTGATATCCAGGACAGGCACCAAAACAACACAAATAAATCCTGTCTTAAAAGAGAGAGAGAGAGAGAGAGAGAGAGAGAGAGAGAGAGAGAGAGAGAGAGAGAGAAATAAAAATGCCTCTAACCTGTAAACCCCACTTATTCAAAAACAGATAACTCTCTGGAATTCTGGGGGCTGTTTTTCATGTAAGATAACAAGCCACATGTTTTCAGTTCTGTAAACAAGGTGGGTTGTTCCAACTATACAATATATGTTTGGTCACATGTAGGCTGGAGATAAGAAGGCAGGAAATATGTCAGGATGTATGTTTACTCCCATTGGGCGAAGGTGGGAAGTACACAGCCATGTGGGGTTTTCCTTTATAAGCATCTGACTAGCTTGTGACATTTTTCAGGGAATCCTGGGTATGGACATGGTCAGTATCCATTGTCCTGGCCAGTATTTAATAAAGCTTGCTTCAGATTTGGCTCAAAAATTGTAGTAGTGGTCTTATTCTCTCCCAGTGGGATTAACAGTAAATATAAATTACATAGCATACTTCAAACTAAATATAACACTGTCTTATGTTTTTGTTTTTCAGCCTATACTTGTATATTTGCTGGGAGACCAAGGATATGCTAAATGTGCAGAAAAAATAACCACTAGTACTTGCTTTTTCCTTATCTCTTATTTGTAGCTGAATGTTTTCCTGGTCCTCTCTGGCTCCTGTGACCCCCATGGTCCACAGCCGCTCAGACCCAAGTAAACAGACACAGGCCTATATTAATTAAAACTGCTTGGCCATCTGCTCAGGCCTACCATGAACTAGCTCTTAAACTTCAACTCAGTCCATTTCTGTTAATCTATATGTCACCATGTGCTCCGTGGCTTTACCTGTGTGCCACTACATACTTCTCCCTGGACAGTGGGCTGGCATCTCCTGACTCAGCCTTTCTCTTCCCAGAATTCTCCTTCTCTGCTTATCTTGCCTATCCTTCCTGCCTAGCTACTGGCCAATCAGCATTTTATTTATCAACCAATCAGAGCAACACACATTCACAGCATATAGAATGACATTCCACAGCACCTATTCAGGTCTCAGCTTCTGAAATGTGACCTCTCCTCGACATGTTCACTGAACTTTCTCTTTCTAAGGTCAGCGATAGCCTCTGTTGATAAAACAGTGGAGAGCCAGTCCTACATGACTTAACCTCTTTGCAGTTGCCGATAGTGCTAACCAGCATCTCCCAAAAGTCTTTTCCCCGGCCTCTCAGACACAACACTGTCTGCCTTCCCTCTGCTGCCTCCATCTTTGGTCTGTTTGGTGTTTCTCTCTCACAAAGAGGACCTTCTCACCTTCATCCCTCCACATACCTTCTTCTTACTCTCAGACTCAGCTAAAGTAGATTTTGCTCAAGTTTTAACAAGTGCTAGATCTCTGTTATCTTCTTCTGCCTTTGCTACTTCCACCATCCAAATAGAGGCCTGCATTTCATCTCACTCTCTGACTTAAAGTTCTTTAATTCTCATCCCCACTATTCTTTCTATAAACAGATAGGTGAAAATGTGAGTTTCAATCACATCTGATGATTTGTTTATATGGTACCTGTTTTGTTTGGCGACTCTTCCAAATAACAGAGAAAACAAACAAACAACAGAAACAAGAAAAGATACCTCGGATTGAGTTGCTGGTCTCCTGTGAATGCCAAAGTACCTCCTGAGCCAGCCCTGGGTTGATAACTCTGTAGAGGGAGAGAATGACAGTTTGTAGCTTCTAGGCAGGGTGTTGCCAGGTGGTGGACATGTGGGAGGAAGCCAGGCACTTCACTTCCAAAGCTACAGAGAACAGTTGATGAGCCAGGAACTGATATTTAATCTTTAGTGTTGGTGCTACAGAGACATAGATGAGGATTGTTTGAGCATAAGGAATAAAACGCCTGTCCAGGCATTCTGCTGCTTTAGTATAGAAAAAGAAAATTCACTCCCAGCAGATTTCTGGGCTTGGATTCAATGAGTAGTTATTGGGTCCATTTTTTATTCTTTAATAGTTTTTATTTAACTAAGAAATTTTGTATTCATTCCACATATGAAACACAGATCCCTCCCTCATCCCTCCTCCTGCTCCCCACCCAGCCTTCCAACACAGCTCACCCCCCAGATCCTCCTCCAAAAAGATATAGCCTCCCATGGGAAATCAGCAAAGCCCAGCACATTCAGCTGAGGCAGGTCCAAGCCCCTCCCCCTGCATCAATGCTATGCAAGGTGTTCCACCATAGACAATGGACTCCAAAAATCCAGTTCATGCACCAGGGATGGATCTCATTCCCACTGTCAGGGGTCCCTCAAACAGACCAAGCTACACAACTGTCTCGCCCATGTAGAGGGCCCAGTCCAGGCCCATGCTGGCTCCATAGCTGTCGGTCCAAAGTTCATGAGTTCCCACTAGCTTGGCTGGGTTGTACCTGTAAGTTTCCTCATTATAGTCTTGATGCCCCTTGCTCATAGAATCACTCTTCTCTCTCTTCAACTGGATTTCCAGAGCTCTACCTGGTGCTTGGCCATGGCTCTTTGCATCTGTTTCAAATCAGTTACTGGATAAAGGCTCTATGTTGACAGTTAGGGTATTCACCAATCTGATTACTGGGGTAGGCCAGCTCAGGCACCCAATCCACTACTGCTAGTGGTCCAAGCTGGGGACATTCCTGTGGATTCCTGGGAACTTCCCTTGCACCAGGTTTCTCACTATCCCCACAATGTCTCCCTCTATCAAGATATCTCCCTCACTGCTCTTCCACTTAGCCCCCGTTCCAACTTGAACATCCCATTCCCCCATGCTCCAATACCCTACCCACTAGCCTCCATTGTCCCACCTCACCCTAGTTTACTCAGGAAATCTCATCTATTTCACCTTCCCAGGGCAATCCATGCATCACTGTTAGGGTCCTCCTTATTATCTAATTTTTCTGAAGCTGTGGGTTATAGTCCAGTTATCCTTTGCTTTACATCTAGTATCCACTTATGAATGAGTCCATACCATGTTTGTCTTTCTGAGTCAGGGTTACCTCACTAAGGATGATATTTTCTAGTACCATCCATTTGCCTGCAAATTTCAATATGTTATGGATTTTTACTACTGAGTAGTATTCCATTTTGTATATGTACATTTTCTTTATCCATTCTTTGGTTGAGGGGCATCTAGGTTGTTTCCAGGTTCTGGCTATTACAAATAATGCTGCTGCTGTGGGATATTGTTCTGTATTCTGTGAATTGTGTTGCTCTGATTGGTTGATAAATAAAATGCTGATTGGCCAGTAGCCAAGCAGGAAGTATAGGCAGAATAAGCAGAGAAGGAGAAGGAAGAGGAGGGCTGAGTCAGGAGTCGCCAGCCAGCAGAACTGAGAAAAGGTATCAAGCCTTGTGGCTAAACATAGATAAGAATTATGGGTTAACTTAAGTGTAAGAGCTGGTCAGCAATAAGCCTGAACTAATGGTCAAGCAGTTATAATTCACATAAGCCTCTGTGTGTTTACTTGGGGGATGCGAGTGGGAGAGATTTGTCCTGACCAACAGCTGTCCAGGACACAGGAAACTTCCAACTACATGCTGCTATGAACATAGTTAAGCAAGTGTCCTTGTGATGTGATTGAGTAGTATCCTTGGACCTTGAGGTAGATTGATTTCCAATTTTCTGAGAAACCTACATACTGATTTCTAAAGTGGTTGTACAAGTTTCCACTCCCAACAACAGTGCAGGAGTGTTCCTTTTGCTCCACATCTCTCCAACATAAGCTGTCAACAGTGTTTTGGATCTTAAATATTCTGACAGGTGTAAGATGGTATCTCAGAGTCATTTTGTCCCTGATGACTAAGGATGTTGAGCAATTCCTTAAATATATTTTGGCCATTTGAGATTCTTCTATTGAGAATTCTCTGTTTAGCTCTGTAGCCCATTTTTGAATTGGATTGTTTGGTATTTTGATGTCTAGTTTCTTGAGTTCTTTACATATTTTGGAGATCAGCTCTCTGTCAGATGTGCAGTTGGTGAAGATCTTTTTCCATTCTGTAGGCTGTTGTTTTGTCCTACTTACTGTGTCTTTTGCCTTACAGAAGTGTCTCAGTTTCAGGAGGTCCCATTTATAGATTGTTGCTGTCAGTGTCTGTGCTACTGGTATTATATTTAGGAAGTGATCTCCTATGCCAATACATTCAAGGCTACTTCCTACTTTCTCTTCTATCAGGTTTAGTTTAACTGGATTTATGTTGAGGTCTTTGATCAACTCTGACTTGAGTTTTTTGCATGGTGACAGATATGGATCTATTTGCAATCTTCTACCTATTGACATCCAGCTATACCAGCACCATTTATTGAAGATTCTTTTTTTCCCTTGTATGGTCTTGGCTTCTTTGTGAAAAATCAGGTGTTCATAGGTGTGCGGATTAATGCCAGGGACTTAAATTTGATTCCATTGGTCCACATGCCAATACCAAGCTGTTTTTATTACAATAGCTCTATATAGTAGAGGCTGAGGTCAGAGATGCTGATGCCTCCAGAGGTTGCTTTTTTGTAAAGGATTGTTTTGGCTATCTTGGGTTTTTTGTTTTTCCATATGAAGTTGAGTATTCTTCTTTCAAAGTCTTTGAAGAATTGTGTTGGGATTTTGATGGGGATTTCATTGGATCTGTAGTTTACTTTTGGTAAGATTGCCATTTTTATTATGTTGATTCTACCTATCCATGAGCATGGGAGATCTTTCTATTATCTGATACCTTTTTCAATTTCTTTCTTCAAAGACTTAAAGTTCTTGTCGTACAAGTCTTTCACTTGCTGAATCAGAGTTACTCCAAGATATTTTATATAATTTGTCGGTATTGTGAAGGCTGATGTTTCTCTGATTTCTTTCTAAGCTCATTTATCAGTTGTATAAAGGAGAGCTACTGATTTTTTTCTCTTGAGTTAATGTATCCAGCCACATTGCTGAAATTGTTTATCAGCTGTAGAAATTTCCTGGTAGAATTTTTGGAGTCACTTACATAAACTATCATATCATCTTCAAATAGGTAAATTTTGACTTCTTCCTTTCCAGTTTGTATCCTCTTGATCTCCTTTTGTTGTCTTTTTGCTTTAGCTAGAACTTCCATATTGAATAGATATGGGGAGAGTGGACAGACTTGGCTTGTTCCTGACTTCAGTGGAATGACAATCAGTTTATCTCCATTTAATTTAATGTTGGCTGTCAGCTTGCTGTAAGTTGTATTTATTATGTTTAGGTATTTTCTTATATTCCTGATCTCTCCAAGACCTTTATCATGCAGAGATGTTGGATTATGTTAAATGCTTTTACAGCATCTAATAAGATGTTCATGTGGCTTTTTTTCTTTCAATTTTTTTATATGGTGGATTACATTGAAAGATTTTCCTATGTTGAACCATCCATGCATCTCTGGGATGAAGCATACTTGATCATGGTGGATAATTTTTTGATGTGTTCTTGGATTCGGTTTGCCAATGTTTTATTGAGTATCTTTGCATCAATGTTCATGAGGGAGATAGGTCTGTAATTCTCTTTCTTTGTTGCATCTTTGGGTGGTTTGGGTATCAGGGTAATTGTAGCCTCATAAAAAGAGTTTATCAGTGTTCCTTCTGTTTTGATTGTGCAGAACAGTTTGAAGAGTACTGGTATTAGCTCTTCTTTGAAATTCTGGTAGAATTCTGTACTGAAACCATCTGACTCTGGGCTTTTTGTGGCTGGGAGTATTTTAATGACAGTTTCTATTTCCTTAGGGGTTATAGGTCTATTTAAATTGTTTATCTGGTCTTGATTTGGTTTTGGTATGTGGTATCAATCCAGAAAATTGTGCATTTATTTTGAATTTTCCAATTTTGTGGAGTACAGGTTTTTGAAGTATGACCTGATGATTCTCTGGATTTCCTCATTGTCTGTTGTTATGTCTCCTTTTCCATTTCTGATTTTGTTAATTTGGATGTTCTCTCTTTGCCTTTTGGTTAGTGTGAATAAGGGCTTGTCTATCTTGTTGATTTTCTTAAAGAACCAACTCTTTGTTTCATTGATACATTGTATTGTTATCTTTGTGTTTATTTTATTGATTTCAGCCCTCAGTTTGTTTATTTTCTGGCATCTATTCCTCCTGGGTGAGTTTGCTTCTTTTTATTCTAGAGTTTTAAGTTGTGCTGTTAAGTCACTAGTGTGAGATTTTTCCATCTTTTTTATGTGGGTATTTAGTGCTATTGATTTTCCTCTTAACACTGCTTTCATAGCGTCACATATGTTTGGGTGTGTTGTACATTTATTTTCATTGAAATCTAGGAAGTCTTTTATTTAGTTCCTTATTTCTTCCTTTACCCATTGGTGATTCAGTTGAGCATTATTCAGTTTCCATGAGATTGTAGACTTTCTGTAATATTTGTTGCTGTTGAAATCTAACTTTAAGCCATGGTGGTCTGTAGCTGAAGCTTTCCTGTATACCACCTGGCCCATAGTCAGGATAAATCTCTTTCACCCACCACTCCTGCAGCTGCTTGGACCCGAGTAAACACACAGAGGCTCATATTAATTAAAACTGCTCGGCAATTAGCTTAGGCTAACTATTGACTAGCTCTTATGCTTAAATTAACCCATGATTCTTATTTATGTTTAGCCACATGGCTTGATACCTTTTCTCAGTTCTGCCTTCACATCTTGCTTCCTCTGTGTCTGACTCAGCCTTCCCTTTCCCAGAATTCTTTCCTCTGTTTGTCCCACCTATACTTCCTGCCTGGCTACTGGACAATCATCATTTTAATTATTAACCAATCAGAGCAACATATTCACAGCATGCAAAGCAATATCCATAGCAGTGGTCTGAAAAATATGGGAGGTTATTCTAATTTTTTTTTTAATCTGATGAGATTTGCTTTGTGACTGAGTATGTGGTTGATTTTAGATAAGTTTCCATGGGGTGCGGAGAAGAAGGTATATTCTTTTGTGTTAGGGTAGAATGTTCTGTACATATATATTAGGGCCATTTGAGTCATAACATCTCTTAGATTGTTATTTTTCTGTTAAGTTTCTGTCTGGCAGACCTGTCCATTGGTGAGCGTAAGGTGTTGAAGTCTCCCACTACTAGTGTGTGGGGTTTGATGTGTGATTTAAGCTTTAGTAATGTTTCTTTTACAAATGTGGGTGCCCTTGTGTGTGGGGCATACAAGTCTCAGAATTGAGACTTCATCTTGGTAGATTTTTCCTGTGATGAATATGTAATGTCCTTCCTGATCTCTTTTTATTGATTTAGTTTGAAGTCTATTTTGTTAGATATTAGGATAGCTAAAGCAGCTTGCTCCTTAAGTTCATTTGTTTGGGAAGTCTTTCCCCAGCCTTTTAAGCTGAGGTCGTGTCTGCTTTAAAGTTGAGGTGTGTTTCTTGTATGCAGCAGAAGAATGGATCCTGTTTTCATATCCCTTCTTTTAGTCTGTGTCTTTTTATAGGTGAATTGAGTCCATTGATATTAAGGGATATTGATGACCAGTGATTGCTAATCCTATTTTTTTTTCCGGTGGTAGTATGTGTGTATTTCCCTTCTTTGGGGTTTGCACCTGTTAGGTTATCTATTACATGTGATTTTGTGGGTGCATCTAACTTCTTTAGGTTGGAGTGTTCCTTCTAGTGCTTTCTATAGGGCTGGGTTTGTGGATAGGTATTGTTTAAATCTGGTTTTTTCTTGGACTCCCTTTGCATTCCATCTATGGTGATTGAAAGTTTTGCTGTATTAGTAGTCTGGGGCATCCACAGTCTTTTAGTGCCTGCATCATGTCTGTCCAGGACCTTCTGCCTTTTAGAGTCTCCATTGAGAAGTCAGGTGTTTTTCTGATGGGTATGCCTTTATAAGTCACTTGGCCTTTTTCCTTTGCTGCTCTTATAATTCTATCCTTATTCTGTATATTTAGTGTTTTGATTATTAGGTGGTGAGGGAATTTGGGGGGTCTAGTTTATTTGTGTTCTATCAATTTATTGTATCTTCATAGGCATTCCCTTCTTTAAGTTGAGAAAGTTTTCTTCTATGATTTTGTTGAATGTATGTTCTGTGCCTCTGAATTGGTATTCTTCTCCTTCTTCTATCCCTATTTTCCTTGGGTTTGGCCTTTTCATGGTGCCCCAGATTTCCTGGATGTTTTGTGTTAGGACGTTTTTGGCCTTAGTGTTTTTTTTTTTTTTTTTTTGACTGACAAATCTATTCCCTCTCTTGTATCCTCCATGATACAGAGATTCTTTCATCTCTTGTATTCTCTTGGTTATGCTTGCTTCTATAGTTCCTGTTCATTTACTCAGATTTTCTATTTCCAGAATTCTCCCAGTTTGTGTCTTCTTCATTGTTTCTGTTTCAATTTTCAGGTTTTGAACTGTTTTCTTCACCTACTTAATTGCTTTTTCTTGATTTTCTTGGCTTCCTTTAAGGCATTTATTGATTTCTTCCAATTTTTTGTTTGTCTTTTTTTCAGTTTCTTTAAGGGAAAATTTCATTTCATCTTTAAAGGCCTCTATCATCTTCATAAAGTTATTTTAAGGTCACTTCCTTCTCTTTCTTCTACATTGTGATGTTCAGGTCTTACTGTTTTAGAACCACTAGGTCCTGGTGATGCCATATTGTTATTTATGTTGTTGTATGTATTTTTGCACTGGTATCTACCCATCTCTTCCTCTAATAGGTGCAAGAGATGTCTGTTTCTGAGAGAGCTGCTCTTGGTCCAATCTGTGCTGGCTGTGCCTGTGTTTCAGGGGGCTACTCTTGCTCCAATCAGAGTTCTTGGTCCAATTGGAGCTCTTGGCCCAATCTGTGTTTGGCAAATTCTGTGTCTCAGGTAGACTGTCTTGGTCCTATCAGAGTTTTTGGTCCTCTTGGTCCAATCAGAGCTGGTGAAGTCTTTATCTCAGGGAGCTGGTGAAGTCCAGAGGGATGGGTGGGTTTGGGGCATGAAGTTGGTCTTGTAGATTGCAGGGTTGAGTCCAATGGGGGGTGTTGGTGGCCATGTCTGACAGGAGGAGTCTTCCCGGCTGGCCTGCACCTGGGGCAGTGATGGATGGGGGAAGGGAGACACTGGTTTTTCCCCCAGGACCTGGATCCTAGAGACAGAACTCTTGGGCTAGGAGAGGAGACACCTCTTGGTCCAATCAGAACTGGTGGATTCTGTGTCAGGGAGCTGCTGAGGTAGCAGGGGGATGGGTGGATTTCGGGGAGGAAGTGGGTATTGAAGATCTCAGGGTCCAGTATGCTGTGGGGTAATGATGGGGATGCCTGCCCACAGGAGTCTTCCCTGCTGACCTGCATCTGGGTTAGTGATGAGTGGGAGTGGCCCCATTATTTTAAATGGAGGAATTTCTATTTCTATCTGTGGTTGCTAATTGAATGTGTGAGGCTGTTTTTCCCCCTGGTATGAAGAAGGATGTTATTATATCTTGTATGGGAGCAAAGCAGAGGATGTACAATGGTGACCTCAAACTGTGGCTGTATGACAAAGGCCATGGTGTCATCAGAGACCTTTCAGGGGGTCTTGGCTGGTCAAACCTGATGTATCTTAATCTGGAACAAATCCATAGCCTCCTGCTTTTTGTCGAAACAAAAGCAGAGCCTCCTTTCCAAAGCAACATATCCTTACATCCAAATTTTGAAGTCAAGGTATCTTTAAAATATAGATATTGATTTAACTCAACAGCATTTACAATCAAATGTTTTTCTGCAGTTAAAAATCCCAAAGAAAACACAATCCAGATTCTCTGTGTAATATCCATCTTTATGTGGCTTATTTTTTATACTACCTTTACTGTCTCTTTAAAGACTTTATTTTTAAAAACTATAATTTGTTTATATAACTGCATATATTCCTTTTTCTCTCTCTTTAAAGCTTACGTACATTTTTATACACATTGTAAACCATTTAAAGTCTTGTTTTAACTGAATCTGCCTTATTGTGTAACTATTGCTTTAAACTGCAGCATTCTAAGACTGAAATGGTGCTGTGACTGCTGGCTCTGCGTTCCTCAGCTTCCCAACATGGTGGTAGTACGTTTACTGCCAGCTCTGGGAGCCATCAACTCTTAGGAACAGTGGGTCTGTGCTTTTATCAAAGCACTCTTTTTTTCTTTTTAACTAGCAAAAATTATATCCAACACCCAGCATAGTGGGCACCTTGGAGACACCTCTATGTAACATAGCATAGGTCAAGCCTGCACGCATGCCACGAACCAGCCATAGAGTAGCTCAAACCCACAGGCTGCCAATAACTTGAGAGAGACAGCTAGGAAGCTGTTTTTAGCTCCATTTTAGAATCTTTTTTTTCTCAGGTTTTAGGTGGAAACTCTTTCCAACCCTTTGGGCACCATTTGTAGCTAGAGTTTTTCTCGTCCTGCGTGGCCCATGGTCAGGACAAATCTCTCTCACCCACCAGTCCTGCAGCTGCTCAAACCCAACCAAGTAAACACACAGAGACTTATATTACTTACAAACTGTATGGCTGTGGCAGGCTTCTTGTTAACTGTTCTTATATCTTAAATCAACCCATTTCTATAAATCTGTAAGTTGCCACGTGGCTTGTGGCTTACCGGTATCTTAACATGTTCTCATGGCGGAGGCTGGCCGCGTCTCTCTGACCTCAACCTTCCACTTTTCAGAATTTTCTCTCTTTGTCCCTCCTGTACTTCCTGCCTGGCTACTGGCCAATCAGAATTTTATTTATACAGAGCAATATCCACAGCAGTAAATTAGATAGGATTTTTTTTATTTTGATTTTTCACACAGGTGTTTCTACATCTCTAATTAATTTCAGATGCTCTCTGACACATTCTATTCCACAGCATACCTTAGAAACCATATTAGCATTTAAGTGAGCAGGTTTGTGCACAATATCTACTAGTACACCAATGACTTTACCAGCTTCAGAACAGAGCACTCATCATTTTTCTTCAGGTCATGATGGCCCTGAAGAAAATCAGGAATAGGAGATGAAATTATTTTGCAATGGCAGGATGACTTACTTAGATCTTTTTCTTCATAAAATACTTACTCATTTTTAGCTTTTCTGACCTCTATCTGAGAAAGTAACAAGCACTGGAATGTGCAAAAAAATGTGATGAAATGTTAGACTTTTTTTTCTTAATCTTGAATCAAAAGGTTGTCATAGTTTCTTGCTTTTATTTCAAGAATTTTGAACTCTATTAGACAGAATATTACCAGCATAGAAAAAAATTAGAAAGGCCTTTGGTCATATGAATAGATACATGTGACCAAAGCTGCTAAGCACCTCTTAAAGGCTATTCAGAGCTGAGGCTGTCAATTTTCATAATTAGGTTCCTTACAAATCCAGAACTAACATGGACAATAGAGTCCAGAGTCACTAAACATGTCCATTTAGGCAATGATCTTTATCTCACCTATTTCAACCTATACAAGAGTGCCTAGCAAGTAGCTGAAGTGGGACTTATCATTTGTTTATTTTTATTTCTTTTATCTCTTCTCCACTTACAGGAAGAACATTAACTATCAATTAGTTGACTAAGTCTCAGAAAGAGAAGATGGATGAGAAGTAATGCACATTTCCAGATTCATTTGAGACAAGACAGACTGTCTTGAGCAGCAAATCACTTGTTATTTCTTTCTGGGGGACTCTGCAGTTCTATCTGGAGAGTGTAAGAACATAACTACAAAGAATAAACACCATGTGTTGTTTTTGTTGCAGCTGGAGATAGTTTACTGTGTTTCCAAAGGTCCTTAGGCTCAGGGCTGGAGCCTGCAATGGGCACAACTTGGGTGTAGTGTGAGGCATCTGGGTTGGAAGTACACAGCCTTATGCAAACATCTCCTATGCCTACACACTTCAGACAATTCCAATGGTTGCAGCCACAGTCTGCTTTTCAATACACTCATATAAAACCCCAACAGTCTGCAACTGCATTTACAACCATGAATTGTGCTTTGAATCTTATTTCTCTAAGATATGTATTTTAATTAACCAAGATGCTCATTTATTAGATAAAAGAATTATGTAAACATCTTTAAAATGTTTGTTTGTTTATTTATTTACTTCTTAATTAGCACATTTCTTCATGAATGTCAGGTTTTGCCAAAAGTGAGATCTGCAATATGTTAGAATACTCTACTACAATGCTCAGGATCTTACTGTCTTGATTACTAGGAACAGACTGGATGTTGGGAATTGTGGCAAATAGCTAGACTCTTTCATAATATTTGTATTCTATCTCTTTGAAGAATATAGGTTGTAGTATAAATGAAATGACATAACAATGAAACACAACTCCTCTGTTAACTTTATGAAATAAAGGATATTCAAAGACAGAAGCAACACAGAAAATTGAAACTTTTAGCAAATCCACATATCTGTTAATCTCAGATTTGTTTGCTCCAATTAAATGTCTTATCCTTTCTATTGCCTTATGGAAGATGCTAATGCATTCCCACCTGCAACCCCCCCCCATTCCCTCGTCTGAAAAGATAAGACCTCCAATGGGGAGTCAGCAAAGCTTGCTACATTCAGTTGAAGCAGTCCAACACACCCCCACCCCCCGCATCAAGGCTGTGCAAGGTGTCCCACCATAGCTAGTGGGCTCCCAAAAAGCCATTTCATGCACCAGGGATGAATCTTGATCCTAATGTCAGAGGGCCCCTTAAGCAGATCAAGCTACATAACTGTCTTGCTTATGCAGATGTCCTAGTCCAGTCCCATGGAGGCTCTACAGCTGTTGGCCTAAAGTTCATGAGTTCCCACTAGCTTGGCTTTGTTGTCTCTGTAAATTTCCCCATCATGATCTTGATGTCCCTTGCTCATAGAATCACTCTTCTCTCTCTTCGACTAGACTCCTGGAGCTTGGCTATGCTTGGCTGTGGAACTCTGCATCTACTTCCATCAGTTACTGGATAAAGACTCTATGATGACAGTTGTCATATTCACCAATTTGATTACTTGGGTAAGCCAAGGAACTCTATTTTTAATATACAAGTTTTCTTTTATTAAGAATTTTCTCCAGGAGTTAGAAGTATTATAATCAAATGATTTGACAATCTCAAATAACCCAAAGCTATTCTAGATTGCTTATTGATTCCTTACAGTTTGTCTCCTGATATTTTTAATCTTCTCATCTTTTACTGTTTCCCCAACCAGAAAACTATAGCCAGCACCTACAATTACATATAAAGAATTTGGAAGCCTTATTAAAGCTCCAGGACACTGGATAAGTATCCACACACTAAGCTTGTCATTTATAAAAAGGAAAAAAAACATCTCGCTTAAGACTTTCTTGTTACATCCTCTGAGGTCCACGGAAATCCCCTAAGTCCTTTGACATACTGTTTTTTGTTTCTCCTGAAGGATGCATGAATAAGGTCCAGTTTTATGTATAATTTTACTCAATAAACTCTGAAATCACAACATGGAAAACATATAATTACATAAGGAAGCAAAGCAATTTTCATTCTGTGCAAAACTCCAAAAGCCTGTCACTGTAACACTTTGGGTGGCACACCTAGCTAGGGTTGAATTTGCATAGTGTCAGAGCCAAGCTGATGCGTGCATGAGGCTCACAAAAATAGAAGGTTTTCCAATCCAAGAGGCCTTGAAAAGGGTAATCCAGAAAGCCAGCAAGGTGTACCCAGTGAGCCCACAGAGCTATGTTTCTAACAGTGCTGGCATACTTTTTCTAGTCATCAGGGCATAGTTTTCAAAATGTTTTTAATCATTCAGTCTTTAATGCATTGCACAAGCCCATAAATGACTCTCACTCATTTCATTGTCTTTGAATCCCTGTAGGGTGGAGATGGGATTAAGTGTGTGTGTGTGTGTGTGTGTGTGTGTGTGTGTGTGTGTGTGTATTTGTGTGTACGTGTGTGAATTTGTTTTTTTTTTTTTCTCATGGTCTCACTGTTCCAGATTATTTAAATGAGTTTCTCAATTGTTGAATATGTTGATATGTCTGACTAACACAACTTCAGCTTCTGATTTCAAACTCTCTCTTCCTTAGTGTATGGAAAACAACATTTTAGCTGCCCTGAAGTATTTTATCTTCTTTTTTCATCCTAGCTCTAAATAGTGCCAGATTTAAAAATACTAGATAACATTTAGTTTCACTTTCATATCTGAGGGACCCTATTTAACACCCCTCTCATCTTTGTTTTAGATGCTTTTGAAAGAGTCTGTGAAAGTGATGTCTGTACTTACTGAGACTATACGAAGAATGACAGCACCAGTTCACATGAGGCCGTGCAGAGGAAATCTGCTGAATCCTGTGGGCTGGGTTTTATAGGTACAGCATGTAAATCTTAGGGAAGTTTCAGTCTGTGATGGAGCTGGGTTCCAACCCAGGCTGGCTCTCTCCATGACTCACACACTGAACATGGCTGCTGCAGCTTAGCCATGTCTGGGTTTGGATGAATGGGAGTTTCTGATCAGTTAAGAGGGGACAAACATAGACAGCAGTAACATGAGTCAATAAATGAAAGTGGGGTGATTCTGAACGGCCAATGTGTGTAGAAGAAAGGGGCACCCCAGATTTTATAGGTTTTTCTATAAAAACCTTCTAACTTCATGATCTTGATACAAACATTTAAAGGGGGAATATAGAGCAATCCCACAATTCAGGGATGCCATTTTAAAATATAATTAATTGTAACTGTAGACTATTGTGATTTTTAGGCGTATTTGGTCTCATATTTTCCCTTCTCCTCTGAAGTGTGTCTAAGATGATCTCTGAACAGGCATGATTTAGGGAAGTATCTGAAATAGGCTTCTGTTTTGACAAAATCAAAGGCTTGTTGGTGGCAACCACATTTCTATACAGGCTTCAACCTACTTTCTGATTTTTCCATCCCGTTCCCCTTCCATATTCATGCTTGGCCTTATCATATTTTATGCACTTGCTGCATAACTCTGACAAGTTATGAAGTTAGAAGAATCAGCAAGGCTCACACAGCAACGAAGATAATGCCATCCTGCCCCTGCAGCTCCTCAGGCTGAAAAGCCATGAGCTCAGTATGTGTAATGGAACTTGTATGTATGTTTTCTGGGCTGACCATGTGGTATTAGAAAACCAACTGGTGTACTCTTCCCTGTAACTGAGCAGGTTATATGTAGGAATACATATGTGTATATATATATATATTATATATATATATATATATATATATATATATACATATGCATGTAACAACAATTAATTAAAAAAGAAGCCAAGAACTTGAAAGAGAGCAAGGAAGGGTGTATGGGAGGGTTTGGAGGGAAAAAATAGAAGAAATGATAAAGTTATATTATAATGTCAAAAATGAAAGAAAAAAGATGGAAAACAATTGAGGAAAAGTAAAAAGCATGTGACAAATGGTTCTTGGGCACTATCAGTGCCTACAAACATGGCCCAGTGACTGTGCTCCAGTGACTCTGCTGCCACTGTCCCATACTTGGACAGCAGTGCGTGCGCTGGCCTCTTTTAGTGACATGACCTCTGTTATGATTTCTTTTAGGTCTCCATGTTAGTCACAGTGTTTTGTACTATAATATTTTGAAGACATGTTGATGGCTTGTCTATCAAACTCCTGAGCATCTAGTTATATTTAGGTGTCTTAATCCCTTTGGGTTACTATTCTAACAATATCATATACTAGGTGGATTATAAAGTACAGAAATGTATTTCTCATCATTCTGAGGTCTGGGAGATCCAAAATCAAGACTAGCAAATTCCATGCTGGGGAATACCGTTTCCTAGTTCTTAGAATGGTACTATCCTAGTGTGTCTTCAAATGATGAGAGGGACAAGGCAGATCTCTGCAGCTCCTTCCATTAAGGTACTAACCACACTCACAATGGCGTATACCACAACCTAATCACTTCTTGTGTTTACATTCTATTGACAACAAAACTCATAAAATAAGCTTAAAAGGAAAAACTTTTTTTTTTGCCTCACAGAAAACTGTATCAGCAATGGTCAATTTGCATTGTCTTTAGGCCCATGGTGATGTCATGGCGGGGACCAGAGGTCAAGCTTCTCTATTCACCTCACATCACCCACTACTCAGAGAGAGAAGAAGCCAGGGTCCAAAATCTCCTTCATAGCCATAGCCCCATGACCAAGTTTCCTACTACTGGGTCTCATCTCTTGAGGTTTCCACGCCTCCCAGTAGCACTGCAGGCTGGTGACCAAGGCCTTTAATCATACACCAGCCTCTGGGGCAGACTATACATTAAACTATAGCCCATTCCAAAGCTCACCTTCAAGCATAATCACATTGAGAACTAGAATTTTGATATAGGAACTTGAGTAGATGCAAATATCTACATCATAACCTGGGTCCTAGCTGAAGCAGTGTGCCTTTGCCACTGTAAATGATGCATTAACCCCCTGTTAGTTATTTAGGTCAGGAAAGTAGATATTTTTAGATGTGTATGTTTGGAATTTGGAAATTCTTGGGCGCTAGCTCTGGGATATGAAAAGGAGTCCAAACCAACACTGAAAAGATAAAATTTGAAAGTTCTACATTAAATCATAAATCTATAGCTCATCAGTCTTTTTAGCATATATTTCACAGAGCCCTTACTAAGATATGGGATAAATCAGTAACTGAAAATATCTACTATAAGAGTCAATTCTTTAAAAAAATATTTTTAAAAAGAACCTCTTTTATTTTTTAAAATAAATCCTTCTCTTATCCTCACCAGTTTCCCCTCCCTCCACTCCTCCCAGCTGCCACTCCACTTCCCTTCTCCCCCAAATCCACCCTCCCTCTGTCTTCCTTCAGAAAAGAGCAGCCCTCAAAGAAACAAGCAAATACAACAGAACAAAACACAATCAGACAAGGCAAAGGACCTCAGGCGGAGGCTGAACAGGTAACCCAGAATGAAGTCCAAAATGTAGGCAAATGAGTCAAAGATACAGCTGCTTCCACATTTAGGAGTCTCACAAAAACACCAAGCTAACAGTCACAACACACACAGAGGATCTGGTGCAGACCCATGCAGGCCCAGGTGCAGACCCGTGCAGGCCCCGGTGCAGACCCGTGCAAGCCCTGCGCTTGCTGCTTCAGTCTCTGTGAACTCAGGTGGGCCCTGCTTAGTTGATTTAGTGGACCATCCTACTATACATGTTCCCCTGGTGTCCTCCATCCTTGTGATTCTTGTGATCTTTCTGCCCCCTCTTCCTTGGGATTCTCTGGTCTCTGAGGCAAGGGACACAATGGAGACCTCCAATTTAGACTTTCTGTCTCTGACTCTCTGTCTCTCTGTCTCTCTGTCTCTCTCTCTGTCTCTCTCTCTGTCTCTCTGTCTCTCTCTGTCTCTCTGTCTCTCTCTCTCTCTCTCTCTCTCTCTCTCTCTCTCTCTCTCTCTCTCTCTCTGTCTCTCTCTCTCTCCATGTCTGGCTATGGGTCTCCATATCAACTCCATCCAGGAAGCCTCTGATGACAAATAGAGCACCAGTCTATAAGTACAGCAGAATATCATTAGGAATAATTACTTCTTAAAAAAAAAAAAAAAAAAGACCAGTCATGTTTGCTTCTACCCCAGGTCTCTGGGCCATCTAATCATCAGTTCTTGGACACCCAAGCAGAGTTGAGCATAGGATCCCTCTCGTGGATGGGCCTCAAGTTAAATCAGACAGTGGTTACCCATTCTCACAAGTTCTTCTTATTTGTCCCAGCACATCTTGTAAGCAGGACAAATTCTAGGTCAAAGGTTTTGTGGCTGGGTCAGTGTGCATGTTTCTCTTTTGGTAGCATGAAGACTACATTCCCACACCAAAGAGACCATACCATGAGGGTAAAGGCTCTATGTAGACACCAATTCAACCTCTCCATGTTAAATGAGCTGTGTGGATTTTGTCCTCAGCAATGGGGCCCTGCTTTCAATTTGCAGAGAGCAAACGTCTGTCCTAGCATCAACCTAGGTTGTTTAGGGACCACCTCAGCCAACAATTCAACCAAATGCAACCCAGTTCCACAACTAAAAGCCTTAGCTGGCTACAAAAGATGGCTAGTTTAGACTCCATATCCCCATTACTAAGAGTCTTTAGTAAGATCACCCTCATAGACTACAGGAAGTGTCCACTGTACTAGGTTTCTGCACCACTCCTCCAAGGCCCCCAATTCCAGCCTTCTCTCCTCACATTCCTTCCCTCTGTCCCATCCCCCCTGCAATTATTCCTTCCCATTTCTGTCCCCAACCCACTCCAAGTCCACCTGCAAAATTTATTCTATTTCTCCTTCCCATGGAGATTCATGTGTTCACACACACACACACACACACACACACACACACCAGCACTCCTCTTTGCCTACCTTCTCTTGGTCTGTGGATTGTACCTTGGCTATCATTTACTTAGCAGCTAATATCCATTTGTAAATGAATACATATCATATTTATCATTGTGGATTTTGGTTACTTCATTCAGAATGATCCTTTCCACTTCTATCCATTTGCTTGCAAATTTAATTATTTCAGTTTTTAAACAGCTGAGTAATACTCATTTGTGTTAATGTACCATATTTTATTTATCCATTTTTCAGTTGAGGGGCCTCTAGGTTGTTTCCAGTTTCTGGCTATTATGAAGAAAGTTGCCATGAACGTGGCTGAGAAGTGCCCTTGTGGCAGGATGGAGTGACATTTGCGTATGTGCCCAATTGTCATATAGCTAAGTCTTGAGGTAGAACAATTCCCAATTTTCTGAGATACCACCGTATTAATTTCCATAGTAGCTGTACAAGTTTGCACTCCTACCAGCATAGGAGTGTTTCCCTTGCTCCACATTATTTCCAGCATGAGCTGTCACTTGTGTTTTTGACTTTAGGCATTCTGATATGTATAAGATGGAGTCTCAGAGTCATTTTGATTTTCATTCTCCTGATGGCTAAGGATGTGGAACATTTCTTTAAATGTTTATCAGCCATTGAGATTTGTTCATTGAGAATTTTCTCTACCCATCTCTTAATTGAATTATTTGTATTGTTTGATATCTGGTTTCTTGAGTTCTTTATATATTTTGTATATTAGTCCTCTATTGGATGTGGAGTTGGTACAAATATTTTATCATTCTGTAGGTTGCTTCTTTGTCCTATTAGTGATGTCCTTTGCCTTACAGAAGCTTTCCAGTTTCCTGAAGTCCCAATTGTTGATCCCAGTTCCTGTATTATCGGTGTTCTGTTCAGAAAGTAATCTCCTGTTCCAATGCATTCAAGGCTATTTCCCACTTTCTCTTCTACCAAGTTCAGTGTGTCTGGCTTTATGTTTGATCCACTTGGATTTAAGTTTTGTGCATGGTATTAAGTATATAACTATTTTCATTTTTGTATACACTGACATCCAGTTAGACCAGCACCATTGGTTGAAGATACTGTCATTTTTCCGTGTGTATTTCTGGCTTCTTTATCAAAAGTCAGGTGTCCATAGGTATGCACATTTATGTCTGGCTTTTTGATTCAATTCTATTGATGTCTTCTTTTATGTCAATATCATGTGGTTTTTATTACTGTCGCTCTATAGTACAACTTGAAATGCCTCCAACACTTATTGTATTGTCCAGGATTGTTTTGACTGCCCTGGGTTTTTTGTTTTTGCATATAAACTTCATAATTGTCTTTTTTTTTTTTTTTTGGTTTTTTCGAGACAGGGTTTCTCTGTGTAGCTTTGTGCCTTTTCCTGGAACTCACTTGGTAGCCCAGGCTGGCCTCGAACTCACAGAGATCCGCCTGCCTCTACCTCCCAAGTGCTGGGATTAAAGGCGTGCGCCACCACCGCCCGGCCATAATTGTCTTTTTAAGGACTATAAAAATTGTGTTGAAATTTTGTTGGGAATTGCATTAGTTCTGTAGATTGCCTTTGGTAAGATGGCCATTTTTACCATGTTAATACAACTGATTCATGAACATGAGGGATCTTTCCATCTTCTGATATCTTTTTTTAATTTCTTTCTTTGGTGACTAAAAATTTTATGATACAAGTCTTTCACCCCTGGTTAGAGATACTCCAGGATATTTTATATTATTTGAGTCTATTTCTTTCTCAGTCCATTTGTCATTTGTATATAGGGGGGCTGTTGATTTTTTTTCTTTTGAGTGAGTCATGCAATCAGACTCTTGGATAAAAGTGTTTAATCAACTGTAGCAATTCCCTGGTGCGATTTTAAGGGTCATATATGCATACTATTATATCATCTGCAAATAATTATACTTTGACTTTTTCCTTTCAAATTTGAACCCCCTTGATCTCCTTCAATTGTTTTATTGCTCTAGCTAGAACTTCAAGCACCTTATTGACTAGATATGGAATAAGTGGACAGCCTTGTCCTGTTCCTGATTTTAGTGGAATTTTTTTTTTGAGTTTCTAATTAAGTTCATGTTGGTTGTAGGCTTGCTGTAAACTGCCTTTATTATGTTTAGGTATATCCCTTGTGTCCCTAATCTCTTTGGGACTTTTACCATGAAGGGTGGTGAATTTTGTCAAAGACCTTTTCTGCATCTAATGAGTTGATCGTGTGGCTTTTTTTTTCTTTAAGGTTGCTTGTATGGTGGATTACATTGACTGATTTTTGTATGTTGAACCATCCCTACAACTCTGGGATGAAGTCTACTTGATCATGGTGGATGATCTTTTTGATGTTTTCTTGAATTCAGTTTGAAAGTCTTTATTGAGTATTTTTGTATCTATGTTCATAAGGAAAATTGGTCTATAATTTTTATTTTTTGAGCTTTCATGTGGTTTGTGTATCATGGAAACTGTGACCTCATAAAATGAATTGGGCAATGTTACTTCTGTTTTCTATTTTGTGGAATATTTTGAGGAGTATTAGTGCTAATTTTTCTTTGAAAATTTAGTAGAATTCTGTGCTAAAGCCATCTGGCCCTGGACTTTTTGTGGTTGGGAGACTTTTAATGACTTTTAATGACTACTTCTATTTCAATATGCTCATAGGCCTGTTTAAATTATTTATTTGATCTTGATTTAACTTTGGTAAGTGATATCTATTGAAAAAATTATCCATTTCTTCTTGATTTTCCATTTGATTGAGTACATGTTTTTAAAGTATATCCTGTGGATTTCCTTTGGTGTCTGTTGTTATGTTGGTGTCCCCCTTTTCATTTCTGATTCTGTTTTTTGCATGTTCTATTTGCATCTTTTGGGTATTTTCGATAAAAGTTTGTCTATCTTGTTTCATTGATTCTTTGTAATATTTTCTTTGTTTCTATTTTATTGATTTGAGACTTCAGTTTATTTCTTGCTTTCTACTTGGGTGTGCTTGCATCACTATGTTCTAAAGCTTTCAGGTATGCTGTTAAGTTGCTAGTATGAAATCTCTCTATTTTATGTAGGCACTTAGTACTATGAACTTTCCTCTTAGCACTTGCTTTCATTGTGTCCTATAAGTTTGGGCATGCTGTGCATTTATTTTCATTGAATCTAGAAAATCTTTAATTCTTTCTGTTATGACCCATATTTCATTCAATACAGAGTTGTTCAGTTTCCAGGAGTTTGTAACTCTCTGTTGTTCTGTTATGGTTGGTATCTAGCTTTAGTCTGCAGTGGTCAGTAGGATGCAATGAGTTATTTCAATTTTCTTGTATCTTTTAAGACTTGCTTTGTGTCCTGGTCTGTGGTCAATTTTGGTGAAAGTTTTATGAGGTGCTAAAAAGAAGGTATGTTCTTTTGTGTTTGGGTGAAGTATCTTTGAGTAAATATCTTTGAGGTACATTTAAAAAAAAAATAATGCCAGTATTTCTCTGTTTAGTTTTTGTCTTGATGACCTGTCAGTTGGTGAGAGTGGGGTACTGACGTTTCCTACTATCAGTGTGAGTGTCTCAATATGTGATTTAAGCTTTAGCAGTGGGTGCCCTTGTGTTTGAGGCATAGATGTTAATAATTGAAATGTCACCTTTGTGGATTTTTCCTTTGATGAGTATGAAGCAGCCTTCCCCATCTCTTTTATTAGTTTTGGTTCGAAGTCTATTTTGTTAGATATTAAAATGGCTACACCAGATTTCTTCTTGGGTCGATTTACTTGGATTATCTCTTTTTAATCCTTTTAGTCTGAATCTATCTTTGATGTTATGGTGTGTTCATCCAACAGCCCCAATCCCTCAGGCTCATTCCTGGTGCTGTAAAAGAACAGCAGCTGTGACCTCCCCTCTTCTCTCTCATGCTTCCTGTGGATCCCACAGACAATCTCCTCTTGGCCTCTTTTCCCCAAATTATTGCTGTGTCCCAGCCCCCAACTCAGGTGGACATATCTGCCGCAAGACCAGATAGCCTGCTAGTAGATCTCCGTTCTCTCTGTTACCCTAACAGACCCAAACCCTTAGGCTTATTCCAGCTGCAGACTCCCACACACACACCTCCTGTGGATCCCACAGACCTCCAGAAATTGGCACCTAGACCTATAATCACCCCAAACCCAGATGCCTAGACAGCAGCATAAAACTTCAACCAGTAGAGGCAAGTGACTTGTCTCCCAGCTGAACTGCCCCAGTCCCTAGGCCCTAGGCACTGGGACATGTTCTATGCCCCCCCCCATCCCATCTCAGCCACAGCAGCCAGCTAGCAGGTAAGAGTCCTGCAGGCAGGTGGAACCATACATTGGACCCTGTAATTTATAAGACACACTCCTCTGCCCAAACCCACTGAGCCCATCATTCTCACCCTGGTCAACCCATACACGGCAAAGCCAGCAGCCTCTAGAGGCACAAGCACCACCTGTACCAATTGGAGGAGGAAGTGAGCGACTGGTATCCCAGCTAAATTGCCCCAGTCCCTAGGTTCTAAACTCCAGGACACATTCCATGCCCTTACCCCTCTAATCTCAGCCCCAGCAGCCAGCCAGCAGATAAGAGTCTTGTGTATAGGCAGCTCCAACACCACCACCCAATGGACCCTGTAACCTACAAGACCCACTCCTCCACCCAAGCACAATGAGTCCATCATCCTCCCCCTGGCCAACCATCTCCTCCCCCATCCCTGCAATGTCAGCAGCCCCTAGAGGCACAAGCACCACCTGAACCAATTGAAAGAACAGTCCCTAAAGGCATAAGCACCATCTGCACAAATTGGAAGAAGAGCAGCCTCCCCATGAACATCCCTCTCCAGCAACATACACAGATCCTATAGGCACAAGCACCACCCACACCAGTTGGAAGAACAGAGCCCATAAGTACAAGTAAATCCCACACTAGTCAGAAGAACTGGACGATAACCTAGATCTAGGCACCAAACCCCTACAAACCTCAGCTGAGACAATCCTACTAGACCTGACAACCAGCCTATCACCAGAACCCTTGGCCATTCAGACCAGAAGATAATAAAGAAAACAGACAATAAAGGAACAAAAGACCCATTCAAAAAAGCCATCACAAAAATCAACACCTGCTCCTATAATTGTCCCAAACCCAGATGAGTAAATGGCAGTGTAAGAATACTTGACAGAGATAAGAGGAAGTTGAAGAATCAAAGCACCACCATTTCAAGCAAGCCCCTCACCTCAGCTTAAAACAGGCCCTCTACACTTACTTGCACAATGGCATGCAGTTCTACACACACACACACACACAAAGTACACACATATAAAAACTGAAAACAACTTCTCTCCACTAACTGATGAACAGATCAATACATTGTGGTATTCTGATGTAACAGAATTGTAGTGTGAAGTGAGAAGAAACAAAACCCCATGCCGTCTATAACATACGTGAAACATTAAGTAAAAGAAACCCGTGGTCATAAAAGGTCGCATACCAATATAATGTATCAATTTCACATGTCTATGCAATGTCCAGGATAGGAAAATCTATTGAGACAGAAGTGTTTGTCAAGGGTTAGGGTGAGAGAGTTATAGGGAATGAAGACCAATGGCTTCATTCTCAAATTAGACAGTGATATACACAGCTGTATGTATGCAAGAAAAACCCCAATAAATTATGTGCTTTAAAAAAAAAAAAAAAAAAAAAAAAAAAAAAAAACAGGCCTGAGTTTCAAAATTCTCAGAGCTCCTGACATAAGCCCCAGGACAAAGTTAGGATGTTTGAAGAGCCATCTGGTAGCAACTAATTAACCATAGAATGCCCCAATGCCAGAGATGGTCAAACTACAAAGTCAGGATATTTGAAGGACTATCTGGTAACAATTGATTAACCACAGAATGCCCCAATGCCAGAGGTAGTCTATAGTTTGACAAACAACCAGTTAAAACGACACAGTAAGACAACAAAGAAATTCTGAAAAGCCCCTAAAACTTGAGCCAATCAGAATTGTACCTGTACTAGCACCCCTAAACCATGTAGCCTTGTGGTTTTTGCCTTTAAAAACTGAGCTTGCAGAGGGCGGGCACCTCCTCCAGTCTCTACTGTGTTGGATGGCTTGATGAGGTCCCTGCCGTGGCTTGAACTGCTTCAATAAATCTTGCTTTGCATTTTGGCGAGTTCATGTCCCTGGTGGTCTCTTTGGGGGTCTCTCGCCCAGGGCACAACAGAAGTGATGGGCTGAGAAAGCCAATGAGAGAACAGAACAGAAAGGCATATATGTGTGGGTATACAGGAAGTACCTCTTTTTGGAAGGTGAGGTGTCAGTGAGGTGAGGTTGGCTTGTGGCTTTTCGCATTCCTCTGATCTCTCAGAATGTAACCCGATATCTGGCTCCATGTTTTTTATTTTATAAGGCCATTTAGCAATTCATCTACAATTGGTATCCAACTTTTGGGGCTCAGATTTACAAAAAAAGTCAATTGTGGCCTTACAGGTCCCCTGGCTGAGGCCTGCACTGCATGCTGCTGGAGTCTTTTTGGCTTTTTCTCTCCTGGTGGGTGGTGGGCTCTCTCTGGATTTCCATCTTGGACTGCTACAACACTAGGTAGCTGCTTTGAAGATGCAATAGAAGAAATGGATACATGAATCAAAGAAAATGTTAAATCTAAAAAATTCCTGACACAAAGCACCTAGGAAACCTGGGACACTATGAAAAGACCAAACCTGAGTATAATAGGAATAGAGCAAGAAGAGTCTCCACTCAAAGGCCCAGATAGTATTTTCAACAATATCATAAAAGAAATTTTTCTTTCTTTTTTCCCTTTTTTTAAATAACTTTTTTCAAGTGGTCCCTTGTTCCTGTCCACCTTGGGAACTTTACTTACAGAGCAAACAACTTGCTATAAGTACTGAGTGTCCTGCTGGTTCTCCAGTGGTCTTGTAATTTCCTCTCAATGATTTATATGGGTATTTACTGTGGGTTGTGTGCTCTCAGATGTGAGCTGAGGCCAGACTGACGTCTTTCTCTTTTGGGAAATAATAACTTTACAGTCATATTTAAGCATGGAATTCTTTGGCATTAATTATGGGAATGTTGTGTTCCTTAGGAGGTGACTGTTACTGGTCCTAGAACCCGCCATCTACATGAAGGATTATAGGCTCCCTAGCACTCCCAGGTAACCAGACACTGAATTCAACACCTCGGGAGAGTGTGTAGCTCTCCTCCCCATCCCTTTAGCAGTGGGAAAACTGAAAATGCAGAGACCATTAATTGCCAAAGGTTCCCCACCACATATGTTATCGGGGACTATGGGGGTCCAGCCCCTCGATAGTCCCCTCCCAGGGTCCAGGAAGAATCTACAACCAGCTGATAATTAATCTTTAATGGGAAGAAATGAATCTATGTACACGAAACCCCTTAGTTCATACACTTTATTATTCTGTGATAGTTCTCATGTCTAGCTCCTTTCTTGCCTGATTTTTTTATATTTATCTACTGTTCCCTCTAGGTTCTATCTTAATTCCTTCATCTAGTTCTGTCCCTTCTAGGTTCTCATCTATCTAGTTCTTTCCCCTATCAGCGCCTCTCCTGTCTCCTTCTCTCTCATCTGGCTCTTCTTCATCTTCCATCTCGTTCCTCTAGTCCTCTCTTTTAGCTCTTCAATCTAGTTCTTCCCCATCTCAGTTCGTTCCCCTCAAGTTCTTACCCATCTAGTTCTTCCATTCTCTTCTCTCTTCTCTCCCTGTGCCCTGGAAGTCTCGGTATATAAAGGGAGGGTCTGAGCTAAATTGTGTAAAGCTATTACTTAACGTCCACCTCTCCTAGGTGGTGTCTCCTTGTGGAATTTACTGTAAGTCAGGAGACTTGCATGTGGGCTGTTATCATTGTTAGTCCACCTGGGACTAACAGTGGGCGCCCACCTGGGTGATGTTTCCTGTAGTGCTTGAAAGTGGCTAAGGGAGATAATCTGATTCCAGAGAAAGCCTTTCCTGAGGCTGTTCTCCAAATACCTGGAATGTGTATGTCCAGAGAGTGATCAGTCTACACTGTTAGCCCTTCTTAGGGAAAAGTCAATTGGGAAAACTGAAGGCACACATGATTTTCATAACAGAATACAGCTGATATATAACAAGCCAAGTAACACTAAAAACTCCTTGGGACTTGGCTTCCTCTGGAGAATTCCCTGATCCCTCCAGGTAGTGACTTTGCCATAACCAGCTGAGTTCTTATGATATATTTCTGCGGCCCGCAGCAATATGTGTTAAAACTGACATGAGACATGACTTTTATGACTCAGTTTGGTGACTTTAACTCTGCACTTTTGAATATGAAAAGAAAAGTAGAATAAATGAAAGGAAATGAAAAGGCTAGAAATTATACCTAGTAGAGAAATTATAAGTATATGGCCTGACAAGATGAAGCCTATAGAATTCTTCATTTCTATCTGAATTTGAAGGCATAACCATTCTTTACAGCATATATTAATATCTATAGTCATGAAAAGACCAAATACATTAAAGGACTCTTAAGACTTGAATAAAGTGTAAAAAAATTTTACCAACAAGGAAGGTCAGTTATTTCTAAGAAAAAAAGTATAGAAATTTGTCTTGGAAAGTTTTTTTTCAGAAAATAATCAAAATGTAGATTATTTTCTTAAATATCGTAACACACATGCATACATGTGTGCTAAGATGTAAGCCTCTTGCTCAAATAGAGCAAAGCTCAGGTGAAAGTAGAACCAAGTGTGGACAGCATCTTAACTGCCAAAGGGGCCTTGCGTTCCTCGGGCACAGTCTCAATGTATGTTCACACAGAATGATTTACCTTAAGGAAGAGAGTGACCTCACGGGAGTGCATCCTCACTGACATTCCAGAATGTGCTCTCTGCTAAAGTGTTAAGAAATGCTTTAGAAAGATACGTGATAGTCAATTGCTATTAACGTGTGTGTGTGTGTGTGTGTGTGTGTGTGTGTGTGTCTGTCTGTCTCTGTGTGTGTCTGTCTGTGTGTGTGTCTGTCTGTGTGTATGTTTTATTTTAATTAAATAAACAGTACTAGGCATAAGGTCTTGACACAGTGGATTCCTTGACAAACATGTGGTCAGCAGCCCCTTTCTTTAGTGCAGTGGAACCCAGGAATTTTCTTAAACTGGTGTAGAGACAGGACAAGTCGGGAGCACAGAGTTAATTCTGGCTTTCTATCCTCTCTAGACAATCTATTGGATCTCAGCTCATGCTACTGCTGCCAAACATATACTTTGCCAAGCTTTCTTGTGGCCAGGGCAGGACTTGTAGCAGCTGTAGCAGCAGAGACATGAGACTCAGACTGGGCCAGACAGACTCCATCAATATCTTTCTATTCAGCATTTCTGAAATGTTTCCTGTATTGGACTCTTTGGACAATAACAAAGGAAGGAAAATATTATATATATAAATAAAATGAACTAGATACTCAAATGCCCTCTAAATTGAGGCCAATTTACAACCAGAATTTTCAAACTTTCTCTTTAGAAAGTGCACTAGAATTTGAGTACCATCAAGACAATATACCATTGAATGTGTGACTTTGGAGAAAAATAAGCAGTTTCCTGGGTTCACTGTCCTTTGGGGGACGTGATGAATGTTTTCAGAGCTAACATATAAAGGAAGACTATATCATTATAAAAAAAAAATGACATCTTGTCCACACCTATAAAGTACATGTTTACATTTCTTTCTGGGGCTTTTTCTGTTGATCTTATTTATTATACAAATATTCTAAAAACAATCTATGACTGACTAAAGTATAAAGAAAGAATTTTCCCAGTTCAATTACATAGGATATATCTTAGCGATTTGTTAGAGACATTGTACATGCAAATAGTGTTAATTAAAGTGTAGACAGAATAATGTCTTAGGATTCATTTCAAAAATGTTGGCACAAGTTAATAATTACAAGTATTTCTTATGTGGAATTATTTTCATAAACATTTATATTGGTGGCTTTTTCTTGTTCTGGTGGTACATGCATTGCATCTTAAACATTTTCTGTTGTTTAATGCTTAGTTTCTGGCTGTTCTTTTTATTAAAACCACCATAATCAGTGATTTCATAAATGTAGTTGTTTCCTTCTTTGAAGCACTGCACAGAAATAATTCTTGCCTAATGAAACCTACATTTTAGTGATGATGAATAAGAAATGAAACAGGTGGTAGCGGTTGCTATAGCAGCTGCACACTGTGCTACACTGAGAACAGTGAATTCCAATGGGGCAGGATGTTTTATGTTACGTGTGATATGTGCATATATACAAAGTTATGGACTTATACATACTTATATATGCATGCATATGTATACACATGTATTCCAACAACTTCTAGTAGTATGCATAACTGCAAGCCAATATGAAGGAAGGTCAGGTACAGGGCTAAAAATGAAAACTAGATGATGAAAGGTTCATGTCCTATCTTAAAAGCTGAGTTTAGATTATGTTGACAATGGACATACTGAAAGACTTTAAGCAGAGGGAAGATGCACCACTATTTTGACTAGAATGCTGTTTCTGCCAGTCCCTAGGAAGAGAGATGCTAAGTCACCAATTGTTGTTAGGCCTACAATAATGCTGATAACCCAGAGAAGTAAAACACAGCTTTGAGAACATTGTTTTATGTGCTTGTGGGCCTGACAAAGAACAAAAGATTATACATTTATTTCTATTCATGACAATTGTAAATACTTGAATGGATGACAATATTAAGAGATATTGTATAGAAAGAGTCAGGGTCAGTGACAGAATGTTGGGAAATGAGGACAGTGATACAGAGGCTAAAAGAAATGTAAAAGCAATGGCAAAAGTTCTAAAATAATAACAGCAGGTCAGTACCACCTGGTTCATCAAAATTGTTTGCTAGATGCATAAACTTAAAAAAAAATCTCCTCGGACTTCCCTTCTGGACCAGAGGTGAGTATCCGGGCCCAACCCAGACCCTATCCCTGGGCACCAGCCACTCTGGGAAGACCTGCCCAACTTGACCCCAGGTTCTGTCTACCGGGCAGGTCCCCTTCTAGCCCCACCAGGAGGGATCCCCTTTTCCAAGCCCCCCCCTGGCAGCCCCTGCAATCTCCATGCCCTGTCTGCACGCCCATCTGCCCGAGACCCCAGCCACTTCCTGAGACTTAGAGACTGGCCCCCAGCTCCCATCCTGCCCCCAACTTCCCTTCTGGACCAGAGAGAGAGGACTCCCATCTTGCCCTGGACTTCCCTTCTGGACAAGAGCGCACAACCTACCCTGGACTTCCTGTCTGGAGAAAAGCTCCCAGCCTTCCCCAGACTTCTGGTCCAGATAAGAGCTTCCATCTTGCCCCAGAGTTCCCATTTGGACAAGAGAACTCCCATCTGGACAAGAGAGAGAGACTTCCTGAATCTGTCAGCTCTTTCTGAACCAAGTACACTGATAAGACCAAGAAGGAACCACAAGGAGATGGGCAGACATCAAGGCAGAAGTACATACAACAAAATGAAGAGCAATACAGCATCACCAGAACCTAGCCCACCTCCAACACCTAGACCTGAACATGAAAAATTGGAAGAAGCAGAAGAAAGTAGCCTTATGAGTAACATAATGAAGAAGGTAGAGGCTTGTGTAGAGGAAAAGACAAAAAAAATTGGAAGAACGTTGTAAACAACTAGAGGAAAGGGCAAACGAATTAGAAGAAAACAATAAAGTCCTGCAAGAAAACAATAAAGTCCTGGAAGAAAACAATAGAGTCCTGGAAGAAAACAATAAAGTACTGGAAGAAAACAATAAAGTACTGAAAGAAAATCATGAAAAAGCAATGAAACAAATAAAGGAAACAGTCCAAGACCTGAAAAGGGAAATTGAAAAAATAAAGAAGACACAAACAGAGGGAATGCTGGAAATAGATAACCTGAGTAAAAGATTGGGTACTTCAGATGCAAGTATAACCAACAGAATGCAAGAGATGGAAGAGAGGATCTCTGGCATTGAAGATACAGTAGAAGAAATAGTTTCATCAGTCGAAGGAAACACTAAAGCCAACAAAGTCATGAACCAAAATGTCCAAGAAATTTGGGACACCATGAAAAGACCAAACCTACGAATTATACGGATAGAAGAAGGTGAAGAATACCAACTCAAAGGCACAGAAAATATATTCAACAAGATCATAGAAGAAAACTTCCCCAACTTAAAGAAGGAAATGCCTATGAAGATAACAAGAAGCCTATAGAACACCAAACAGACTAGACCCCCCAAAAAAAGTCCCCTCGACACATAATAATTAAACAACTAAATGTACAGAATAAAGAAAGAATATTAAGAGAAGCAAAGGAAAAAGGCCAACTGACCTATAAAGGTAAACCCATCAGAATAACACCTGATTTCTCAGTGGAGACTTTGAAAGCCAGAAGGACCTGGACAGATGTAATGCAGACACTAAGAAACCATGGATGTCAGCCCAGACTAATATACCCAGCAAAAGTTTCAATCATCATAGACAGAAGGAACAAGACATTCGAAGACAAAGCCAGATTTAAACAATACCTATCCACAAACCCAGCCCTACAGAAAGCACTAGAAGGAAAATTCCAACCGAAGGAAGTCAGATACACACTCAAAAACACAGGCAATAGATAAAGCCACAACAGTAAACCCCAAAGAAGAGAAGTACATACACACTACCACCAAAAATAGCAGGGATGAACAATCACTGGTCGTTAATATCCCTTAATATCAACGGACTTAATTCACCTATAAAAAGACATAGGCTTACAGAATGGATACAAAAGCAGGACCCATCTTTCTGCTGCATACAAGAAACACATCTCAAATTCAAAGACAGACACTACCTAAGAATAAAAGGCTGGGAAAAGACTTTCCAATCAAATGGTCTTAAGAAACAAGCGGGGGGTAGCCATCCTGATATCCAACAAAATAGACTTCAAACTAAAATCAATCAAAAGAGATCAAGAAGGGCATTACATACTCATCACAGGAAAGATCCACCAAGATGAAGTTTCAATTCTGAACATTTATGCCCCAAACACAAGGGCACCGACATAAGTAAAAGAAACATTACTAAAGCTTAAACCACATATAAAACCCCACACATTAATAGTGGGAGATCTCAACACCCCACTTTCACCACTGGACAGATCTCCCAAATCGAAACTTAACAGAGAAATAAATGACTTAACTGATGTCATGACCCAATTGGACCTAATAGATATCTACAGAACATTCCATCCTAACAAGAAAGAATATACCTTCTTCTCAGCACCCTATGGAACTTTCTCTAAAATCGACCACATACTTGGCCACAAAGCAAATCTCAACAGATACAAAACAATTGGAATAACCTCCTGTGTTCTATCAGTCCACCATGGTTGAAAGTTAGATTTCAACAACAACAAAAACTACAGAAAAACTACAATCTCATGGAAACTGAATAATGCTCAACTGAATTACCAATGGGTTAAGGAAGAAATAAAGAAAGAAATTAAAGACTTCCTAGAGAGATCAACGAAAATGAAGACACCACATACCCAAACTTATGGGATACTATGAAAGCAGTGCTAAGAGGGAAATTCATAGCACTAAATGCCCACATAAAGGAGTTGGAGAAATCCCACACTAGTGACTTAACTGCACACCTGAAAGCTCTAGAACAAGAAGAACCAAAGTCTCCCAGGAAGAATAGACACCAGGAAATTATCAAAGTGAGAGGTGAAATTAATAAATTAGAAACTAAGAGAATAATACAAAAAATTAAAGAAACAAATAGTTGGTTCTTTGAGAAAATCAACAAGATAGACAAGCCCTTATCCAAACTAACCAAAAGACAGAGAGAGAGAATCCAAATCAACAAAATCAGAAATGAAAAGGGGGACATAACAACAGACATTGAGGAAATCAAGAGATTATAAGGTCATATTTCAAAAACCTCTACTCCACAAAACTGGAAAACCTAAAAGAAATGGACATTTTTCTGGATAGGTACCACATACCTAAGTTAAATCAAGACCAGATAAACTATTTAAGTAGTCCAATAACCCCTAAGGAAATAGAATCAGTCATTAAAAGTCTCCCAACCAAAAAAAGCCCAGGAACAGATGGTTTCAGCACAGAATTCTACCAGATCTTCAAAGAAGAGTTAATACCAATACTCTCTAAATTATTCCACATAATAGAAACAGAAGGAACATTACCAAACTCCTTGTATGAGGCTACAATTACCCTGAATCCTAAACCAAACAAGGATGCAACAAAGAAAAAGAACTACAGACCGATCTCCCTCATGAACATTGATGCAAAAATACTCAATAAAATGCTGGCAAACAGACTCCAAGAACACATCAGAACAATTATCCACCATGATCAAGTAGGCTTCATGCCAGGAATGCAAGGGTGGTTCAACATATGAACGTCCATCAATGTAATACACCACATAAACAAACTCAAAGAAAAAAACACATGATCATCTCACTAGATGCAGAAAAGGCATTTGAAAAAATCCAACACCCCTTCATGATAAAAGTCTTGGAGCGATCAGGAATACAGGGAACATACCTAAACATAAGAAAGGCAATTTACAGCAAGCCAACAGCCAACATCAAATTAAATGGAGAGAAACTCAAAGCAATTCCACTAAAATCAGGAACGAGGCAAGGCTGTTCACTCTCCCCATACTTATTCAATATAGTACTTGAAGTTCTAGCCAGAGCAATAAGACAACATAAGGAGATTAAGGGGAAACAAATTGGAAAGGAAGAAGTCAAGCTTTCCCTATTTGCAGATGACATGATAGTATACTTGAGTGACCCCAAAGATTCCACCCAGGAACTGATAAAGCTTATAAACACCTTCAGCAACATAGCAGGATACAAGATCAACTCAAAAAAATCAGTAGCCCTCCTATATATAATGGACAAAGAAGCTGAGAAGGCAATTAGAGATACATCACCCTTTACAATAGCCAAAAATGACATAAAATACCTTGGGGTAACACTAACCAAGCAAGTGAAGGACCTATGTGACAAGACCTTTAAGTCCCTGAAAAAAGAAATTGAAGAAGATGTCAGAAAATGGAAAGATCTCCCATGCTCATGGATAGGCAGGGTTAACATAGTAAAAATGGCAATCTTACCAAAAGCAATCTACAGATTCAATGCAATCCCCATCAAAATACCAACACAATTCTTCACAGACCTGGAAAGAATAATACTGAACTTCATATGGAAAAACAAAAAACCCAGGATAGCCAAAAGATCCTGTACAATAAAACAACCTCTGGAGGCATCACAATCCTTGACTTCAAGCTCTACTATAGAGCTACAGTAATAAAAACAGCTTGGTATTGGCATAAAAACCGACATGTGGACCAATGGAATTGAATTGAAGACCCTGATATTAACCCATACACCTATGAACATATAGTTTTTGACAAAGAAGCCAAAAGTGTACAATGGAAAAAAGAAAGCATCTTCAACAAATGGTGCTGGCATAACTGGATATCAACATGTAGAACGATGCAAATAGATCCATATCTGTCACTGTGCACAAAACTTAAGTCCAAGTGGATCAAAGACCTCAACATAAATCCAATTACTCTGAACCTGCTAGAAGAGAAAGTAGGAAGTAGTCTTGAATGCATTGGCATAGGAGATCACTTCCTAAATATAACACCAGTAGCACAGACACTGAGAGAAACAATCAATCAATGGGACCTCTTGAAACTTAGAAGCTTTTGTAGAGCAAAGGATACAGTCAACAAGGCAAAGTGACAGCCTACAGAATGGGAAAAGATCTTCACTAACCCTACATGTGACAGAGGACTGATATCCAGAATATATAAGGAACTCAAGAAATTAGACATCAAAACGACCAACAGTCCAATTGAGAAATGGGCTTTAGAACTAAACAGAGAAAATTCTCAACAGAGAAAACTCAAATGGCTGAAAGACATTTAAGGAATTGCTCAATATCCCTAATCATCAGGGAAATGCAAATCAAAACAACCCTGAGATACCACCTTACGCCTGTCAGAATGGCTAAGATCAAAAACACTGAAGACACTTTACGCTGGAGAGGATGTGGAACTAGGGGAACTCTCCTCCACTGCTGGTGGGAATGCAAGCTTGTACAACCACTTTGGAAATCAATATGGCGCTTTCTTAGAAAATTGGGAATCAATCTCCCCCAAGATCCAGCTATACCACTCCTGGGCATATACCCAAGAAATGCTCAACCATACCACAAGAGCACTTGCTCAGCTATGTTCATATCAGCATTGTTTATAATCACCAAAACCTGGATGGAAACAACCCAGATGCCCTTCAACTAAAGAATGGATAAATAAATTGTGGCACATATACACAATGGAATACTACTCAGCAGAGAAAAACAATGACATCATGAGGTTTACAGACAAATGGATGGATCTAGAAAAAATCATCCTGAGTGAGGTTACCCAGACTCAGAAAGACAAATATGGTATGTACTCACTCATAGGAAGATGCTAGATGTGGAACAAGGATGACTGGACTGCTACTCACATCACCAATGAGGCTACCTGGAAAACGGGACCCCAAGAAAGACACGGAGAAATGGAAGAGATCTACATGAACAGCCTGGACATGAGTGGGAGCAATGAAGGGCGAGGGTCGAGGGAAAGAGAAGGGAGATCCTAGCTGGATCAAGAAAAGAGAGGGAGAACAAGGAATAGGAGACCATGGTAAATGAAGACCACATGAGAAAAGGAAGAAACAAACAGCTAAAGAAGCCCACAGAAATCCACAAAGATACCCCCACAAAAGACTGCTGGCAATGGTCGAGAGACAGCCGGGACTGACCTACTCTGGTGATGGGATGGCCAAACACCCTAATAGTTGTGCCAGAAACCCCATCCAAGGACTGAGGATTCTGGATGCAGACATCCACGGCTAGGCCCCTGGTGGAGTGCTGGGAGTCTAATTAGTGAAAAAGAGGAGGGTTTATATGTTCAAGAATTGTTGAAACCAAGGTCGATAAAGCACAGGGACAAATAACCAAATGAATGGAAACACATGAACTATGAACCAAAGGCTGAGGGGCCCCCAACTGGATCAGGCCCTCTGAATAGGTGACACAGTTGATTGGCTTGATCTGTTTGGGAGGCATCTAGGCAGTGGTACCAGGTCCTGGGCTCATTGCATGAGTTGGCTGTTTGAAACCTGGGACTTATGCAGGGACGCGTGGCTCAATCTGGGAGGAGGGGACTGGACCTGCCTGGACTGAGTCTATCAAGTCAATCCCAGTCCTCGGGGGAGACCTTGATCTGGAGGAGGTGGGAATGGGGGGTGGGTTGGGGGAAGGGGAGGGGGGCAGGAAGTGAGAGAACAAGGGAATCTGTGGCTATTATGTACAACTGAATAGTATTGTAAAATAAAAAAAATAAAATATATATGAAAAAAATCTCCTCAAGCTTTATTCATGGTTTTCTTTGTGAATTGAGGCACTTCTTAACAATTTATGTGATTTTTCTATAACATGGAGCTATTAGTCTGCCATAAAATCCATACATATCCTATATCATTCTTCCTGGCCTGCTTTTGTGTTTTAAAGTCTTCAATTTTATCTATTATGAGTGTATTAAATTACATTTATTTCCATCATTGAAAATGATACATTTGAGCAAAGTGTAGAAGATGAAGACATTGTTCAAATCACTCTCATTTCAGACTGAGGATGTAGTGATTGCTAAGGTACAAAGGATGGCCCTCACATAATGTTCAAAAAGAAAACACAAGCCAGCTGGAACACAGTAATGTAGCTTATAGGAACAGAAATTTAGAGGCCACACAGGAATTAAAGGATGTGTAAAACTTCTTGGCTTTTACTCTGAAACAGGGAATCACTACACTGGAAATGGATATACAAAAGTACCATGATCTCACATATTTTAACAAAGTGGCTTTGGGATACTGAGGTAAATAGAGGTCAAGGTGGTAAGGTGGAGAAAGGAGTTAAAAAAAACTGACTGCAGGTGGTATCAGCCATCTTGGGAGCTGATGGAGATTCTGGCTCCAATGATATCACAAAAGATGGTATGAAGTAGTCAGAGTGGATTATACAAAGGAAAGGACCGAGAATTACTCCAATGTTTTCACATTAGATGACTGGTAGAATTCATTTGTATCACTGTATATGGAGCTGTAGAGATAAGTCAACTTGAGGAATGCAAATTTGAGATATATGTTTGATGTCACCTATGGAAATCTTAAGTAGAATCATAAATATGTGATCTGGAGTCAAAGCTTGAGAGCTATCATATAGGCTGTGCTTTCCATGGCAATGGTCACTGGCTGAATGCACAAGCACAGTTGAAGTGCTCAGGAGTTTCATGAGCCTAGCTGTTTTGCACTGATTGTACAGGGTAAGCTATTTCTGTCACAGAGGCCAGTTCTGATGGACAACACTAATCCAGATGGTATTTCAATTGAATTACTTTGAGATCACCAAAGGAGTAATAAAAGAAGGAAAAAAACAGGCTGACTCTGGGCTCATCCAATATTCACTCATTATACAGACGAATAGACTGAAAGGAAAAATACTAGACAAAGACAGGGGAAGTGGTGAGAAACTAAGGCTATCTGGTGAAAGTTAACTTCTCCATCCTTGTATAGGATAGATGCCTTTCTGTGTGTTGTGAATATGTGTTGCTATGATTGGTTAACAAATAAAGTTGCATTGGCCTATGGCAAGGCAACTTAGAGGCAGACAGGAAATCCAAGCAGATATATGGAGAAAAGAAAGGAGAGGGTGAGAGACACCAGCCACCACTGTGGAAGGAGCAGCAAGATGCCAGCAGACCAGTAACGCCACAGTCATGTGGCAGCTTATAGATTAATGGAAATGGGTTAATTTAAGATGATAGAGCTAGCTAGGAAGAAACTTAAGCCAATGGCCATATAGTTTGTAATTAATATAAGCCTCTGAGTGATTATTTTATAAGCAGCTGTGGGACTGCAGGACTGGGCGGGATTGGAGAAACTTCCAGCTATATTTGGCTGCCCAATGTGGAGCAAGAGTTTCCACCTAAAACCTGAGAGAACTTAATACAAGATTCTAAAATGGAACCAAACACAACTTCCTACTTCATATCTCATGCTGGCTGTAGTACAAAGATACCATGGTACAGAGACACCACAGCATTCGAGCTTGAGTGCAGTATGGCAGATTCCTACATTAGTACACAGAGCTGTCTCCAAGCTGCGCAGCATGATGCATGGCAGATTTAGCTTTTACTCATACAGACAAAAAGGGTTTATGGGCCAGTTACACACTACCTGATGGCAGCATGGACCCCAGAGTTGGTGGGGTAAGGGTGACTCTCCTGGGCACCTCTGTAATGTTGGGAAGTTGACGTGGGTGGAGTCAGCAACCGGAGCTGGCCCTTTAATTTTAGCCATGCTGCAGTTTGCAGTGTTCAGAAAAGGATTATCAATACACAAAAGACAGATTCAGATAGAATAAACCTCTAAATAGTTTATATTATGTGTAAAAATGTATGTAGGCTTGGAAGAGAGAGGAAAAGAGGATAGATGGTTATATAAAGAAATAGATAATTTTTAAAAATTAAGTCTTTAAAGAGACAGAAAAAGTAACATAAAAAATAAGCCACATAAAGATGGAAATCACACAGAGAGTCTGGATTATGTTGTCTTTGGGATTTTTAACTGGAGAGAGAGACTTTTGATTATAAAGAGTGCTGAGTTAAAACCAATATATATATTTTAAAGGTATCTTGACTTCAAAATTTGTGTCTAAGGACACATTGCTTTGGAAAGGAGGTTCTGCTTTGTTTCTACAGAAGATGAGAACCTGTGGTTTGCTTCCAGGCTAATATGGTTTGATCAAGAAAGATTCCCTGAAAGGTCTCCAATGATACCATGGTCCAGATGATCCAACATCCAAAATCAACTTCAAAGCAAATGGCTGAAACTATGCAGCCTCAGACTACTACAGTAAGATTTAACTATAATTCAAAACAAGGCAAGATAGTATTTCAGTTTTCTTCTTTACAGAGGATAGGGAGAAGCAATTAAAAACCTCTAGGCCTATAGGCTGAAAAGGGAAGCTGCAATGTTGCAGGAGAATTTTGGGTGACTGCCCAGATGCACTTCCTGTTTACTTAGGAAATATTATATCCTTCTGAGGTCTTTGATGGAGTTGAAGAACAGGTAGTTATAATTATAGTTTTCTTTTGTTATGATGAAAGGTAAATTAGATATAAAAATTTAGACTCACAGAAATAAGATAGATGATAGAGTGTTTTCTTTAATTTTGCCAAACATAGACTAGATATTGTCACTGTAATTCTTGCTTGATTACTGTTATATTATATGTAATTTTACTATGTTAAAGTTAAAACCTTCCTTTTTGATTAGACAGAAAAGTTGAAGTGCTGTAGGATGGTCTTTCTGTATGCTGTGAATATGTGTTACTATGACTTGTTAATAAAGAAGCTGTTCTGGACTATGGCAAGTCAGGTTATAACTAGGCAGAAAACCCAAGAGAGAGACAGAAAGAAAAAAAGCAGAGGCAGAAGAGACGCCAGCCTGCCACCCTAGAAGCAGCATGCCAGCAGACTGGTAATGCCATAGCCATGTGGCAAAATATAGATTAATAGAAATGGGTTAATTTAAGATAATAGATCTAGCTAGCAAGAAACTTAAGCCATTGGCCATACAGTTTGTAATTAATATTAGCCTCTGAGTGATTATTTTATAAGCATCTGTGGGACTGTGGAGCTAGGTGGAATTAGAGAAACTTCTGGCTACAGACAGGCCCATAGGGTCAAAGAAATTGGCTCAAACCTGTTGCTAAGGCATGAACATAACATACTTCCTTAGAAGTCAACCTGAAGTCTGCCTAAGGGCCTAGCAACAAGCATTGTCAGAGTTCCTGGTGACAGAGTTCTTGATTACGCCTAGCCAATGATGGACAACCACATAATGCCACCAAATTGGAACACAGCTTGGGTGCTGGGAGGAGAGTATATAAGGCCTTCCCCATTATTGAATAAATGAGTCTTCTGTTTGCCTTCAACTGACTCCCAGTGTCTGTGTTGTTTACACCACATCTTCTGCCCATCCTGAGAAGAAGGCACATTTTTTTTTTCAATTTTGGTTCACCCAGTACATCCACATAAAGATTGAAATGACACCCCCAGAAGGTGGAATTAAGGTTCAGCTCCCAAAAGCCATCCCTCATCCAGAGACACTGTATAGGCAATGTGCAGACCATGGCCTAAAAACCATAGAAGTCCCCCCATTAAGCACAAGACATAAGGGTTTAATACAAATTTCCACCTTATTGACTGTCATCTTCTCTCTGACTATTGTTTGCTTGCTATTTGCCTCTAAAAGAGGAGTAATCTTTCTGTCACCCCCACCACTTCCATGTTGGATATCTCTATGATATCAATGATGAGGAGACAGACAGCTTGGGCCCTGTGGAATCTGAAGGAGAGGACAGCTGTCAGTAAGTCATGTACTGTCTCCACTCTGCTCCATAAACACCATGGGCAACTACACCTCTGCTGTGATATTCTTAGGACTATCTACCTCAGTATCCACCTGCCTCAGGAGAGGGCTACTCTCCTGTGGTGCCAGGCATTTTATATCCCTCACAGCCTGCGCCACTGTCAGTCCGTAGGCCCATCGAAGCCTTCCCAGTCAATGTGGGCCCAACACCGATGCCTAGCCCTGGATTCCCACCCCCATAGCTGATCTCTTCCCTCATCCAGAAGTCAGCCAATGAATCAGGCCCAGATTTCCCCTACTTTCCGCAGGTCCCTGATCAATGGTCCATGCAGTTATAAACTTATAATGATTGGTACCATTTGCTTAAAGCTGTGTGGAAGCCTGTGGCCTTTTTCAGTTGGAGATCAGCCTATGATGATCAGGCAGAATCCAAGGCCTAGACAAACATCTTACTTAATGTCTTAGTGACCAATAATATGCTCACAGGACACGGGGAATGTGTCCATCCTGTGCACCAGGAACAGATTGACTTGAATGCCTATTTCCTTTTCTTTTCTCTTCTTTTCTTTTCTTTTATAATTAAATTTTATATATCAGTCACAGATTCCCCTCTCCTCCCTCCTCCCACCTCCCAGCCTTTCTCCCAATCCTCCCCCCATTCCCACCCCCTCCAAGGCAAGGTTTCCCCTGGGGATTCAGCTCAGCCTGGTAGATTCAGTTAAGGCAGGTCCAGTCCCCTCCTCCCTGCACCAAGGCTGAGCAAAATGTCTCAGCACAGGTCCTACGTTCCAGAAAGCCAGCTCATGCACTAAGAACAGGTCCTGGTCCCACTGCCTAGGGGCCTCCTAAATAGTTCAAGCTAATCAACTGTCTCACTTATCCAGAGGGCCTAATCCAGTTCCATGGGGTCTCCTTGGCTATTGGTTCATAGTTCATGTGTTTCCACTAATTTGGCTAGTTGTTCCTGTGCCTTTTCCAATCATGGTCTCAATATCTCTTTCTCATATAATCCCTCCTCTCTCTCACCAATTGGACTCCTGGATCTCTACCTGGGGCTTGGCTGTGGATCTCTGCTTGAATGCCTATTTTCAATAGGTCTCAGAAATGACCCTCAGAGCCTGTACTTCCCAGGACCCTAAGCTTACTTTCACAATCTTATCCAACAGCCAGAGGAGGTTTTCATCAACTTCCTGGCCCACGTCAATGAGGCAGTAGAGCACAGAGTGGATACAGGCCCCACAAGAGATATGCTGATTAAACAACTGACTTGTGAGGTGCTCAATGCCCAAACCCATAATGCAGAGGCAGCCTTGTGGAATGAGATCATACATAAATGGGTGCAGGCCACCAGAGATCACGACCCCAGCACTGGTCCCATTGCCACTCACCACCTCCCTGGACACTTTTCTGGCTGACAGGCAGCATGCTAATGACACTCCCAAGGGCCCCCAGGTAAGATAGAACTTGCTGTGGATGTGGCAAACCAGGCCACTTGTGGCATGACTGCCCCCAGGCAAAACCTAGGACCTGATGCCCCAGATGCAATAAGAGATTTCATTGGGCAAACAATTGTAGGTCACAGCCTACTGAAACACCAGCCATGTTAAACTCCAAACAGAGTGTCCTCAGCCCCACCAGTAAGAAGAGGCTCTGGTAATCCAAAAATCTATTGTACGGTGATCATTTTTCCACACTTCCCAATTCTGACCATCTATCTTGATGAACAAGCTGTTAAAAGCTTGATTGACATAGGTGCAGACAACACCATTTTAACCAAGACTGAGGCGCTTTGCTTCTCTTATTGGAAGTTTAAACCTGCCCCCCCATCAGTGTTGTGGGAGGCCAACAAGATTCTAAGATGACTGCCCATCTGGTCCTTTGGAAGGATCTTGATGTCAATCAGGGAGCCATTCACCCTATCATTTCCACTGTACCTAGGAACATGTGGAGCAGAAATCTGAGTATTATCCTAACTATAGATGGCAGGGTCTTTTAGTGGGTGACCCTGCATGAGGTTTGCACCCCCAATTCTAAGGGCTGCTGTCTCCATGAGATCCACCACAATCGAGCCCCCAGGCCCATTCCATTGATGTGGCTCTCAGATCAAGAAGTATGGGTGGAACAGTGGCCTATAATTGAACCCAAGCTGTCAATCCTAAAGGAATTAGTTGCAGAACAACTAAAGATGGGGCACAGAGAACTGTCCATGAGTAAACATAATACACCCATACTTTTTTATCCAAAAACCAGGATGTTACTGCCTCCTGCAGGATCTTTGTGTAGTTAATGGTCTAATGGAAAAAAAATGGGGTCTGCACAGCCAGGCCTCCCCAACCCTAGCACTATTCCTCCATCTTATTATATATTAGTTTTATATATTAAGGATTGCCTTTTTCAAATTCCTCTGGTGCCACAGGGTCAAGATCATTTTGCCTTTACCATGTGGGAACCTAATATGCATAAACCAGCTAAGAGATATCCATGGACTGTTTTGCCACAAGGAATTAAAAACAGCCCCACTATTTGCAGTTATGTGTTTCTCAAGCTTTGGTCAATGTTCCCAGAGATGTTCTCTGGATCCATTGCTAAGCAGGTCTACTCCATTTCCTTCACATTAGAAATGAAGGAATTGTACTCACTCTCCTATCTAGGGGATTTAGGGGAGTATTGTGGCAATTTCTCTAGATACATCAGTCACATCTGTCCAGTACGAGGTCACCTCTAAGTTTAACCAGTCCTTCTAAATCAGCCTTCAGGTATGGAAGCTGGCATGGAGAACATATGGATGAGAGCGAGATAAGCTTGTCTTCTCCTTTTCTTTAAGAATACCCTCTAGGTAGATTCTATCTTGTTCCAGGAAATGGTTTCTGGATTCACAGAAACTGTTGACAATCATTTTCAACAAAAAAAAAAAAAAAAAAAAAAAAAAAAAAAAAAAAAAAAAAAAAAAAAAAAAACATGTTCTTAGAAGAAATCCCCACACTTCCAATAAAGATACATCCCCATGAAGTCCCATCCTCCACTCCCATCCCTCACGTCACCCTGGCCTTTTCAGATTCCAATAAAAACAGATACAGTGTTCTTATCCAGCGCCCTTGCTCCAAAGATGTTACATATGTTATCCCTAACCCTAGTTCCATTCAATTGGGTGAGCTATTGGCCCTCCTAAAGGTTCTAGTGGAGTGCCAGACCAAGTCTGTTAATATTTTTTCAGATAGCCAGTGTGCTGTACAGGCAGTTTGTGTACTGGCCTTTTCTTGAGTTAAAGACTCACTGACCCCATTGCCAGCACCATGCTGCTCATACAGGATGTCCTAAATGAGCATTGGTTCCTGTCACATATTAGATCTCACTCCAAACTACCCAGAATATTAGCTCAAGGAAATGAGGTCACAGAACAGCAAGGATAGATCTCCTAGAGCAAGCCAGAGCTCTTCACCAGTAATTCCATCTGTCTCCATATAATTTACGTAGACTTCTTCCAGAATTATCGGTTTCTCAATGTAAACACTTGTCCTGGGCCTGTGCCACTTGCTCTGCTCCTGTCCCATTAGGACCACTACAATGTACAGGGGTTAATCCCCACGGCTTGTTACCTAACACCATCTGGCAGATGGAGGTCACATATCATGCCCCCTTTGGCAATCTTAAATATGTCATGTGATAATAAATACCTGTTCCTCCTTTATTTATGCCCTAGCCCTTTCTGCAGAGAAGGCTATCAATGCTATCTAGGCCTTTAAATCAGCCATAGCAGTTATTAGGTACCTTGAGCACTTAAGACTGACAATGGCCCTGCCTATGCCTCTCAACAATTCAATGACTTTCTGGGGTCCTGGAAGTTTTCCCATACCACTGGCATTCCCTACAATCTACAAGGACAAGCCATCTTGGAGAGGACCAACAGAGCTCTTAAGGAAGCTCACCAGAAGCTAGGAGAGATCCTCATTTGGCCTTAACAGAGTTCCTTTTCCATATGAATTTTCTCAGTTTTGATTACAAGGGGCTCAATTACAAGTGTTGGGCATCTCTGCCAAGGAACATGTCCCTGCCCTGGTAAGATGGAGAGATTCTATCTTGCCCCCCTTCAATGGCAGCCACCAGCCCCCTGCTAACCCATGGGAGAGAATATGCTTGAATTTTTTCTCAGAGTGCCACTCACCAATATGGGTACCACCAAGAGATGTGTGCCTGGCCACAGATCAGCCTGCTTCCACCAAGGAACTAATAACCCAGTATAGTTAATGTGTATACTTCCCTTTCTTGCTCTTATCACCCCTCTAAAGGTTGAAGACTTGTCAACTCTCACTTTTCCTCATTTCATATGACACCTTTTGAGATGAGGAATGTTAGTTTAACAGGCTAGGAGCTAGCTTAACTATATTAAGGGCCCATGGTCAGCTAAGTTTCTATATTACTCATTGCAGTTAACACACAAAATTTTCCAATTAAAATCAGACAAGGGCAGAGGTTATGGCCTTTGAGTCTTTATTTTTGAAAAGGTTTGGCATGATATAAAAAGACTGATCCCTCCTGGATTTTCACTTATGTTTTGATTGGTGGGGTGGTGCTTTTAATCTTTCTCCTTTTTAAGTGTCTCCTACAGCACATCCAGCAACAATGGGCAGTCTCCAAGGCAACTCTACAGGTGTTAATGGCTCTTAGACATCATCTACAGAGGCAATTATGCTTTCTGAAGTTCAAAAGGCTACTTCCTGACCCTCCTCACCCAGGGTGACTCCCCAGGGATGGACAATCTTCAAGGGCTGATAGTCAATGTTTGTTTGGCAAGACAACCTAAGTAAAACCAGGATAATCCAGTTGCTGAGCCTCCCTGAGGTGGGGTCAACAAGGCGGGATCAAAGAACTCTGACTCCTGCTGAGCACCCATCTAATAAAATAAAAGGGAGAATATGTAGTAGGACAGGCCCATAGGCATGAGGAAATTGGCTCAAACCAGTTGCCAAGGCATTCACATAATGTACTTCCTTAGAAGCCAACATGGAGTCTACCTGAGGGCCTAGCAACAGGTGCTGTCAGAGATGCTGATTTTGCCCAGCCAATGAGGGATAACCACACAATGCCACCAGATTGGGACACAGCTTGGGTTCTGGAAGAAGGGTACATTACACCGTCCCCATTATTGGATAAATGAGTCTGCTGTTTGCCTTCAACTGACTCCCAAAGTCTGTGTCATTGGTGCTGCAGCTTCTCAACCCCTCCCCTGAGGGTCAACAATACATCCCCATAATGAACCTGAGAAGCTTAGATCATTTCCAACCTCATCTAAATGAAGACACTGAGACAAAGAGAATGACACACATGTCTCCTATTGCACAGCTGATACTGAGACAAAATAAAAGCATCTTCCTTTGAGATGGATGGAACTGGTTATGAATGTCATGATGACATCCTTGAAACAAAGTCCTCTGAGTGGCTTATCAAAAGGTATCTGTTTTTGTGAATTTAAGGTACAAAATCAAGTCTCACGGAGGATATGAGTGGCTGCTTAGACCAGGTTCCATGTCAGTCCTGCTTGTTGTCTTTTCTAGAAGATGTTTGCTTTTGAATGGGTCTTCTTACCCCAAATTGCCACATAAGAAGTAGGAGTCTAATTCTTAATTGGCTCACTAATCCTAAAAATACTGAATTAAAAATACACCTAATTTCCTATTTTGATGTTTATCAAGGCAATCTTCAAATTGTATCATCATGCATGTTTTAGTTTGAATTGCATTGTGGGTATAGCCTGAAGTAATGATGTAAGTCGAGGTTTGAAGGAAGCGTCTGAGAAGCAGAAGTGAGACAATGGGGAAGACGAAGCAAAGAAAGGCAGAGAAACTGTAATGATTTAGGGATCGGTGCCTTTCACGGGGAAATTATGGTTTGATTTTCTAGTTATTCCACACATACCCATTATACTTGATTATTAATTACTTGTGGGAAATTGATTTCTCTCAATTTTGACCCATGGTTTGTGCATAATTTGAACAGTTCTTCTGTCTTTTTCCGTGGGAAAGGAAGGGAAATCCCAAAATACTGCAGCTTGTATTCAAGATGAGGCCAAGGGATTCTGCTGGGGACTATCTACTAAAAGCCCTGCTGAAGTCTAGAGACGGGAGCATTCCCCATTTTGACAGTCTAGCAATGGGCATGACCTAACAGCTAAAATTTCAATGAAAAATGCATTATTTTTTTCATTTTCAAGATGATATTTGGGTTTTTGTAAATATATTGGAAGGCAATGTCATTTGCTAATCTTCAAAGACAAAGTAATTATAAATATAAAATAAAAAGAAGCTCTTTTTGGAATTAGACTAAAATAAATCTTACTAAAAATATATCAATGGATGCTCTAGATCTCTAATGTTGATCTCATTTATCTTGTTTATTATAACTTTGGAATCAGAAACATCAAGGTGTAATCTTGGTTCTAGATTATCTGCTATTTGAATTTGGGGAGGTTAATTAAAAATTCTGTGTATCATTATCCTAATCTCCACAATGGAAATGTCTTAGACTGTGTTCTATTGTTGTGAAGAAACACCATTACCATGGCAACTCTCATAAAGGAAAACATTTAATTTATGCTTGTTTATAGTTTCTGAGGTTTAGTCCATTATCATCACTGTGGGAAGCATGGTGGTACTCAGGCAGACATGGTGCTAAAGAAGTAGCTGAGAGTCCTGCATCAGGATCCAGAGGCAGCCACAAGAGAAAGAGACCCTGGGCTTGGAATGGGCTTTTTGAAAAATCAAAGTCCACCCCAGTAACTTACTTCCTCCAAAAAGGTCACACTTCCTAATACTTTCACATAGTCACACTTCCTGTTGACCAAGTATTCAAGCATATGAGCCTATGGAGATGATTCCCATTCAAACCACCACAGAAAGTAAATATATCTGGTGACATTTTTAAAAATTATATATATTATGAAACACATATATACATGTATCACATATGAAGAATGTACCTAGGAACTGCTATTTCTCCCTTTAAAAAGCTCAGTTTTCAGTTCTTTTCCTTAACTAATTTCTTCTCGCTTGATGGGCAGTAGAGTCATGAATTCTCACAAATTTAAAAAAGTCGCATAGACTAATGAATGCTCCATTAGATTGAGTAAGAAATGTTGCTCTTGTGCAGAATTTTGTTACTTAGTTCATAGGAAAATTAACAAAGGAAACATCAGCTTAATCATATTTTCCACTCATACACCATATACAACGACTTCATTTCCTTTTATTGAGAGTTGAAAAGATGTAAAGTATCATTCTACTGTCTTGATTTCAATTGACTGTAATGGGCATATTGTTTCCTATGAGTTTTGAATTTTCTAATTACTTTCTTATTTGCCTTTCTTTATAACATGCATATTGCCACTTATTCCATGTGGCTTTTTCTTTGCAGTCTTATTATCTGGGGATGATGGGAGAGAAAAACATGCCAAGAAGTCTAGACATTGAAAGCTCAGGGTATTCACTCGCAGAGACAGTTCAGCTTTCAGGGTGCATTAGCCATCATGAGTCTGAGGTTTCTTTCCACTTCCAGATATCAAATTAACACACCATTTTCTATCCTGAAGGTGGCTTTTGTTTTTGGTATTAAAACAAACATGGGAGGGATTCATAAATAAACCTAAGCCTGGTTGATTCAGAACACACAGTATTTACAGCACACAAGCAGTGAGAATAAACAGGAAATTGTCGGTTTCACTGGCTGTGTTTGTAACAGATCATGTAACACAATTATCAACATAAATTCTGGGTTATTTCCTTTCCTGGCTGAAGTGTTGCTCAGGGGCTGATGAATCTCTTTGCACAGCTGTGACAATGCTGTGCTGCCATTTAACATAAATTTGAGATTAGCCATACGTACCTTAATATGTAGAATAAGCAAAGGAATGGGAAGGGGCGTGACTGGGATAGTACAAAAGGAACTTCAACTTTGGTGTGGTTCTCTGTCGTGTGTGTGTGTGTGTGTGTGTGTGTGTGTGTGTGTGTGTGTGTCTGTGTCTGTGTCTGTGTCTGTGTCTGTGTGTCTGTGTTCGTGGTGTGTGTGGTATGTGTGTGTGTGTTTTGTGTGTGGTATATGTGTGTGTTTTATATGTGGTGTGTGTGTATTGTGTGTCTGTGTCTGTGTGTTTGTGTGTATGGTGTGTGTATATGTTGTATGTGTATGTGGTGTGTGTGTTGTGTGTATGTGTGTGTGTTGTGTGTGTATGTGTGTGTGTTTTGTGTGTGTGGTGTATGTATGTGTGTGTATTGTGTATATGTTGTATATGTGTTGTGTTATGATGTGGTGTGTGTGTTGTATGTGTATGTGTTGTGTGTGTGTTTCATGTGTGTATGTGGTGTGTGTATTGTGTGTGTTGTGCGTGTGGTGTGTACATGTGTGTGTTGTGTGTGTTTTGTGTGTATGTTGTGTGTGTGGTATGTGTGGGTATGTTGTGTATATAGTGTGTATGGTGTGTATGTGTGTGTTGTATGTGGTGTGTGTGGTTTTTGTGTGTGTTTGTGTGTGTGTGCTTTGTGTGTGTGTTCTGTGTATGTATGTGTAGTGTGTGTATGTGTGTGATATACATGTGTGTATTGTGTGTTCTGTGTATGTATGTGTGGTGTGTGTAGTGTGTGTATGTGTGTGATATACATGTGTGTATTGTGTGTTCTGTTTGTGTTATTTTGTTCTAGTTCTCTCTGTGCTGCTCAAGTTGGAAATACAGATCCATGCCCAGGCTCTAGCAGTCTGATTGTTCTAAAATCAGAGTCAATAAAAACATGTCTGTATAAAAAATCTATAAATGCATGAAAAAGTATGAAGCAAAATCAAAGATAACTGATAAATTTGGAGAAATTATTTTGAAAGTCAGGTATCCTGATGCACAATGACTTATTAGGGCTAAAAGGAAAATAATAAAAATGTATAGATATTAACAGATAATTCTCAATAAAAGACATCAGTACCTGAACATCACAGGGCATTTATTCTCAAATATAATTAGAACAATTAAAATTACACTGAGGTAATTTAGTTTAGTCATCATATCTCCTGTCTAACACAGAGGAAAACTTCTGGCTCTGTTGAATTGACCAGACTATGAGGAAACAATGCTCTTGTATATTGCTGCTGGAAACAAAATAAACTCAGTTGTATTTAGACATAAATTTGAAACTATCTAACAAAAACATTAATTTACCCCCTTTATCTAATAACCGTACTTGTAGGAATTAGTGCTCAGCAAAAGCTATATAGGTATGAGTTGATTAGAAACAACAATGTACAGTGAATTCCAGGGATGTTATCAATTATTTTAACGTAAAATGAATTCCACACAAATTAATGTGGTGTCTTGCATGAAATAGGAATAAGAAAAGATTTGTATTTTTGTTCCCTGGGAGAAGAAACAAAAGAAGTAAAATGAAAGGTCATAAAATGAAATCTAAGTGTCCACCATAGAAAATAGGAGGGGAGAGGGAAGGGCCATCAAAATACAGTTAGGCTAGTCTCTGATTACACATTTTGTTTCAGCTTTGATATTTAACTGTAGATCAATTCTTTATATGTTACTCAAAATTAAATTAAAATAATGTAGATACAGGAACTCAATATGAAAGCATACAGATATTGATGAATCTAAATGAGTAAAATAGCATGATCATGTCTATGGGCTTCAGAAAAAAGAAATTGTAAGACACTACCTGGAAAACTATAGGCCACTCCAGACAGGGAAGTAGGTAGGTTAACTATAGATCTTCATCTCTTTCTCAACTCCTCAGAAACCAGTCCCCCAGTGTCATGTCAAGCTCTGCAGCACACCACCTATGGCAGCCTCCTTCCTCTCCCCTTCCTACCACTGACTCCTGAGTGGATCACATAGACTTTCCTCTCCAAACCTCCTTACCCTTACTCAGCAGGCATTCCCTTGAAACCTACAAACCATTCCTGACAACTAAGCAGGGAGGCTAATTGCAGATCTTCTCCTCTCCCTCCATTTTTCCAAGTACAATCCCCCCAGCCTCACCCTTAGCTCTGTAGCAGACCTTTTGTTATGGCATCTCCTCACTCTCTACCTTGATTCCCAGGTGATTAAGCAGATCCTGGTGGAACACCCTGCTTTCTTCAATCCTGTGAAACCCCCTTATCTGTCATTCATAGCCTACCCCCATTTGCAAGTGTTAGCTCCCAATACCAAGAAACAGGTTTTACCTGAATCCCTGGTATCCACACCTATCAGGATCTCTGGAAAAATTTCCTACCAGAGAAAACATGGCCACCACACTCTCCAAAGAACAAGACAGGACAACAGAAACAATAGAACAAATCATTCACACAACAAAGACAAGACCAGATATCATCACATAGAATAACACTCTTCCTACACCCAGATGTCTAGATGCCAGTGCAAAAACACAGTCAATGACAGGCAGGAAAATATAGCTCCACTAGAGCCCAGCAGCCCTATGACAGAAGACCCTGAGTAATCATAGCTGAAGTACAAGAAAAAGACCTTAAAATAGCCTTTATGAATATGATAGATGTCCTTAAAGAGGAAATAAAGAAGTCCCTTGAAGAACTCTATGAAAACACAAACAATGGAAGGAAATGAATACAACAAAGACCCCAAGACATGTAAGTGTAAACAGAATCAAAGAAAAGGAAATGTGGAAATGAAAAATTTGAGGACCCAAACCTCAGAGTCAAGCCTCACCAACAGAATTCAGAAGATGAAAGAATCTCAGTCACTGAAGACACAAGAAAGAAGAAATGGATACCTCAGTCAAACAAAATGTTAAAACAAAACAAACAAACAAAAAAAGCCTGTCTCAAAACATTCAGGAAATTTGGGACACTATGAAAAGACCAAACCTAAGAATAAAAGAAATAGAGGAAGGACAGAATTTCAGGTCAAAGACACAGAAAATATTTACAACAAAATCATAGAAGAAAATTCCCTAACCTAAAGAAGGTGGTGTTTATAAAGGTACAAGAAGCTTACTGAACACCAAATAGATGACCAGAAAGGAACTCTCCTTAGCATATAAAAATTAAAACATTAAATAAACAGAACAAAAAATGTTATTAAAAGCTGCAAGGGGGAAAGACTAAGTAAAATATAAAGGTAGAACTTATCAGATAACACCTGACTTCTCAATGGAGACTCTAAAAGCCAAAAAGCCTGGACAGATGTTCTACAAATTCTAAGAGAAGACAAATGCCAGCCCAGACTATTATACAAAGCAAAACTTGCAATCACAGTAGATGGAGAAAGTAAGGCATTCCATGACAGAATAAAATTTAAACAATATCTATCTATAAATCCAGCCTTACTGAAAGTTCTAGAAGCAAACCATAAACCTAAAGAAACTAACAATAACCAAGAAAACAGAAATAATAAATAATTCTATACCAGCAAATCAAAAGATGGGAAACACACACACACACACACACACACACACACACACACACACACACACACATGCACACACACTTCCCTTTACACCATAACAACTGCAAAGTAAAAGGAATCAACAACAATCACTGGTCATTGATATCTCTCATTATCAATGATCTCAATTCCCCAATAAAAAGACACAGACCAACTGAATGGATGGGAAAACAGGATCCATCCTTCTGCTGCATCTAAGAAATACACCTCAACATCAAAGATAGACATAAACTCTGGATAAAAGAATAGAAAAGATATTCCAAGTAAATGAACCTCAGAAGCAAGCTGGTGTACTCATTGTACTATGTGACAACTAGACTTCAAATCAAAAGTAACCAGAAGAAAAAGGGAAGGACACTATATATGCATCAAAGGAAAAATCCATGAAGAGGACATTTCAATTCTTATCATATATGCCCCAAAACACAAGAGCACCCACTTTTGTAAAAGAAACACTGGAGCTTAAATCACATACTGACGGTTACACAATGATACTGGAAGACTTCAATACCCCATTCTTGCCAATAGATAGGTCCTCTAGTCAAAAACTAAACAGAAATGCTGGAGATGATTGACATTATAAACCAAATATAACTCAAAAATATTTACAGTTCACCCAAACAGAAAACCATATATGTTCTCAGCACATGACAAATCTTTCTCTAATACTGACCATATATTAGGACATAAAGCAAGTCTCAACATATACAAAAAAAATTGAGATAATACCCTACAACATATCTGACCACCACAGACTAAAACTGGATATCAGAAATAACAGAAAACTTACAAACTCATGGATACTAAACAACTCTCTATTGAGTGAAAAGCAGGTCAAGAAAGAATTAAAGACCTTTTAGAATGAATGATAATGAAACCTATGGGAAACAATGAAAGCAGTTCTAAGAAGCATGTTCATAGCATGGAGTACCTACATAGAAAAATTTGCAAGATCTCATATTATTAACTTAACAGCACATGTAAAAATTCTAGAACAAAAAGAAGAAATTGCAACAAAAACAAGTAAATGGCAAAAAAAAATGCACCAAAATCAAGTCTCAAATCAAAAAACTAGAAACAATATAAAGAATCAATGAAATGGTTTAATATTCATAAATCAATAAATGTAATCTACTATATAAACAAATAAAAGACAAAAACCACATGATTATCTCATTAAACACAGAAAAGACCTTTGACAAAATCCAACACCCCTTTATGGCAAAAGTTCTGGAGAGATTAAGGATACAAGGGACATATCTCAACATAATGAATATAGGCTTGAAGCAAGCCTATAGCTAACATCAACTTAAAGGGAGAGAAACTCAAACAATTCCATTAAAATCAGGAAAAAGACAATGTTGTCCACTCTCTACATATCTGCTCAATATAGTACTTGATGTCTTAACTAGAGCAATAAGACAATAAAAGGAGATCAAGGAGATATACATTGGAAAGGAAGAATTTAAAGTATCTTTATTTGCAAATGATATGATAGTATTCATGAGTGACTGAAAAAATCTACAGGAAAACTCCTAAAATTGATAAAAAAAAAAAAAAAATCTTTCAGCAAAGTAGCTGGGTGCGAAATCAGCTACAGACCCACTAGGGGGCTAATATCCAAAATATATAAAGAACTAAAATAACTAGACATACAGAAAACAAATAACTTAATTAAAGACAGAGTACAGATCTAAACATAGAATTCTCAAAGGAGAAAACTCAAATGGCTGAGAAACACTTAACTATTTCCTAAGCTATCAAGGAAATGCAAATCAAAACTATGTTGAGATTTCATCTTACATTTGTCAGAGTGTCTAAAACCAATAAATCAAGTGACAGCTTATGCTGGCAAGGATGTTGATCGAGGGGAATATTCATCCATTACTAGTGTGGATACAAACTTGTGCAGCCAAATAGGAAATCAGTATGGTGGTTCCTTTGGACTATGTGGTGTGATCTACCTCAAGATCCAATTATATCACTTTTGGAAATATACCCAAAGGATGCTTCATCACACCACAGAGACTTTTGCTCAACCATGTTCGTTGTTACTCTATTTATAATAGCCAAAAAGTGTAAATAATCTAGATGTCTATTGGCAGAAGAATAGATAAAGAAAATGTTGTAGATTTACACAATGAAGTATTACTAAGTGATTAAAAAATGAAATTTTCAGATAAATAGATGGAACTAGAAAGAAAATCAAACTATGAGGTACCCCAGACCCAGAAAGACAAATATGGTATATATTCATTTATAATAGCTGTTGAATGATATCCAAATCACAATCCTTAGAACATCAGAAGTTAGGTACAGTGTAAGTGATTATCAGAGACAGGTAGATCTCCTTAGGAAAGGAAAATAGAATATATAGTTATGGATGGTGGCAGAGCCTAAAACAGAATAATCTGTTGATAAGGGAGATGGAAAAGGAGGATTAAGGCGTAAATATAGGGGAAGACAACTAAAATTAAGGGTTATTTGCAGTTTAGTATGGAAACCTTTTACAGTGGAAGCTTCCTAAAACACATACATATATGAAGGCAATCTAAATGAATTGCCAAATAATAAAGGAGACAGTCCTAACTAGACATTTCTTATCACCAAATGAAGCTTCCAGTACCAAGATTGGGTTACATCTAATTAAATTATTGGCCAAGGGGTTTCATGGAAATCCCAAACAACCCAGGTTGTTGCCAAGACAATAGATTGTTCTCCACAAACCAAGTGCAAGGACCCATTACTGAAGACAAAACCCACACAACTCATTGAACAAGGAAAAGTCAAGCTAGTGTCTACATAGAGCCTTCACCCTTATATCCTGTTGTCTTTGGCACAACAAGAAGGTACTCTGCATGCTACTAGAAAGGAAACATAACCACCAAGTCAGCAAGTCAGCCACAGACCCTTTGATGGACAATGGTGTCCTTGCTACAAGATATGCTAAGACAATGGTGGCACAAACCTGTGGGAGTAACCAAGCAATGTCTGACTTGACTTAAGGCCCACTCCATGAGATAGAACCCATACATGACACTGCTGGGTGAGCAAGAACCTGAGACGTGATAGCCTAGGGACCAAAGGTAAAACCAAATACTACTGGTAAAAAAGGAAAGTAGCAATAAAATGACTTCTAATGATGCATATTCTGCTACACTCATAGATGAATAAATGTCTTGTTCAGCCATCATCAAGAAGCTATCTTATGCAGTAGATGAGAACAAATACAGATACCCACAGCCAGACATTATGCAGAAAATGAGAGACCTTGGGACACTCTTCCCTAAACAGTATACCTTCATCAAATCTCTTCCCTCGGGGCTCAGCAAACTACACGGAAGAGGAGGCATAAAGAACATTAAAGCCAGAGGAGATGGAGGACACCAGAAGAACAAGCCCTCTAAAACAACACAGTCAAAGCACATATGAAGTCCCACAGACAGAGACAGCATGCACAGGACCTGCAAGGTGTCTGTCTATACCAAGTCCTCTGCATACTTATTTTGTCTTTAACTTTAGTGTTTTTATTCGAATCCTGAGTGTGCAAATGAGTGGGTCTCTGTCTCCTGTGCCTTTTCTTTGGTTCTTTTCCTTCTGTTTGTTTGCTTTGCCCAATTCTGATATGATAGTTTTTGTGTTATATTATATTTTATTTTATTAGATCTTATTTTATTATTATCCCTTAGAAGCCTGGTTTTTGTTTTTGTTTTTGTTTTTGTTTTTCTAATGAGAAACAGAAACAGAGTGGACCTGAAAAGGAGGGGTAGAGCAGAGGAACTGGGATGAATAGAGGAGGAAATCATACAGGATATGTTATTTGAGAAAAAAAGATCTATTTTCAACAAAAGAATTTTTTAAAAAAGAGGATAATTGTCATAGTTGTAGCTGGATCAGACACAGGGAAGGTACAGTTGGGCTGAGTAGACCAAAAGTATATAACAAAAACATAAACACAGTCTCATGGTTTGTGGAGAAAATGCCAGTAGATAACAAAGTTTTAAAATTGAGAATAACATCAACTGGGATTATAATGGGTATTCTTTTAAAGATTGTATGTGTGTGTGTGTGTGTGTGTGTGTGTGTGTGTGTGTGTGTGTACGCACGCGCGCGCGCACACGCACGCCTGTGGGTGCACTGTAGTTATAGGCAGTTATGAGCTGCCTGATATATGTATATGTGTCACAGCTGGGCATGGAATCCAACCCCCTGCAAGAGTAGCAAGTGCTCCTAAACACTGAGTTATCTCTCCAGCTGTTGGAATTGTTATTCTTCATTATCACCTTGACTGGTTTTAGAATTACTTAGAAGACACAACTCTGAGTGCGTCTGTGAGAGTGTTCCCCTAAAGATGAGGAGGAAGACCCATCCCATTGACTTGAGTCCTGGACTAAATCAAAAGGAGAAAGCACCTATGTCCATGTCTCTTGACTACTTCCGTTTTCTCTCCTGACTGCTTCAGGCACACTGTGACGTACTACCTCAAGCTCTGATGGCTGTGACGTCTCCCCAGTATGCACCGTTTTATCAAACCATGAGCTAAAATAAACACATATCCCTGTGGTTGTTGTGGTTGTTGTTGTTGTTCTTGTTCTTGTTTTTCAAGACAGGGTTTCTCTGTGTAGTTTTGGTTCCTGTCCTGGATCTTGCTCTGTAGACCAGGCTGGCCTCGAACTCACAGAGATCCCCCTGGCTCTGCCTCCTGAGTACTGGGATTAAAGGCATGTGTTACCACAGCCTGGCTTCTTGTTTTAAAAAAAAAAAAAATCCAAAAAACTGTATTTGACTGTGTACTCTAGAAACAAAACAAAAAGAACTACGCACAAATTTGGAATATTAGCTAGTAGGTTTTGCCCCCATAATCTTCAAGTTTTGATTCAGAAAATTGAGTGTAGGCAAATAACAAATATATTGTAGACAGAAAAGGCTACATTTCTCATCATTCAATATAAGAGTTGTGATAAAGAGCAGAAAATTGGACTAAATCTTCTGGTCAGCCTGGCATCAACAGCACACCTAAGTGGGGCCTATTATCCCTTACAGTAAAGCAAACACGTGCCAGAAGGAGCCACATGGTGTCTCAGTCAGAGACTGTCAGAAATACTAGGAATTTGGGCTTTGGGGAAGCATTCATTTAGTGAGCATCTGAAGTGAAGGGTCACTCTGGAGAGAGTATTATGAGATGCTAAGTGAGAAATCCTATTATTGGTATTGTAACCACTGTATTGATTGAGATCAACTACAGTGAAAACTGAACCGCAACTGGAAAAGCAATGCAACTTATTTTAGCCAAAAGAGTGGGGGATTTTTTAGCCAGATAGACTGTAACCTCATCTTCCTCTGTATTTAGAAGAAAACATGTGAAGTCTTGTTCGGTTTACTTTCTTCATGACCACAGATCAAACTTTCTGCTGTTCCTATTCTTTCAGATGATTGATAGTCAACAAGCAGCCACCTACAGGCCGTCCAAGGTGACTTTGTGTATTATTGATGACATTAGATTAGAACCGGAGAACCAACATGAACTCATGAAGATGCACATTGGTTTATCTCTCCATACTGTGTCTTCTCAGAGGATCTCGAGCAACAGCATTCCACTATATATGAGCACATTTCTCAATCAAAACCTGATTTTTAAGTTCTGTTCTCAGAGAAAAGAACAGGAGCTCCTTGGAAAACCTGACAATACTATTGTCAAAGCTTAGAAATTGATGGAACTATGACATATTGCTATGCTGGAAAGTATGGGAGTATTTGGGAAATAACTGGGACATAACAAAGAGATATAAGATCCAACACAAATGAGATTTCTATGGTCAAATTGGAAAACAATCACTAAAATAATGAATGTTTCAGCTAACATGTCAACAAAAGATTTAACATGGACTCAATTTTTTAAAACAAACAAAAGGGGACAATAAAGAAAGATAATAAAGGAGAAAACAAACTCCAAAATGTAAATGTAAGCCTCACCTATTAATAATCAAATTAAACAGAAAGCTGAGGAGCTCTAATTAAAACTCCAAGAATATTATGTTATATGAAAGGCAAGACCCAAATCTGACATGGAACAAAGACCCTGTTTTTTGCTTTGTTTTTGTTATTTGTTTTTTAACTATTATTTTGAATTGATGTGCTTTCCAGTCGTCCTAGTGGCATACAAAGAGGAAAGGCACAGTCTGAGGAACCAGGGGGGGTGACCCAGGTACAGGCAGATTCTGCTGGTCGTGAATGCGTAATAATAGAATATCATAAATAATTTCAGATTGACAAGTTTGAAAGGTCAGTAGAAATAAACACTCCCTGGCAGATGCACACTGTCAACGTGTCCTGAAGAAGAGCTAGACTATATGAATTTCCATTCAGTTATTTACTTGTTCATTTAAAAAAATACAAATATAATTCCTCATACTCTAACACTAGTAATCCAAGAACATTGTGTTGGAACATGGGTTCTTTAAGGCCTCAAGATTAGTGTTCTCTTTCCAATTCCTCATGTGGTCCTCCTCATCCACTTCTTTGTTAAATACAAGAATTTATAGAATTATCTTCTCTTTAGGATGTGGGAAAATCATTCTGACATTTGAATTTATAAGAGATAAAACAGATGAACAGAATTTAGATGGCATTTTTTTTCTAACACCATTAATCTTATATTTTATGATAAATGAAATAAGCAATAATATTAATTTTGAATAGAGATACAGGACTCAATTGTCAAAGCCAAGCATGGCTTTCTGGTTTTGACTCTGACTTGAAAGATTCAGTGGGAAGATTTGTTTCATTTTTTTTTTAATTCCTATATCTTTTTTACTGATAAAAATGGGAAAATTAGCCGGGCGGTATCCAGCACTCGGGAGGCAGAGCCAGGCGGATCTCTGTGAGTTCGAGGCCAGCCTGGGCTACCAAGTGAGTTCCAGGAAAGGCGCAAAGCTACACAGAGAAACCCTGTCTCGAACAACCAAAAAAAAAAAAATGGGAAAATTATTAACAAGAACTCAACAACAAAATCCTTGTTGTCCAAAGGTTACTCTCTACATGTTCTTCTTGAAGGGCACCAAGAATTCTGTAAAATGTGTGCTGTGAGGCCTGAGGCATGGGATTTACAAAATTATCCTGACACAAGTATTTAATAACTAAAGAAGAAAGTGATCAAAGAGTAAAAGAATTTTATAAGCAAGACTCAGAATCCAAATGATTTAATTATCTTATTATATAAAATTGGGACAATTTCAATCAAAATACTAACTTTGATGGGTGAAATTTATTCTACATTTCTCTCTAACAGTGGAGAATAAATTTCGTTGTATAAATGCATTTTAGATAAGAAAGTAAGGCAAATTGTGGACTACCACAATTTTACAACTTAATGAAATAAACAGAAGATACACTGCCACTAGGAATGCCTCAACCAGAAACTGCGCTTCTGGTAAAAGTGAGCATCACTGCCTATTGTTAGGCATATGAAGCAAATGTGTGAGTCAGCAAGAGATGCCGTAGCAATAATACCATGCAATGAATGATTTAAACAACAGAAATTTATTTTTTCCTTATTCTGGAGATTAAATATCAAAACTCACTACCATGGCTGTCTTTTTGAGTGCTGTTTTCCCAGTTTACTGAATGTTGCCCTTCCCCTGAGGCCTCACCTGCTCTTTCCTGTGGATACACAAAGATGGGGAGTGAGAAAATGCGAATGACTTCTAGAGTTCTTTTCCTGCAGCAATACAAATACTATTTTATCAGGGCCCTATTCTTATGATTTCACTTAACCTTACTTATTTATTAAGAGATCTCACCTCTAAATAAGGCTGCAGTGAAGGACAGGGCTCCAGCACCTCAAATCATTGGGTGCAGACAGTGTTTCCATAATAGGTATTCATTTTTAATAATGAGTTTAAAATAATTAATTTTCAAGACCTGCTACCAATGCAACAATATTACAAAGGAGAAACAAATGTGTTAAATAATATTTAGGAGGCATTAAAAAGCATTTTATAAAACTCTACAGGAATAATGAACCTTCAACAAAACATTGGACAAGGGGGAAATAGTACAAGTAAATACTATGTATTTTAATTAAATACTACTTCCTTCAGGTAGTAGTAGAGCTAGACAGACAATTAGATGACAGCTAGAGCTAGACAGATGATTGATGGAAAAGCAGATGATAGAGACACAGATCAATGGAAAAATAGATGACAATACATAAATAAATGATTGATAGATAGCTAGATGATAGATAAGTAGATAGATCTAGGTAGATCATGACTTTTCAAGACCATAAATAAACACAGGTCCAGAGTAGAAGCAGCAATTTATCCTCTGCTGTCACCTCTACTCTTCCTATTTAATGATAAATTCATCTTATTGGACTTTCTAGAAAATTAAAATTATATTTTATGTCATCATTTTTCTTTCATTCTTTGTGATTTTAATACATGAGTTTAATCATATTCATGGCCCCCAACTCCTCCCCAATTATCCATCCCATCCTTTTAGCATGGCTTAAGGTGAATCAACTTTCCTTGGGGTGGCCCCTTGGTAAAGTTACTGACAAACACAACTGAATTAAATCTAGAGGGAGGAGACAATAGAGACTTGTCTCCCACCCAGAGGTAAATTTATTCTTCTGACCAAAAGAATAAAAGAAAATAACTTTCCCTTAATGGACCACCAACGCTACTGTAGCAATGACTTATTTGGGCAGCACAAATTGGTGTTGGTGGGTACAAAGAAAATAAAAAAAACAAAAATACCAATGTGCTCTTCCCAAATAAATGTCTGCAGCACTTTCTCTTCCTTGCTAACTGAAGAATGCCCCCTTGTCTTTCACAGTCCACCTCGCAATGCCACTCTGGGTTTTCTCTCTACTCCTTTATACCCAATGTAGGCAGATTTAGTTGTTCCTTTTCCCTAACATCTTTGATTGTCAAACAAATGAAACTGTAATATGATTATCATGTCACATCTCCAGTTTACACTGAGTAAAATTACTGATGCTAAGTAAATGTTAAGTTCAAAGGAGGATGACAGGATAATAAAAAGCTTGTTTTGATAAAGAGGAAATTGTCTTCTGCTCTTTGTAAACATACACCATCTTAAAAAGCCTGTTCCATGAAAAGTGAGGATGATGATTCTTTTCAAGTGGGTAACATGACTTCTATGCTATAAATAAATTCAAAATCCAAGTTCATTCTTGGTATGCATTTTTCCAGAGACACCTGAGTCAAGAAAATAAATTCTAAGTGACAAAATCCCAAGGTATTCTAATTTAGTCTACAGTAGCAAAATAAAAAGGCTGCAGAAAAGTTTAATTATTAACTTAAAAAAAAGACAAGTGTAAGAAACTACCTGCTGGGTTTAGATAATTTAATAAATGGTTTAGTTTATATAGTTCATTATATAAAATTTAACAATATATGATAATAATGTAAAGTATATAAAATTTTACTTCAAATATTAATTATGCTTCTGAATATCACTCTTAAGCTAGTCAGATAAAATCAACAATAATTGATTAGATGGTAAGTGCTGAGTCAGTTTTTATACATAGAAACTACACATCTATAACTATATAATTACATATAAATACATGTTAACACACATATTCCTTAGTGTCTATAGTCTAGGGCTGAGGTCTCCTGAGATCTCCCATCCATGTTAACACATCAGGTGGTGCCTTTGATGTTCAGATCATGCTCAAGCAGACATGTTGATGTGTCTTCATGGATATAGTTTCTCTGACATTTTTAGGAGACACTATCTCACAGCAACTTTGTGTTCCCCTGACTCTTACAATCTTTCTTCCCCATCTCCCACAATGTATTGTTCTCCACAAACACTCACAATTTTGATGTATCAAAGAAATTAATGTGCATTTGTGAACAAAGTAACTTAAAAACAAACAAGTTGGATTCTATTCTTGGTTAAGTACTGGAAGAAACATCAATGACTTCACTCAAAAATCCAAATTAACTTCATGAAAATCAGAGGCTTCATGATGACAGAAGAAGCTGGGGAAAGTTTGTAGAGAGTTCTGAAAAAAAGTATATTAAAATTTATTTGATAAATTATAATTGTGAATGTTTTGGGGTACAATATGACTTTTGACACATGTAGACTTTGGATAACATTTATTAGGTAAGTACATGTGTCTCCACCAACAGTGTGGTGGTAATTCTTAGGTTGAAGAGAGGAAAAGACACAACAATACATTCACTCAAATATGTCAGCTTTACAGCACTTAAGGTTGTATGAATGTGGTTACCTTTCAGTTTCTGCATAGAAAAGTACCAAGTGCTTTGCTGACTGTACTTGAAAGTTTTCCTGTGTCCCCACTAGTCTGCCATCAGGGCAAATCTCTCTCACTCGCCGGTCCCGCAGTCGCTTGGACCCAAGTAAACACACAGATGCTGCGGGATGTTCTGTATGCTGTGAATGTGTTGCTCTGATTGGTTAATAAATAAAGTGCTGATTGGCCAGTAGCCAGGCAGGAAGTATAGGCGGGACAAAGGGAGAGGAGAATTCAGGGAACAGGAAGGCTGAGTGAGGAGACGCTGCCAGCCACCACCATGAGAAAGAGATGTTAAGATACCAGTAAGCCACGTGCCATGTGGCAACTTATAGATTAATAGAAATGGGTTAATTTAAGATAAAAGAACTAGAGAGCAAGGAGCCTGCCATGGCCATACAGTTTATAAGTAATATAAGCTTCTGAGTGATTATTTTATAAGTGAGCTGCAGGACTGCAGGGGTTTGGCAGGACCCGGAGAAAAACTCTCCAGCTACACACAGAGGCTTATAGTATTTACAAACTGTATGGCCATTAGCTCAGACTTATTGCTGACTAGCTCTTAGACTTAAATTAACCCATAATTCTTATCTATGTTTAACCATGTGGTTTGGTACCTTTTCTCAGTTCTGCCTTCACATCTTGCTTCCTCTGTGTCTGGCTGGTGACTTCTGACTCAGCCTATCTTTCCCCAGAATTCTCCTTGTCTGCTTATCCCACCTATACTTCCTGCCTGGCTACTGGCCAATCAGCATTTTATTTATCAACCAATCATAGCAACACATTCACAGTATACAGAGTGACACCACCCATCAGCTGACATAGTTTCAGGTGAGGAAATGAGGTCACCTTCTTATACATAGAGAGTTTCAACATAGTCTGATCAATTGTTGCTGATTTCATCTAGCTATCTTAACAGTAATGCTTATGGAAGGGGATTGAAGGGAATAAAAAAAGAGAAATAATATATTTTTATATTAATAAATATAAACTTATAATGTAATTACAATAATGTTTTATTGTAAATTGTAAAATAATATAATTATATTACAATCTCAAAAGATATATTTTAAAGAGTAGTATATGTATATCTCTAAGGGTAGCATTCCTGACTCTAAAACTATTTGTATTTACTATGAGCTAAAACTTCCTTTGTAAATGTATAAAGAGAAAAATCTGATTAATTTCATGTCATCAATGTCCACCAGGTTTAAAGAAGGGCAGAAATGTCCTTGTGGTTTTTATCTGTATTCCCACCATGTGACTTATGTGTACAATATAATAGTTGTACCATGTACATCTATTTATGTATGTGAATACACATATATTTGAGACAATGCAGATACTTGTATGTGCTATCTCTTTTCAACTCTAAAGTCAATCTCTGGATTTAAATCATCAATTTGTAATAAAGAATAATTCAATGAGGTTGGAAGATGATGTATCCAGGTGTAGAGTAACAAAGCAGTAAATTGTAAGGACTGACTGAATAGTGTGGTCCTTAACTCCATCTGGTCATAGCATCTTGAAGATGAAAATATCATGCCTATGTTTTTATGTCCCTGAGTATTTCATCTTCAATTTATCTGAGCATTAAACCAAATTAGCCATGTGATTAACACCCAGTTAAGCCAAGGTATGGTAACAAAACTGTCTTCTTTGCTATACCCTATCTTAGGAGAAAGGACACTGAATTCTTTAGTGTAGAACAAGAGTTGGCATATAGAGAATAGAACTCACATTCAGTGTAATCTGTGACATATGTCATGGTCAGTGACATGATGTGATTGGGGGTTTTATTCTTCACAGTTTGAAGATTGCATTTAAGAGAGGAGCTGCTGATGCAGTCTCACAGATTTGGTTAAAAACTATTGCAGTCTTCTGAAAGTTGTAGTGACCAAGAAATTATCTCAGGTTTCCCTAGTATTACACATTTCAACAAGTCATCCAACATTTGGAATTTTCACTGTGATTTGATTTCCTCTTCTAATTAAGGTTGTCTATCTACTTTCTCAGACTATCTGTCTTTCTGTATGAGTGATCTCACAGGGTGATGTTCACCAGCAGTGTTTTGCTAGGGATGAGGGTGCTGTTTACTCTAGCTGGTGATTGAATGAATGCCGTTTTCTTTCTGAGAATTAGAAATATATTCCTTCTTGTTTAGTAGGAAGAAAATGCCTCTACTTGGCCCCTAGTGCACAGCTAATTTCACATTTGCAGACAATTTTATTCTATAATGAAAAATGTAAGGATACAGTGCATGTTTTAGAATGGGCAACATTTTGATTTCAATTTATACCAAGAAGTGAGTGACTAATCAGTGAGCTTTTTCCCAGGAGAAGGTTTTTTTAGAAATAGAGAAGAGAGAACAACAGCAATTGAAATGAACACAAATGAGCCATCAGATTTGGACAGGAATGAGTTGAGAGGCAAGAGGAGTGACTTCAGCTTTAATAGTTTTGAAATTTTATAGTTTGACCTTTCAACACTGGTTACATTGTAAGCTGTCTTCAACTTGGTGACTATAGCTGGCTGCTATTTTCATATCCGTAACACAGGAGGCTTGCTTGGAGTACTAGCTAAAACTGTGTTAGACTGGCCTGATTATGACTGCACTAACTTTGAAATCATTAATCATGCCTGAGGACATGATGGCAGATCTGTTTTACTGCTTGAATTTGTCCCTCAAAAGCTAATAATGTGTATACAATGTCTGGAAAATTCCTAGTTCAGCTGACATGACAATTGACTAATGGTACATAATGATAGAGACCATGACTCATCTTGTCTTCTGAAAGTGGCTTTGACAGAAGGAAGCAGAAGCTGTTAGCACCTGGGAGAAACACTGGGATAAAAGCCCATTTGCTGAGTGTAACAGAAACTTCAACAGGATTGGTGTTGTGAATGTCTTCTCACAGCTGTGTCATTTAGAGCGAAGATTTACCTTATCTCGTTTATAAATCCTTTTTCCTCCTCCAGGAACTTTCCAGCTGAGCAATTTATTTGCTATTCCTGTTTAAAAAAAAAAAAAAAAAAAAAACTCAAAACCTGGACCTGAAGCCTAAGCTGAAACCTACCTGCTTCCATTGAGGCCTTTAGTGACCTCATTCTTTTCTGTTCTCAATGTGTAGATTCTGTGTACCCATCAACTCTCACTGAATTGATATACCTTTTGAATTTCATAGGGATCATTCATTAGCCTTTTTTTCTCCCCTTTTCCTGTTTTCTTACTCTCCTGATGAGATGCTCATAGTGAAATAGAAGTCAGCAGTCTTAAATTTTTTTTTTTTACTTTTTACTATTATCAAGGCACTGTGACATATGCCCCCAAATAGAGTATTTTCATCTTTAGAAAGTCCAGTTAAAATATTCCTAAAGAACTTAGACAGCTAACAGCTGGATTTTTATTGAGCACCTAGCATGTAGTTCCCACGTTGTGTGTGGGTGATGTGAGTGATGAAGAGGAGAGTGGAGTCCTGAACTAATGGGGAGGTAGCACAGAGACACATAAATTATGCATGTTCAGAGATCACATGAAAGAGATTTGAGTAAGCAGGGACCACAGAGTGGCTTTAACTCATGCTTTAAGAACCATGGCCTGCTCTGGGAAAGTGGGAAGGGAAGAGGAGACTGCAGAGGAGAACACCATATGGTCACAGCTTAGATGCTGCATGAGTGGAAATGCCCATGAAGCTGGGAGTGGGGACAACCATGTGGGTCAAGAAGAAAACACAGTTGCTAGGGAATTTGATTAAGGTTGTTCAGTCAAAATCAAATACACAGTCAACATAGTCTACAATAACTTATTAGATGTATCAGAATAAATAGAAAAGATTAGAGGTTTTAAGTACATAGACAGAATAAATGTTTGAAAAGATGGAAATGCTAATTAGCCCAATATTATCATTTCCTATTATATAAACATTGAATTTTCACACTGTGCTCCACAAATATGAGCAAGTACATGTCAATGAGAAATGAATGTGGATGGAATCTGAACCTTGTAAATCTGACCTTGACATCCTAGGATGGGAGACAAGGCAGAACATATATCCGGACTGTAGTAGCATTGAATTTGGACATGGCAATTTGCCTTTCATTTCACTTCACAACTGGAAACTCACGGTCTTTTGCTATGAATGTTAGCAGTTGCTTAATGTTGTGATGGAGAATTCTGAATAATAAGAACTCAATTTTCAGAAATAATGATCATATAAACAGCCCCAAATATTGAAGAATTGTTTTCATTTTTAATGTTCTGACATTCTAAAATACATGAAGTAACATGCCATCTAGTCCAATTAACTGGGGAGTCTACTGTTTACAAAGGGAATTATTTCTAAGACAAATCATGCTGAATTTCTTGAATTTCTATTTCTAGAATTTTTAATGAATCCACTAAATATAGTTGAGGAGAAAAAAAGGAGGTAGATGATAGAGTCTCACCTCTGAAATTGAGGGCAAATGTCATGTACCTAGAAAAACATTATAACTCATGGAGGAATTACTAGATCTCGACATGGAAAGTTAATCTTTGTAGCTCTTTCAACTGACACACTGGGAAACATTAGGGCATAAGCTAATGAGTTTCCTTGCAGAGGAAATAAAAAAATGGAAATGAGGGACAATGTCACATTGGGTTACATATGTTTAAAAATAAATGCAATTGATTCCAGTGAGACTTTGAAAATGATTGGTCACTTATTATTTTACTCCACTGTAGTTTATTAATACAAGTTTTAATTAACTCCATTGACAGTATTATTTGTCTCTTGCAGCAGCTGGCTAAAAATCTAGGGCAAATTCTAGCAATAATTGTGCTGAATCTCTTCAGGGAAAAACTGAGAGCTGTAAGACTTATTAAACTTGCCTGTGCTTTGTGTTAGATTTTTTTTCCAATACTGGCTATATCCACCTTTTATGCTCAATTGAAAAAGGGTATACCTTAACTGTTGGAGATAGAGAAAAAAAAATTCCTTAAGTGACAACTTAAGGAGAAACCATTTTGAAAATAATTAAAATTCATAAGGACTCCTTTATCTAAACTTATTTAGTAGCTTCAACCTGGAAAATACATGTTTTCTGTTCTTAAATTTACAAACCCTGGGACTTCCTTCCCATGCAGTGAGGTAGTTTATGTATTTCCATTTTCATGTCGTAAGCTCTAAGAAAATAACATAAGTCATAGCCATATTTTAAAAAAGACCTGAGTGTGGTTTTAAGGTAGGATTTTATTCTCTATCCAAGACTTCTGAGTGCTGGAATTATGTCACTGTGGCTTTCTATAGATTTGTTTTCTATTTAATTAGAGTGAGTAAGTTTCAGAACTTTGCAACCAAGGGACCTGTCTTTTATAATCAAGAATTAAAATTTTAAGATGAAGGTAAAATTAAACAAAGGAACTTCTATTTATACTACCCTTTAAAAAATTTTGGAGCATATCTTTATTTAATTTTATCTAAAACACTATTAAAATTAGTCAGATGCTGTTTCTATCTCCAAATTAGTTAATCATAAGGTTGATCATAAGTTAGTCATAAGGTAACACATCTTTACACAGTCAAAGTAATATTCCACAACTTAAACAAATGTAACAAATCTTTACATAGTTAAAATAACATTAGACAACAATATTCATGTAACTAACTCCTCTTACAAACTGCTGTAAGTAATCCAATAAATTGAATTTGGTGTTATCATTACTTTGGACAAGCATGGGTTCCCAATCTGGGTAAGTCACATTTGTTCACATCTCCCACAAGCAATGCCATGCAAGTAAACATGAAGGATTGAGTGTTTGATCTGCTTCCAATAGATAATTAGTATTTCAATAGGTATTTTTGAAATTGGGAGGGAGAACCCTCATAAATTATCAAATCTAAAGGGTAAAGAGTGTTTGATGGGATGTCCCCCAGGGAACATAAAGATGTTAATATTTTAAGACTGAGCAAAGAGTATGCCCTGAGTGAGAAGAATGTTTAAGTTTAAGAAGAAGGATAAGTTTGGGACCAGAGTATACTGAACAACAAGAAAAGTTTACTGCAAAACAATCTCCAAGGAAGGAGTTTCAAGGAATCTCCAAGTGATGTTGATAAAACAGTTACCCTGGGCTTCATTCAGAGGTTCTGACTCTTTGGAGTAGGACATAGAATCTTTTACTTTAACAATTACAAGTCCAGGTAACATCGCTACAACTGGCCCAGAAATTCTGAAACTCATTGTCTTTATACCTGTAAATCCTTTCACATGTAAATGCATAGAAAGGATACTCAAAGCACACTTAATTGATTATTGCCTTGTAATTATTGTCAAATACCAATTCAGGGTGCTGTGTTAGGGCTGGAGATACAGAATGTCCTCAAGCAGGGAACTTTTGGTTTACTTGGGACAGGAGAAGATTATGCTTTTTACCACACAAATTCACAGGGAAGAGGTTAAACTGGCTGGGAAGAATTTCATAGCTTCCATCTCTAAGCCAAGTCATGGGAATATGAGAAGCAAGTCAAAGTGAGGAAGAATATTCTAGGCTGAAGGAACAGCAAGCATCAGGGCCATTAGGAGGACTTGTAGAAAAACAAGAGCTCAGAGCTGGTCAGAGGATGAAAAAGAGAAAAGCTGAAGAAATCCCATGTAAAGGATTATCAGCTAAAGTTGTCCAAAAGTGTCCTCTGTACTCCTCAGTGAAGGAAAGATGAGCACGTGGTTTGTGCTTCCAAATGATAACTGAAGATGTCCTGGGGAGTAAGCTTATTTAGAAAAAGACAAAGTTGGAAGGTAAATATGATGGATGATGGCAATCTAGACTAGATGAGACTAGTCTGGTGAATTTAGCAGTATTACAACCTCTGTACTCAACATGTCTTCAACAAATGCTGGGCAGCAGTGGCGCACACCTTTAATCCCAGCACTCGGGAGGCAGAAGCAGGCAGATCTCTGGGAGTTCGAGGTCAGCCTGATCTACAGAGCAAGATCCAGAACAGGCACCAAAACTAACCCTGTCTCAACACCCCCCCACAAGAAAGTACACATATCATGGCAGTCCAACCAACTTTGAGGATACATTTCTTTAACAGTAGCTTTTATACTCCAAAGTTAGTGTTTTACAGATAGCTATGGACTGAAAAACAGGAAATTTTCCAATATGCCTATAATAGGAGTATTTGTAACTTCTACAATTTAAATTTTAAAATAAATACATTTCAAATAGTATCTTATTTGTCATATTTTGGGTGAAATGCAATCACATTACTTTCTCTAGTACCATATGATAATTTCTTATAACAAAATGATCTCAAAGCTATATTGAGGTTTTAGCTGATTTACATGAGTTAGCTCTCCTTGTAGAATTAATGTCAATATTACTTATAGTAAATAATGTGTTACAGAATTAGGAAGGTCAAAATCAGTGAAGAGTATAAAGTTAGCTGATGTTAATAGAGCATGAAATACAAAATTGTTTTAACTAAATAGTTATTAGTCATTGACTCTTAAGCTTTTTCAATATCAATATAGTTAATAATCTTCATATGTTATCAGTGAGTTTCACAAATGAGAAAAACAGTATGTATCACTCTATAAAAATAAATTGGCTTTTAAGATGGAAAAACTCTAAGAATTAAGGCAATTGCAGGATTCTATACAAAGAAATGTGATTGCCAATGATGACAGGTAGAAGGAATCTAAGGGACTACCAGGAAATGTTTACCATACTGAAAACTCAGACATCTATAGTTTTTAGCTGCAAATGGGATATACAATACTTTAGACTGGATAAATATTTTTTAAAACATTTCATTTTTTATTTATGGATATATGCATGTGTTTGAGGGATCCAGGTACCTCTGGATGCGAGAAGAGGGCATCGGATCCCCTGTTTCTGGAGTTACAGGTCACTCACTGTGAGCCTGGCTCCTTGAAGCCAAACTCTGGCCCTCTGCAAGAGCAGTAGGGCTCTTGACTGCTGAGCCATCTCTGAGTCATCTCTCCAGCCATGGATTCTGATCAAAGCCCCTTGTGACTGTGTTTGTGAAACAAACAAACTGGGAAAGTTTGAAATTTGAATTGAATAAAACAAATTCTTTGTTATGATAATTAAACCAGAAAGAAACATAATGTGTGTGCGAAGGTGCTTTCACGGTGCTTACATTGGCTGTTCACCTGTGTAATAGCCATTGGAAGCTAGTTATAAGGCACTCAGTAAGAGTTTCATGAGTATGGCTAAGAACTGGGGCTATAAAGGTTTCTGTGGTTTCAATCATGAGCCTATAATGTTTTAACTGAGTGGGTCTTAGAGAATTATATATGAAATCTCTAGCCCAAAAGTTGGCTACATTTGGAGATGGGACTTCTAAGGAAGTGAGAAAGGCTAAATTAGGTCATGAGAATGGAGCTTGGATCACACCTGCTCAGTGTCTATTGCACCTGCAAATAGAAACATCAGATATCCTGATATTGCTTTTGCTTTCCCCACATATTATCACATCAGAGTCTATAAAATCAAGCAAGAAGTCATGTGTGTGCAAGCTAAGATGACACATTTCACCACAAACAGATTAGTTGGAAATTTCACCTTTTCACCTTGAATTTCTTGCCTCTGAAATGTTGAAAATATACATTTCTTTTGTTTAAGTCACCAGATCTAGGCCGTGAGATTTTGTTATAGAAGCTACAGCAGACTAATGCAGAGAAGTTGTTTAATGTCTCTGTACCTTGTCAAAGTCCCTTGCTGTAGGAGTATTCATTAAGTGACAAACAAAAATTCAACTAACATTGCGCATATTATAATTATCTTTTCTTTATATATTTATAATAGAATAAGAAAGTTATTTAATAAGTTATTTTTTAAAGGAAGTAACCCTTAAAAACTATGTTTGTATTTATAATGTGTGTAGAAGAATGTACATGCAATTATCATATTTAAACCTATAACAAATAAAGCTAAATGCAGGTATCTGAAGAATATAAGAGTAAAATAAACAAAACAAATACCCCCAAAATGAACTTTAGCTTTTTTAAAAACTAGGGTTCAACAGATGTGGACAAGTGTTTTGAAACTAACCAGGCACCCAGAATATACCCTAAACACAGACTGCAAACTGTTGGGATGAGATGAGACAACATCATATCCTAAGTAGAACCATCACTCTAGCAGAGTGCAGCCTCTCCAGGTGCTTCCAACTTAAGCTTCAGGTTGAAGTTTTGAATGCACATCAACCAATTTGATTTTTTTCTCAGCAGTTCACATTTCAGCATCATACAGGCACAAATTCAATCAGTGAAGTAAAGCGAATGTCAGACCAATTATTTGTCATAGTAAAGCAAGTAAGCAATTGACTTAATTACTTAACTGATAACCCCTGTGAGTGTTAGGCATAACCTCACTGAGGTCAGCCTTTTAAACTTCCTTCTAATTGACACTTCAAAATACTAGACTCCACTGAACAGAAAAACCACTTCCTGCAACAGGGACCACTTCCTGCTTGAAATAAGGAAGTCCCTGTTATTCCTAATAAGAAACTCTGGAATATTGTTGTTGACATCTTTAAGAAAACCATGCAGTTCTTAAAAGAAGATAGAAAAGTCGAGGGTCCAAGAGGAACACTGATTACAAGACTTAATCAAGACTAGGGGAATGGCTCTCTTTTCTTAAAAAAAAAAAAGTCTGTTTTCTAATCATTGATTTTCCTTTTAATTATCAACTCTGCTTAGTAAGAATAGAGTAAGAAATGGGAGAGAGAGGACAATCCAGAATTTATTCTCACCAGTAAGTCTGCATGTTTGTATGCTTAAGCATAATCCTCTAAATTAGGCTTGCTAGGAGAAAAATTCCCAATAGACCCATAATACAGCATTTCAGTGGTGAAAACCATATTCTCAAGATGTTTATAATAGAATAATAAAATATTTTAATAAGCACCAGAAAAAATCTGACTATAGAGCCTGGTAATGAAAAACTCTAGGCTCAAGAAAGTAAACCCTTTATAATACCATAATGTGTTTAGCATCTTAATTAAATTGTCTGAACCTAGTATTATAATTTCAGAGTATAACTAAACAACTCCTTACCTGAGAAAAGAGGAAATCTTTAAAAAGTTCTTTCTCACTAATGTTATTAAGAGTAATAAAATACTAATGTATTTTTATATACATCTTATTAAAAGAAGTACTTATCCAGAGTAAAATATAAAGTTTTAAAGTACTTGTGAACAAAAAAAAAATAGTACAAAAGTTGCTTTGCATTGATTTTCACCCTTTCAAATTCTATGGAAAATACTGAATATTACAATGATTGACAATCATAACAAACTTTCCAAGATTATATCTGAGAAACTATGTGTAATAGCATTACTATATTGATCTTAAATTACTAATATTTAATTTATATTTGATTAATAAATATTCAAAATTTGAATGCTGAATACTAGGATAATTTATATTATAAATGATTATTATTTTAAAATAACTAATATAATATAATATAATATTTATGGTTTTAATTAAATTAAAACAAGATATTTTCAAATACAATTTGTAAATTTGTGTCGTTATCCTATAATTTGCCCAAACATTGCCAGATCAGTAATAGCATGTTCAGTGGTGTATGCACTGATTAAAATCAATTATCTTTCATATTCTACTTAAGTCATTTACACAAAAACATAGATTTATACATAATTTTTGTCAAAGTGGAAGAAAAATCATCTAAGAATGAATTATCTCAGTTTCTAACTTGGTAAGTAATTTAAATATTTAGACATATAGTATTTAGCTTTCCATCCATTTATGCACCTGCTTACTCAGTGTTCCTTAAGCTCTAGTGTGAGTCTAATGTGAACATATTTGTTAATCTGCTTCAACTTCATAGCTTCTTGAGAATTATAAGGACACAAAAGAAAACCATGTGTACTAAAATGTTCATTGTGATGATGAATGTCCTAGCATACTTCTCATAAAAGCACATTCTGATGTCCCAGAAGAAGCACCATTAGAAAATGAAAGCATTGTTTCTGGAATACTGTTTACTATCTTGCTATCAGAGCATTAATCTTGCTACTGAACTTGTGAGTTGTTAATGTCACAAAAAATTCTCCAAAGCTCTTCCTCAGGCATGTTGGCAGCAGAGAAGAATCTGGAGGTCATAGGTAGGGGAGCTAAATCTTGCAGTCTTTGGGTTCAGGTGGTACAGCTTGATTAGCCTGTAACTTAACTGAAAACTAGGAGGTCTTCAGCATAGAAATTTAGTGGTGTGTATCTTAGTTACTTTTATATTGCTGTGATATGAAATAATGACCAAGGAAATTTATAAAAGAAAGTGTTTGGGGGCATATGTTTTCAGAGAGTTAGAGAGTCCATGACTGTCATGGTGAGGAGCATGGCACCAGACCAGCTGGCACGGTGCTGGAGCAGTAGCTGAGAAGTTGCATCCTGCTCCACAAGCACAGGACAGAGAAACAGCAAACTGGGAATGGTGTGAGCCTTTGAAACCTAAAAGCTCACCCCAGTAACCCCCCTCCTCAAACAAGGCCATACTTCATAATCTCTCCCAAAACAGTTCCAATAACTGAGAACCAAATATACAAAATATGAGCCTACAGGGGTCATTTTTATTCAAGCCACCACAATTGGCCTCCAAGGGAATATAGATATTTATATTTCTCAAAATAATTAATGCATAAAAGAATTATACAAGAATCTTTTTTGTCAGAAGAAATGATTTAGAAAATCTATGAAAGTGCAGAGAAAATTGTCATCATCTGTAATACTATAGAAGAATTTCTACTTACTTTTATATTTCTTAGATTTATGGTACTTATGCATTCACACATATTTTCCATAAATACACATACATGTCTATATTTCACATATGTTAATACATATTTTTCATTTGTTTTATTTCTTACTATACTGCAATTATATATTCATATAAATATATTTCTAGGGCTTATTGGTATTTAACTCTACCCTAATATATTCATCTATAATTTTGTCACTTTCTTAGATTTCCAAAGCATTTGTCTATAAATAATACAAAGATAAACATTTGCATAAATCTCAAGAATGTTGTCTGTTACATTAATGCATATTTTGCAAAGTGAAATTACTAATTTTATAATAAATGCACACTAATGGTTTGATAACTATTGTTAAATAACTTTCATTGAAGTTATGTAATTTACTCTATAGATTAGTGGAGTGATCATTTTCCAAATTTACTGTTTTAAGTGTTTTTGGTTGCTTTTTCTTTTTTGCCAATTGATTAATTTTAATTTCAGCATATATCGTAACTTTTAAAGTTTATGGCTACAAGTGAATTTAGATAATCTTTCCTACAATTAGTGGTATATGAATTTATTTGAATTATTCACCAGTTTATTTTTTATTGGTGTCAACATATTTTTAATGACTTATAAATATACTTTAAGTAAAAAAAATCAAATTTACATACTTAGATCACTTATTGAATTGTTGTAGAAAGCTATTTTCAACACAAAGCTGTCATTGCCATCTTCCTGAGAGCAGCTGTGACTACAAGACAGAGACTCTTTTTTGTTATTGTTGTTTATTTATTTGTTTGTTTTTACATTCAAACCAAAATTCTCCTCCCTCTCCTCCTCCCAATCCCCTTGCCACATTTCCTGAGCCCCATCCACTCCTGCTCCAGTGTTTCTCCTCGGATACAGGCGGACTTCTCATGGATGTCAGCCAGCCAATGCATGTCAAGTTGCAGTGAGACTAGACTCCTCCTCTTCAGTTAAGGCTGGATGAGGCAATCCAGTAGGAGGAACCGGTCTCAAAGGCAGGCAGCAGAGTCAGAGACAGCTCCTGCTCCCACTGTTGGAGTGTCACAAGAAGACCAAGTTACACAACTGTAACAAACATGCAGAGAGCCCAAATCAGTCCCACACAGGGTCTCTGGTTGTCAGTTCAGTCCCTGTGAGCTCCTACGAGCTCATGTTGGTTGATTTGGGGGGTTTTCTTGTGATGCCCTTGACCCCTCTGGCTCCTAAAATCCTTCCTCCCCCTCTTCTGCAGAATTCTCGAACTCCACTTAAGTTTGGCCGTGGGTCTCTGCATCTGCTCCAATCAGTTGCTGGATGAAGCCTCTCTGATGACAGTGGGCCAGGCACCAATCTATGAGAATAGCAGAATATCATCAGGAATCATTTCCTTGACCCCTTTCCCCCACCAGTCATGTTTGGTTCTATCCTAGGTCTCTGGGGTATCCTGTGGTGATATTTTATTTATGCTGAAATGTGGTGATATTTTATTTGTGCAGTAATAAATAAAACTTGCCTGGAGAGCAGGGAGAAAAGGCTAGCCATTTTAAGCAAACAAAGAAGTCAGGTAGCACACACCCTTAATCCCTTAGCTGCCAGGATCTCTGTGTGTTCAAGGCCACACAGAACCAAGTGTGATGACACACACCTTTAATCCCAGTACCAACTATAGAGACCTGAGGTCTGTACAGACAGACAGACAGACAGTGACAGAGCTGTGTAGTAAGAGGAAGTGAGGTGGCCGGGCTTCCTAAGGCCAATGAGAGGGCAGAATAGCAAGGCATAGAAGCCTGGGTTAGACAGGAAATTGCTCCTGGGAAGCTGTTGAGTTGATGAGATGAGTTTAGCTGGTGGCTTTCTGCATTTCCCTGATCTCGCTAAGGCTTTAACCCAAATTTCTGGCTCCATATTTTTTTATTTATAAGACCATGTAGAAATTTGTCTACATTTGGCGTCCACCTATGGGGCAGGAATTTTTTAAAAAGCCACTTCTCTGTGGCTTTGTGGGCCCCAGCTCCACCAGAGCTGCACGCTGCATGTTGATGGAGCTACACATGGCCGGACTGCTTGTGGTCTTACAGAGGCCCTGGCTCAGACCAGAAAACATGGCCGGACTTTCTTTAGCTTTTCTTCCTCCTGGTAGGTGATGGACTCTCTCTCTCTCTCTCTCTCTCTCTCTGGATTCCCATCTTGGATTGTCACCACACTGAAATTCTTTCTGACTTCTACTGTTCTATGCAGTCAACAGATTTGATAAGTCAATTAATATATCATAAAGGGTGAAATTAGTTAAAAGAGAAAATTTTTCCCACATTAAAAAAAATGGGAAACATTTTTACCATGGAAGGAACTCAGTCTCTGTTTCATAACTCATTAGGCAGTCTGAAAATGGAACAATTAAATGAGAGGATAATCAATGTTGATGGGATGTACATAACATCAATGATGAATTTTATTTGTCTAATCATTTTTATTTTAGCATTAAAAAGGTTGGTCAATTTAAGTGCCAAGGTAAAAGCTTTAGAAAAACCTATTAAAATGAATCAAAGAGAAACTCAGACCCAGACAGGAGAATTTAAAGGTGAACCTAACTCAGGACTGACTTTAGAAAAACCTATTAAAATGAATTATAGAGATCCAGACAGAAGAATATAGAGGTGAAATTATTTCAGGATGGAAATATACAGTTAGAGAGAGACAGCCTGTTTTCAAACAACCAAACTTAATCTATCTGGTAACCTTACAGGAACTACCTGCTCAATGGCATGTATAAGCTAATTGGACTCCAGTGGAAATGCTAGATTTAAGGACATTTAAAGAAGCTGTAGTATCATATGGCATGCATTCTCCATTTGTAAAGCAGATATTAAACTCATGGTCAACTTGTAACAGAATTATCCCTCAGGACTGGAAAGAATTAATTACAGCTGTCCTAGAGGCTGGGGCACAATTACAAGGGTGAACGTGGTTGAAAGAGGAAGCTAAAACAATAGAACAACAATGTAGGACTAGAGGTGTGGAAATTTCCCAGGATCAGCTTCTTGGAGAAGACAAATATGCTGATATACAAAGACAATGTTATTTATAAACCTTAACTCTATGCCACATGGCAGCCATGAATGCATGGGACAGAATTGAGAAAGCAGGGAAGAAAGCTGGATTATTTATGAAAGTTATACAAGGTCCAAAAGAATCCTTCACAGATTTCTTACAAAGCTTGTCTTCAGCAGTAAATAGAATGATACCAAATTAAGAAGCTAGACAGATAATAATTGAATCTTTGGCTTTTGAGAAGGTGAATGCAGCATGTAAAAGAATAATCAGGCCATTCAAGACCAAATCAGCACCCTTGGAGATTGGATCAGGGAAACAATTAATATTGAGTCTCATGACCATGAGATGTGGATAGGAGAGGTAATTTCAAAAGCTTTGAGGAAAAATAATGTCAGATGTTTTGGGTGTTGTAAACAAGGTCATTTGAAAAAGGAATGTAAACAGTGAGTTCCTAATAAGAATGTTTATTCTAGAAAAAGGCTTCATTTAGCTGCCTATACATGTTTTTGTGTTGGCATCTCTATCATGACCAGGCCTAACAGTGAATTTGAAGTCTCCAGAAAGACAATGGGGTCCCACAATGACAATTCCACATGGACAATAATAATACCACTAAGTTGACAAACATTGCCCAAAGATCAGCATTGGACTACAAATTGCTGAGAACAATTATGAGATGGTTAGCTGAGATGATCCAGCCTCACAGACTATGAAAGGGAGGACTTGAGATAAGCCCTGAACCTTTGCATTATGCAGAGACTGGACAACAAATGATACAGCTACCACTCTGGAACTTGACAACCAAAATTTTTCCTTTCAGGATCCCCTAAAGATGCATTCACCCACAAACAGCAGAAAGAAATTTTAGGAACACAATGCCCACAAGCTAAGAAGAATGGGATGCCAAGATGAAGCTATCCACAAGCTGAGAAGAATGGGCAGCCAAATTCCAAAAACACCAGCAATTTCCAGAATTTAAAATCCTGAATCATGACATGGCACTGGTGGAATTCAAGTTTATTTGGTACATTGAATACTTGCCCCAAATATGAGGTTGAGCTATAGTCCTTGTGTACATCCTACTTCACAAATGAGTCTGTCAGATACACTAAGCCTGTAGGCTGAAGATGATATCCAAAATGTGCAGAGAAACCTCGGGTGACTGTCCAGGCAGCTGGCTGCTTCTGTTAAAACTCATTTTTTAGAAGTTGCTTGTTTGCACTTCCTGTTTTACTAGGTAATATTATTTTCTTCTTGGGTCTCTGAGGTAGTTGAAGATTATATAGTTATAGTTACAGTTTTCCTTGTTAAGAAATTCAGAAAAGAAACACACTAAGAAGTGTTAAGTGTGTAAGTTTGAAAGACATCATAAGATAGTTTTCTGTTGGTAATACAAGTTAGGATAGAAAGTTAGTTAGGTACATTTTAGACTCACCAAAATAGGGCAGATAATGGAATATTTTCTCTAAATGTGTCAAATGCAAATGGACTAGACATTGTTTATGTATTTATTGCTTGTATATATTGTATATAGTTATTGTACTTATTGTATATAATTTTTCTTATATTCATTATAACTTTTTATTTTTTTAAATTTTTATTACACAAAAAGGGGGAAATGTGGTGATATTTTATTTGTGCTGAAATGTGGTGGTATTTTATTTGAGCAGTAATAAATAAAACTTGCCTGGAGATAAGGGAGAAAAGGCTAGCCATTTTAAGTAAACAAAGAAGTCAGGCAGCACACACTCTTAATCCCTTAGCTGCCAGGATCTCTGTGTGTTCAAGGCCACACTAGGGAACAGAACCAAGTGTGATGACACACACCTTTAATCCCAGTATCAACTATAGAGACCTGGAGGTCTGTACAGACAGATAGACAGTGACAGAACTGTGTAGTAAGAGGAAGTGAGGTGGCCGGGCTAAGAGTCAATGAGAGGGCAGAAAAGCAAGTCATATAAACCTGGGTAGACAGGAAGTCACTCCTTGGAATTTGTGGAGTTGATGAGGTGAGGTTAGCTAGCTGGTGGCTTTTCATATTTCCCTCATCTCTCTAAGGCTTTACCCCAAATTTCTGGCTTCATGTTTTTTTTTATTTAATAAGACCATTTAGAAATTCACCTACAGTATCCAGCCTCTGAGTCTTGGCTATCAGGTGTGAGCTCCCTCACAGGGTACGGGTCTCCAGCTGAGTCAGTCCTTAGTTGGCCACTCCCACAATGTCTGTGTCATCTTTACCCCACAACATCTTGCAGGCAGGACAAATTGTAGGTCAAGGGCTTGTGTTGGGTTGATGTTCCAGTCCCTTCACTGGAAGTCTTACCTGGTTACAGGAGATGGCGGGTTCAGACTATGTGTACCCCATTGCTAAGAATCTTAGCTAGGTTTACTCTCATAGATTCCTTGGAGTTACTATTGCTCTAGGTTTTTAGCTTACCCAGAGATGCCTCCAGATTCTGGTGTCTCTCTCAGATTCTCTCTCTCCATCATCCCCTGACCTGATCCCTCGTGTTTCCATTCTCATTCCCTCTTCCAGGCCCATTCCCCTGTCCACTGGCATTATCCATTCTATTTCCCCTTCACAGTGAGATTCATTCATCCTCCCCATAACCACCTTGAGTCTCCTTCGTTACTTAGCTTCTCTGGGTCTATGTGTTGCAGCATGTTTCTCCTTTGCTTTACTGCTAATATCTACTTATGAGGTACTATATACCATATTTGTTTTTCTGGGTCTCAGTTGCCTCACTCAAGATAGACAAAATGGCAGCCCACAAAATGGGAAAAGATCTTCACCAAACCTACATCTGACATAGGGCTAATGTCCAAAATACAGGAAGAAGTCAAGAAACTAGACATTGAAAAACCAAATAATCCAATTTAAAATGGGGTACAGATCTAATCATAATTCTCAATAGAGGAACCTCAAATGGCCAAGAATCACTTAAAGAAATGTTCGGTATCCTTAGCCATAAGGAAAATGCAAATTAAAATAACTCTGAGATTCCATTTTATACTGGTCAGAATGGCTAAGGAAAAAAAAAAACACAAGTGACGGTTTGTGTTGGAACGGATGTGGAGCAAGGGGAACACTCCTCCATTGCTGGTAGGAGTACAACCTTGCACAGCAACTTTGGAAGTCAATATGGCAGTTTCTCAGAAAACTAGGAGTCAATCTACTTCAAGGCCAAGCTATACCACTCCTGGGCATATACCCAAAGGCCTCTCCACCACACCACTGGACACTTGTTCAACTATGTTCATAGCAGCTTTATTCATAATAGCCAGATCCTGGAAACACCTAGATCTCCCTCAACTGAAGAATGAATTTTAAAAAATGTGGTACATATACACAATGGAGTATTACTTATCTGTTAAAAACAATATTAGGAAATTAACTGTCAAATGGATGGAACTAGAAAAGATCATCCTGAGTGGGGTAACAACAGAGACTCTTAAGATCAGGTCTTCTGACATTCCTCATAGAAGAAGAAAATGAGAAGAGTCACTAAGCCACCCCCAGATTCCAGCCACTCAATCCTACACCTCACTCCCAGCTGTATTCAATTCTTTTCCAGCTTCACATTGTCTTACAGTCTTGAGAAGTACAAGAATAGATAGGGTGTGGAAGATTAACTGAAGAGGAGGGTTCATTTATGAGGCTATAGGGTTATCAAGGCAAGATTTTCAGTGATATAGCTGGGGGTCATTCATGCTCCTGTAAGTAACACTCCACCCATGTTCTATTGGTAAGCCCAGTAAACTCATAGTTCTCCAAGCTAAACTTCAGTAGTTACTTTGGTCCTGCTTTGTGCCTTGTCCAGGAGTAGAAGGCAATTTGTGTCTCTCCAACATAAACCAGTTCTCTGCTATAGTCTCTATAATGGACACTGGAGAGATATTATGAACAAAATAGACATGCAAACAGAGCTGAGTGACTCATTTGATAATCAAGTTAGAAAGATAAGAATAAAAGAATAAGTTACGCAATTAACAAGGTGTTTCAACCAAGCAAGAAATGATTACATATTTGTTTCTTTGAAGCAAGAAACTTAGCTTGGTAGTTCATCTTGTTATACTTCCTGATTTTTTAAATGTTTCCTAGTTGTCTAGTACAAATATTTTAATTGATATGACTTTACTAAGCTAGTTGTGACATTGAAAGCAATATAATCTTACCTGTTCTTCCTTACTCTGCACCATAATGCACCAACCACATTCATCACTGTAAGTTGTTTGAAATGATATTTGCCATTATATCTCTAAATAATATATTTAAACAATATATTTAAATGCAAATACATTTAAATGATATATTTAAATATAAAAACATATTTAAATAACATATTTAGTACATGAGTATTAAATTCTAGATATCAAATTGACTGTAGGGTGATAGACAAGCTTTTACTCTCCTCTACTCATATACAAAAAAAGTATCTATATTTCTACCCTGAAATTTTTTGTTGTTTTATTTTTTCTGAATTTATAATACACTACGATAGCCCAAGTTTTTGTTGTTGGTGGTGTTTTTGTCTCAGCACTGTTAATACTGGGTGGTCTTTTCTTTGTTGTAAAGGTCTGTAGGATAGACCTTTACAATAATACTAGCACATTCCTACTTGATTTTATAGCATATCTCAACATGTGCACCCCCACACACACATTCTCAACTATCCTATGAAAAACATTTCTTCCTCTTAAGAACCACAACTTTAATTTTTTAGATGATGGCTCCTTGTTAAATATTATTTAACACTTAACTACAAATCATGACAATTATTGTGTTTCTGTACATGTTTTATTTTTATTGAAGTTAATGAATGCACTGAATATGTGTTTGGCTAGTTGGCTTCATGTATACATTCAACAAAAGAGCTATAAAATATTTTAATGTGTTAAAGTCATGTTGGGAGAGGGGCCACTGTCTTCAGTCTGGTCTGATTGCTCTCTTGGTCTTATATGCAATTGTCATTTTGCTACTCTCTTCCTCTATCATTTTAAAACTTAACTTTAGCACACTTATGTGATAAAGCCAACCGCTTGGATCTTTGTGCAATAACTTGTAAGCCAAAAGAGCTAGCAAAATAAATTTATCTTAGTAACAGTCTCCTTTTACATTGCTGACAAATACAGTGTGTATCTATGAACCTGTGGTAGTTCCCAAGATGATTCTATGGTCCCGGAGCCCCCAGCGCTGAAATCTGTCTCATGTGTAAATTTTTAAATGTATATATTTCATAAACAATCCATAAATATATTTAGATATATTTTAATATCTTTTTTATTTCTAATTTGAGTTTATATATACTATATATTCAAAATATGATCCCTGCTGACTGTAACATCACACTTGCACTCTAAGGAAAAGAAAGGAGAGTCCTTGACACAGTGTTTCACCTTTTGAAAGAAGTATTTGGTGTCCTAGTTTTTTTGTTTTGGTTTTTGTTGTTGTTGTTGTTGTTGTTGTTGTTGTTTGGTTTTTCGAGACAGGGTTTCTCTGTGTAGCTTTGCGCCTTTTCCTGGAACTCACTTAGTAGCCCAGGCTAGCCTCCAACTCACAGAGATCCGCCTGGCTCTGCCTCCCGAGTGCTGGGATTAAAGGCATACACCACCATCACCCGGCTGGTGTCCTAGTTTTTGTAATATCATCTCTATGCTTAAATCACAGGAACCATGGTATCCTCATGAAGGTTTCTGATTAAGATTTTCTTAGCTGGACTGAATTCAGAGTGTACTCCTCAGCAAAAGAGTCGCTACTGTGTGGAAGCTAGGAACACCATACCAGAATTCCTGACTAAGTGTTGTTACAGTTATGTTCAATTGTCAATCTGACACACCTGGAATGAGGGAACCTTAACTGAGGAATTGCCTCCATCAGATTGGCCTGTGGACAAGTTAATGGGGCATTTTCTTAGCCCAGGCCATTGTGGATGATACTATCTTTGGGCCAGTGGACCTGGGTTGTATATGGGAGGTAGTTGAGCAAGCCAATAAGCCACATTTCTCTGGGGTCTCTGCTACAGCTCCTGCCTCAAGTTCCAGCCATGGCTTCCTTTAATAGTAGATTATAATATGTAAGCTAAAATTTTCTTTTGGTCACTGTTTTATCACAGCAAAGAAAGCAAACAAGGCCAGTAAGAACATATGTTTCTTTTAAATTCTAGTTTCAGAAAATGTCTGTAGTTCATGCAGAGTTTATAATTTGGGTTTTAGTAAACTCTATGTTGTGAATAATGTATCCAGGTGCTAAAATGGTGAAACATTCCTCTACTGTCTTTGGCTTTCAGTTTTGCTACTCAACAGTGTCCTGTGACTCTGATTTTTTAATTATTTGTTTGTGATCAATCCTGCTTCCCAACTCTGAGTTGTTTTTAAAGTGGTTCTTTATCTTTAGCAATTTTTTTTTATTTTCATAGCATACATTTTGGCTTCTATCTCCTTCATTTACTGTGTTTGAGTACTTGGAAAATCTTTCTGATCTAGAGGCATTATTTCCTTTGGGAATGATTTTATAACACTTTGTTTGTAAATTATTGTCTTATGCCACACCAACTCCAGTGTCGTCCATGTGACATGAACAATTATGTCAATAATAGCGGATGGGAGATACGTGTCCCACAGGACTAAGCTCCCTGGAGGTCCCTGGCAGAGTGCCTGTGTTATGCCTCCTTCTCGAAGGAGACCTGCTTCACAGATCATGAGCTCTCTGGGCTATGGGTTCTGTATAACTGCTTTTTTGATAATGTTTTAATTAATCTATAAAACACAGCCAAAATTAATGAATGATTGGGTTGTGAACTGTGGAGGAAAGGGGAAGCTGGACATGGACCTTATTTAGATATAGCAGAATGAACTATTCCTTAAAGACCTCAAGCCTCAAGCCGCTAGATAATAGAAAGTATAATAGTTTAGGCACTTCTAGGGAATGAACACTCACCCACTAGGAATCTCAACTAAAGTGATTCATGGCAGAAAACATTATCTCATAGGAGGCAGATGGTGGGCCCCTCTGTTGAGGAAGTTCAGCATGGAAAACTTAAGGACTACAGCAGAACCCCTTCCCCTTACAGGTGTAAAAGTACAAGTGTCCATATTCCAGCAGGTAAAAAGATTTTATATTAGAAGAGATATATGGTAAAGAACTGAAGAAAGACTTAGGGAGGATCTGCAGCATCCAAATTGGCTAAATGGGTCATGAGAACCAGAAAAGTAGAAGTACATAATAAACTAGCAAGCAGCTGAGATAAAGATGAAGGACACAACTGTAAGAAGCCTACACAAGTCTAGGAACTGTACTAAGTTTAAAAAAACACAGACTGCTCTTTGGGTCATAAAGTTCTTGTGAGTGAAGGGATATGTCTAGCGCCAATTAGTAACCGTGTGCTTGATTTTTTTTAAAGATGATGTAATTGAATTATTGCCAAGCTCTTGTTGTTCCCTGTATGACTTGATAGTTATTTTTTTCTGTATATAAACTACTGATTTGCAGAAGTAAAGTTGCAGCAGATTCAAACCACTTTTGAGTGTGTTGTCTGTCTGTCAGTCGCCGAATCCTTGCCTTCCTGACTACCCAAGCCCTGATTCTCCTATGGTCGTGGTACTCCCGGTGGGCCAGTCCGTGGCAGTCTTATTTAGTTTCTGTGCTTTGTTTCTGGGTATTAGAACTGCAATATATTAAATTTGGAGATATCGTGATTGATTTTAGTTTTCTAATTTTGCCTTTATTTCCAATTCTGAAAATTTTTCAAAGTTAATATAAAACTTTTTATGTTTAATTTCTGTTGTCCTAATGTAAATTCTTTTTTATTATTTCTTTCTATTAATAAAAAATGGTCTCATATTATAGTTACAATAACTTACACTGACTGTCTTATAACATTAATGATGAAGTTTTAATATTTCCTTCTATCTTGAATGTACTGCTTTCCTGTTTATATCTATTTTTCATTAGAGATATTCTTTGTGTATCTTTTAAGGCTTTAGAGGTATGTATAAGTTCCATTTGCATGGAGTTAATTAACTTCCTATAAATTATTCAGTAAATATTAGCCTTTTCACTGTGAGCAGGTCACAGGCTAAATATAGTAGACCTACTTCCTCACTTTAGATTAAGTTCTTTTGTTGATGATTCTAATCCTCTGCCTGGGAGACAAATGCAGAATTGGCTATAAGAATTTTGTGAGAACACAGTCAATGTAAGTATTTGGACATTGAAAATCAATTTAATAACTCATCATAATTCTAATTTGTCTTATAATCATCATTTCTTAAAACTTTGTGTTTCTAAAATAAAAAACAAAAGCAAGCCATGCACAGTGTTCTTCAACATAATTTCTATGAACAGAATACAGTGGAAAGCTTTACTAGGAAAAATGCTGAGTGCTATATTATTTGCTAAGTATCTCTATATCCCTCTTCCAATTATTGTAGCCTCATTCACCAAAGTGCCAGGTTCAAATGGTCTTCCAGATTTATGTCTCACAGAGAACAGACATGGGAATATGAGTTCTCCTTACAAAGACTTCTGACAAACCCTTATTTCTCAGAACCATGTCTGACTTCTGCCTACATTACTTTCCCACACAGTTATCCAATTGATGGGTCTCTTGGGGTCCTGTGGGTAGAAGTGATTACTTGGGTTTTCTTCTACATAGGACTTTAAGTTTCAGAGATGTCTTCCCACTATGACAGTGGCCACTGATCATCTCCTTCTACTAGGACAGTGGACACTCCTCATGCCCTTCCACTCTGAAAGCGGCCACTCGTCATCCCCTTCCTTTAGGACAATGGACACTCGTGTGTCTTATTTTCATTTCATTTATTTTTGTGGATACATCTTACATTCTCTTCATAATGCTCTCATTTGTTTTGTCCTTGCATCATATCAATTTTTATTGATTTTTCATTTTAGTAATAGCCTTATAAAATAGCCTTAAAAAGTAGGAGCTAAAAGTATGAAGAATCTACCATGTTTATAAAGGCTTCCACTAATTTCTTATGACTACTCAATGTATTATTAGAATAATTTCAAATACATAAATGAAACAGCTATTTTTTCATATATGGCAGTAAAAAGAATTGATTACTGTGCTTTGACTTCAAAGACTGGTCCAGCTGAAAGGATCTTGAGTTGGTATCATGAACTGTTTAACAGCAAACACCCAGGAATTTTTATCTGCTCCCTTTGGTCATAGGTCAAATACTTGGGGCCCTTATCAAGGTAGTTTAGTAAAATCTGGCAAGATATAAAAAGATGCATATTTGATTTGATAAAAATTTGATTTGATGCTAATGTACTTTGTGGATTTCACCATAAGTACATTTTTATGTTCATATATACAGCACTTTTTGATGTAAAAAGACTTTCACCTTTTTCTTCTAAATTCATTTTCATAACCACCACCACCATGAAAAAAGAATATTTCAGTTATCTTACTCATTACTAATCTTGAGTAAGAATTCAATAAGAACTATTCTCTGTTTTCAGTGGTTTTATTTTTTTAAGATTTACATATTTTTATTTATGTCTATGAGTGTTCAACCTGTATGCACGTTTGTGCAGCATATAAATGCCTGGTGCCTATTGAGCTGAAGAGGGCAGCAGATCTCCTGAATGGTAGTAGTAATCAGTTACTTGTGAGCAATCATGTATGTGCTAGGAACCAAACCTGAGTTCTCTGTAGGGACAAGAAGAATTCTTAACAGCCAACCCATCTCTCAAGGCATGGGATCATCTAAACAGTCCTTACAAATGAAGACACTCTAACTGAATAGGTTGCAGCCCATTATTGCAGCATTCTGTGGTGACAAAGAGGCGGGGATCACGGAGGAACATATCAAACATACACTAATTTACATATCTATGGATAATGTGGAGCATCTCGTACTGAGTAAATTTACCTTGTTATATTGCCTAAATTATGAATCACCCTGCAACACAGGTTCAGTCACACATTTATAGAAATGGTTTTTACTTGCCCTGAATATGTAGCACATTTTATACTTTCTCTTACAATCTTTCCATCCCTGGCCAATTATTCACAAATCAGTTTGCAGTTTACATAGCATAAGAAATTCCATTGTGACCATATAAATAAACTCAAAGAAAAAAAAACACATGATCATCTCACTAGATGCAGAAAAGGCATTTGACAAAATCCAACACCCCTTCATAATAAAGGTCTTAGAGCAATCAGGAATACAGGGAACATACCTAAACATAATAAAGGCAATTACAGCAAGCCAACAACCAACATCAAATTAAATGGAGAGAAACTCAAAGCAATTCCACTAAAATCAGGAATGAGGCAAGGCTGTCCACTCTCCCCATACTTATTCAATATAGTACTTGAAGTTCTAGCCAGAGCAATAAGACAACATAAGGAGATTAAGGGGATACAAATTGGAAAGGAAGAAGTCAAGCTTTGCCTATTTGCAGATAACATGACAGTATACTTGAGTGACCCCAAAGATTCAACCAAGGAACTGATATAACTTATAAACACCTTCAGCAACATAGCAGGATACAAGATCAAATCAAAAAAATCAGTAGCCCTCCTATATACAATTGACAAACAGGCTGAGAAGGAAATCAGAGATACATCACCCTTTACAATAGCCACAAATGATATAAAATACCTTGGGGTAACACTAACCAAGCAAGTGAAGGACCTATATGACAAGAACTTTACGTGCCTGAAAAAAGAAATTGAAGAAGATGTCAGAAAATGAAAAGATCTCTCATGCTCATGGATAGGCAGGATTAACATAGTAAAAATGGCAATTTTACCAAAAGCAATCTACAGATTCAATGCAATCCCCATCAAAATACCAACACAATTCTTCACAGACCTGGAAAGAATAATACTTAACTTCATGTGGAAAAACAATAAATCAGGGTAGCCAAAAGAATCCTGTACAATAAAACAACCTCTGGAGGCATCACAATTCCTGACCTCAAGCTCTACTATAGAGCTACAGTAATAAAAACAGCTTGGTATTGGCATAAAAACCGACATGTGGACCAATGGAATCAAATTGAAGACCCTGACATTAATCCGCACACCTATGAACATATAATTTTTGACAAAGAAGCCAAAACTGTACAATGGAAAAAAAGAAAGCATCTTCAACAAATGGTGCTGGCATAACTGGATATCAACGTGTAGAAGGCTGCAAATAGATCCATATCTTTCACCATGCACAAAACTTAAGTCCAAGTGGATCAAAGACCTCAACATAAATCCAATTACTCTGAACCTGATAGAAGAGAAAGTAGGAAGTAGTCTTGAACACATTGGCATAGGAGATCACTTCCTAAATATAACACCAGTAGCATAGACACTGAGAGAAACAATCAATCAATGGGACCTCTTGAAACTGAGAAGCTTTTGTAGAGCAAAGGATATGTTCAAAAAGGCAAAGCGACAGCCTACAGAATGGGAAAAGGTCTTCACCAACCCCACATCTGACAGAGTGCTGATATCCAGAATATATAAGGAACTCTAGAAATTAGACATCAAAATGCCCAACAGTCCAATTAAGAAATGGACTGTAAACAGAGAATTCTCAACAGAGGAAACTCAAATGACTGAAAGACATTTAAGGAATTGCTCAACATCCCTAATCATCAGGGAAATGCAAATCAAAATGACTCTGAGATACATACCATCTTACACCTGTCAGAATGGCTAAGATCAAAAACACTGAAAACACCTTATGCTGGAGAGGATGTGGATCTAGGGGAACTCTCCTCCACTGCTGGTGGGAATGTAAGCTTGTACAATAACTTTGGAAATCAATATGGTGCTTTCTTAAAAAATTGGGACTCAATCTTCCCCAAGACCCAGCTATTCCACTCTTAGGCATACACCCAAGGAATGCTCAATCATACCACAAGAGCACTTGCTCAGGTATGTTCATATCAGCATTGTTTGTAATAGCCAGAACCTGGAAACAACCTAGATGCCCTTCAACTGAAGAATGGATAAATAAATTGTGGTACATATACACAATGGAATACTACTCAGCAGAGAAAAACAATGACATCATGAAGTTTGCAGGCAAATGGATGGATCTAGAAAAAATCATCCTGAGTGAGGTAACCCAGACTCAGAAAGACAAACATGGTATGTACTCACTCATAGGAGGATGCTAGAAGCAAAAGAAAGATGACTAGACTGCTACTCACAACTCCAGGGAGGTTACCTAGAAAACAGAACCCCAAGAAAGACACAGGGATCACCTAATGACAGAGAAATGGATGAGATCTACATGAACAACCTGGACGTGAGTGGGGGTAATGAAGGGCAAGGGTCCAGGGAAAGAGAGCTTGTGGGAGTGGGAGATCCCAGCTGGATCAAGAACAGAGAGGGAGAACAAGGAAAAAGAGACCAAGATAAAGAAGACAGCATGAGAATAGGAAGAAGCAAAGTGCTAGAGAGGTCCCCAGATATCCACAAAGACACCTCCACAATAGACTACTGGCAATGATCTAGAGAAAGCCCGAACTGACCTATTCTGGTGATAGGATGGCCAAACACCCTAATTGTCATGCTAGAAACCCCATCCAATGACTGAGGGAACCGGATGCAGAGATCCACAGCCAAGCCCAGGTGGAGCTCCAGGAGTCCAATTGGCGAGAAAGAGGAGGGTTCGTATGAGCGAGAATTGTTGAGACCAAGATTGGAAAAAAGACAGGAACAAATAGCCAAACGAATGGAAACACATGAACTATGAACCAATGGCTGAGGGGCCCCCAACTGAATCAGGCCCTCTGAATAAGTGAGACAGTTGATTAGCTTGATCTGTTTGGGAGGCATCCAGGCAGTGGGACTGGGACCTGTCCTCAGTGTATGAGCTGGCTGTTTGGAACCTGGGACTTATGCAGGGACACTTGGCTCAGCCTGGGAAGAGGGGACTGGACCTGCCTGGACTGAAACTACCAGGTTGAACTCAATCCCCGGGGGAAGTCTATGCCCTGGAGGATATGGGAATGGGAGGTTTGCTGGGGGGAATTTGGGGAGCAGGGGGAAAAACAAGGGAATCCGTGGCTGATATATAAAATTAAATTATATTATAAAATAAAAAAAGAAATGCCATTGTGAAGATAAATAGTATATTTTGAGTGTTTTCTTACAAATTGTTTCTTATATACATTATTGGAATGCTACAATAAATTGTAGTTAAGTCTTAGTCCCCAAATAAAGGAAATTATTTCCTTTTAGCTAATATATCTTGTGTTTTAAGGAATTGCTAACTCAGATTATTGAAGTGCATTGTATGATATGTTGCAAGAACAGATTCATTTTACACTCTTATTAAATAAATTGCATTTCCTAGAGTAAGCAAAAAGCAAGATAATAATAGCAAAGTGATTTGGTTTTAGGTTTTCAAATATTAAAGAATAAATAGAAATGCAGGGAGTTTTAATTTTCTTATTTATTAACTATAGACAGGTGTGAGGGACAAATGTTTTCCTTAAGAAAAAGAGAAATGTATTCCCTGGATCTTTATACAGAGAATATCTAGGGGGTGGGAGAAATCTTCTAACACAGATAAACACTATCAAACTAAATGACTCCTGTATCGAACTTCAATTGAGGCAAAGAACATTATGCAAAGTTGTCCACAGTGGAAGCAATTATTTGAAGGACAGACATAATGTGGTAAATGTGCTTTACTGTCTGATGGTTTAATACAGAAATGTGTCTCGAGAAAAATCAACAAATGGATGTCAGTACATGCATTAGGCTCTTTCCAGTATCTTGTAAAGGAAGCTTAAGAGTCAGCCCTTCTTCGGAATTTCAAGAGTATGCATTAATTCAACACTAAAGGAGCTGTGAATATATAGTGATATCCTTTTTTAAAATTCTTCTCTCATTCAATACACCCTGGCTGCAGCCTCCTCTCCCTTCACTCCTCCCAGTCATTATTCTCCCACCTTCCCTTCTTTCCCAGATTCACTGTTCCTTTGTTTCCCTTCAGAAAACAACAGGCCTCCCAGGAATATCAACCAAGCATGGCCTAACAGGATGTACTAAGACTAGCCACAAACCCTCATAAAAGGCAGGCAAGGCAACCCAGTTGGAGGGAAAGGGTCCCAAAAGAGGCAAACGAGTCAGAGACCCTCCTACTCCCACTATAAGGAGTCCCACAGCAACCCCAAGCTAAACAACTACAACATATTTTGTGTATTCTTGGGGGTATACCCAAGTGCAGTAGAAACTTCCTGAAACCTATGGGCGATATTCTTTATGATGTTTATAATGTGATCTAGGCTCAGACATAGTTTCTTGGTTTGGATAAAGATAAGTACTATTATTTGTGGCTCCTGTAGAAAATGCTGTTCTTTGTGTTGTCCACAGAAAACTGAATAGTTAGAAAACAGGTAGATAGACAGAACACATCCTTATGCTATCTTAAATAATTTCCCAAAGCAAAATAAAATTAAAATGTCTGTGGTACACAAGCTTTTAGTACAATTATTATTTAATACAAATTTTAATGCTAAAAATTAAACATTATTTGAATTTCTGTCCTTGGCACATGTAGTTGAATTCTCTAGGTAGCCTGCAGTCAGCAATTGCAAACTGTGAAGTATGGCCAGTGTCTATCTGATTTAAGGTACCCAGCTAATTCTAGTGGATTTACACTTTGTATTTTGTTCTTTGGGACTTATTTTTTAGAAAAGAAATAGTAGACAGTCAGAAACTCAGTTTTGAAGAGTCATAGATTCCTAATTCAGTGGATCTCTGAAAGGTAAAGAGCATATTCAAGCCAAAGTAAATACTAGAGACAGCACAAGGTCACATAAACACGGAACAAAACTGTGAGGTGACTGACCTCATTTTGGTGACATTGTATAAAGCTTTATCCTAGAATAAACTGAAGTTTAAATGCATATTTAAAGCAAAATATTAACTGTAGCACTTTGCTGCCTTGATATTCTGCCTTTCTTTTCAACTATATGACCTTTTAAAATCAACAATTATTATTCGTAATTTAAACCTGAGTACATGGAATACAAGTTGGTGGTGTCAGTTTTTGAGGCTATAATATAATTATATCATATTCTCTTCCCTTCAGCTCTCCAAATACTCCACGTTTGCACCTCTTTGCTTTTTCTGTTTTCAAATTCCTGGCCTCTTTTCTTTAATTGTAGGTGTGTGTGTGTGTGTGTGTGTGTGTGTGTGTGTGTGTGTGTGTGTGTGTTTATATAGATAGACTTGAAGACTTAACCCCTTCTATCTCCCCAGTCTGTATGTGCTACATTGCTAAAATGATTACCTGGAACAATATCATTTAGATGAGATAGTGAATATGATTGATTCAATCCACAGTGTATATGTTTAGAAATGACTTGAAGTCTATGAACAAAAGATCTGTATGAGTTATGTTAGAAAATTGCTATTTATACACAAATTTATCTCATTTAATTTGCATAAAATTGTGATGAGTAGGTCATCTTCCCTTTACCCATAAGAATAAGGTATGATGGCTCAAAGTTTCACACAGTTAAATAACTTGATAAGTACACAGCTAGTTGGTGATATTGTCCCAAAAAAATTAAAAAAGCATTTAGTTTGTCTTTTAACAGAAAATTTTACTCTATTGGATATATTGTATTCTTGTGTGGTTTTCAATGCTGCTGCCAAAATATCATCATCATTCTTATTTATTAGTATATTCTCAGTAGAGCTGAGTATGTGAAATCATTTTTGGTTTAGGACAATTGTAGATGAACAGTCTTGTTAAATAAGAAACACAGAGCCAATGCAGAGATGAAAGCCCAAGAGGTCAGAGCTAAAAACCTTACCCTTCACTGCTGCTGTTGTCCTCTTCAGTAAGAGCCCTACTTCCTGTCTATTTGTCTTTTTTATAGACTTTCTATTCTGCCTTCTCATTGGTTGTAAACCCAATCATATGACCTCCTTGTCACTGCCTGTCTGTACAGACCTCTAGGTCATCAATGGTTGGTATTGAGATTAAAGGTGTGTGTCTCCAATGCTGGCTGTATCCTTGAACACACAGAGATCTGCTTAACTCTGCCTCCCAAAAGCTGGGATTAAAGGTGAGCACCACCACCGCCCAGTTGCTGCTATGGCTTGCTATTAGCTCTGACCCCCAGGCAACTTTATTTATTAACATAGAAATAAAATCACATTTCAGTACAATTAAAATATCACCATAGACAATTCTTGATTTAAGGATTATAAATATGTACCTAACCATAATAACTGTCACGAAATCCATGCCATTGATTTTCTGGTTAGCCAGCATGGTAAGGAGGGATGTAATTTAGGTAGGCTGTTTTGCAGTTGTATTATTTTTCTGAAAGCAAGCATATTCATTTTATATGCATTTAATAAGCAAAAGACCAAAGATACAAACTAGATTCCTTGATAACAACCTGAAAAGACATCAAACAGCAAGGATTTATTAATATTTTCTCATTAAACCACAGATCGCTAAACTCTGCACAAAGGCAAGGTCTGCAATATCTGTGTGAGATCAGACATAGCTGAATGATGGAGTCATTCGCAGTTGCCAGAGAACATTAATAATGTCTCCCAAGAGTGGAACTGCAGTTATCTCTGTGTTCACCTGTGAAAAGGCTTGCAGCTAGGGCACAGAAGGCCAGAAATGCAGCCATGATACTCATAGGATAACCCCAAAATCATTACAAAAGAGACAAAAAATTATATTGATTTTTGAGGTATTTTTATACCTTATTATTTACTTGGTCAAATCCAATCTTTCTTGAAATATAGATAATTCACATACTGAGAGGTTAAAGTAATTTGTCATTTTTCCCCATTTGTATTCAAATATGTATCTTTTCTATTTGAAGACGGGTGATTGGTAATGAAAAGTAAATGTTTAATAAACTTATTAGACAAATAATTGGATAATACAGAAAGGAATCAAATTTGCTGTTTGAAACAGCATTTATGCTTGAAAAGCATCAAAATAATTTTGTTTAGATCCTTGATGTAACCAGCAGAAAAATATGTCAGTTTTTATTTTTCAGGTTTTAGAGAGCATAAAAATGAAATTACCAATTATTCCAGAGTTTAATTTTTAAAGCAATATGGATGATACATAGTAACCAAAGCAAAATTTATAAGGACTTGGGAAACCACAGGGAGATCCGGGCCCTGTGGGTATAGTCCTCTGAAATACCCGTGTTTGGTTAGTCACACACCTGCCGACATTGTGTCATTGTGGGGATGAGAAAACGGAAACTGCAGCAGACATGATCTCTCCACTTCCTGTGCCTCTGTCCGTTAACACACTCACGCCTGTACAGTTACAGAGGGAGGTGTGTCAAGGCCAATTAATTGTTTAATATTCTTTAACCCACTCCCTTCTACCTTGACCCTTTTTTCCACTGAAGAGATCCCTCTTTCATTATTAATAACTCTCTCTTCAGTGGTCTCATTTAAAGAATTATAAATATCAATTCAAAAAAGTTATTAAGAAGTTATTCACTAGAGGTAGAATATTCAATAGTCAAAAATATCCACTTATGTAGTTATAAAATATACAAGGGAAAGAAATAAAAATTGAGTAGTATATAATATAACAGATTTGGAAGGCAGTAATAATGGGTTCACATTTTTATATTTCAAAATATTTTTAATGTGTTCTTAATTTTTAATTAAAAATTTTCATCATGTGCATTCATCATGCATGGTTGTAGTGGGTACCGGTTCCACATATGACCTTGAGGTACCAGCCCCTAGGGCATGGCCTTGGGTCTAGCTTAAGACCAGGGGGGTAGGTATGCCTTGCTCTCTTCTCTCCGTGGGCTCAGAAGGTGTGTACTGACTTAGGCTGGACTGAAGCAGCATGGGACTAGCCATCAACCTTCCAGGACTCTGCAAAAATTTTGCCTATCCTATTTAGTGAGTTGTTCTCTCTAATTTATATTATAATAAAATCCCTAATACCTCTTAAGCAGACTCCTTTTGATTTCTCGTTATACATGGCATTGTGTCACATAGACAGTTTTGATACAGGTATGTAATGTGCATTGAGCATATTTCCCAATTCCTTGCTTTTCAGTCCCTTCCCCTGATGTATGCCCCCATTATCCCCTTATACAATATTGCTTCTACTTTTAATTACATGCACAATTTCATGTGTTTAGATAAATTCTTGGAACCACAAATGAGAGAAAATATACAATATTTACTTCTGAGATAATTTAATTTAATATAATAATTTCTACTTGCATCTATTTTTCTGCAAAAGATGTAACTTTGTTCTTTATAGGTGAAAAAAAAATCTCTATATATACCACGGTGTCTTACCCATTCCTGAGCTGAGTAACTTTACTATTGAGAACAGTATTGCAGTGAATATGGATGCCAGTATCTCTATTTTTTGGGAAAGTGCCCAGGAGTGCCATAGCTGATTAATATGGTAGATTGATGTTCGGTTTTTTTGAAGACCCTCCTACTGAATTCTTAGAGTTCCTGTGATTGTTATGGTTAATCGTCAGCTTTAAAAGACCTAGAACAAACCTATGGGCATCTCTGTGGGGATTTTTTGAATAGGTTAATTGAAATGAGAAAACTCACTTCACTACCCAGTTAATGACTGGACTGTTTGATTTCTTGTTCCCTTTTTAAGCTTTTGTGTAATATTCTAGATATTAATCCTCTGTCAGATGTATAGTTAGCAAAGACTTCTTCCCACTCTAAGCTGTCCTTCACATAGATTAGTGGCTTTTTCTTTTTTGCAGTGCAGAAGATAATAATTCCATAATGTTATTTTTTTCAATTGTTAAGCACTATCTCCTGAACAACTGGGGTCTTAGTAAGAAAGTCCTTCCCTGTGTCTATGTCTTAAATATTTTCTCTTCTCATTTTCTCTAATGCTTTCAGAGTTACAGGTCTTGTATCAAGTCTTGATCCATTTGCAAACTGATTCTTCTACAGTATGGAAGAGAGATCGAGTTTCATTCTTCTATACCTGCATACCTTGTCTTCCCAGAACCATTTGTTAAAGGAGTTTTTTTTTTTTTTATTTTGGGAGGTGGGAGTACTAGAGAGATAGCTCTGAAGTAAAGAGAACTTGCTGCTCCTGCAGAGAACACAGGGTAAGTTCCTGGAACTGATATGGCACAGCTGAAACTCCAGTTCTACAGGGTCAAATGACTTCTCTGGACCTCCATGGACGCAAGGCATGGCATAGTATACATACACACATACAGGAAAAGCAGTAATTCTCAGAAATTAAAAAAAAGACATATAAATCTGTTTTTTAGAAATTCTTTAAAAGAGGCTGCCATGTCTCTAATGTGTATTTTTGCAAAAATTGTGCCATGGAACAATCTTTTTGTATATGATGAATATTTGTTGCTCTCATTGGTTTAATAAAGGGCTAAATGGCCAATAGCTTGGTAGGTAGAGGTTAGGCAGGACTTGTGGACAAAAGGAGAGCACAGGGATGAAGGAGGGCTGAGTCACTAGCCAGATGCAGAAGATGCAGGAGATGAACATGCTGTGCTGATAAAAAGTACCACCATGTGGTAGAGCACAGATAAGAAATATGGCTTAATTTAAGTTGAAAGAGCTAGTTGGTAACAAGCCCAAGCTATCAACCAAGCATTTATAGTTAATAAAATAGTCTCCATGTGGGTTATTGGGCAGCTGGCAAACCCAACAAAAAATCTGCCTACAAATTTTGTAGCTAAAACTGCATGGGTTTATATCTGAGTGCTATATTCTATTCTATAATCCATTTGTTTATTTTTCTGCCAGTACCATGTATTTTTTGTTACTATGAATGTATAGCAAACTTGAAATCAGGTATGGTAACACATCCAATATTCTTAATTTTATTGAATGTTCTGGCTATCTGGTGTCTCTTGTGCTTCCATATGAATTTAATTTTTTTGCTATTTCTGTGGAGAGTAACATGATCACTTTGATAATAATTACATAGAATCTGTAGATTGGTTTTTTCAGAACAATATTTTAAACAATTTAGTTCTTATAATCCATAAAAAATGGAAAGTCATTCCATCTTCTATTACCAACTTCAGTTCCTGTCCTCGATGTTTCATAATTTTCACTGTAGAGGTTTTTCACTTCTTTGACTATCTCTACTCTGAGGGATGTGTTGCTGTTGTCTTTGTTGTTGTCAATGATGGTTGGTTTGTTTGAAGATGCAGATTGGTATTTTAGATTTTAGAGTTGTGTATCGGATTCTGTGGTGGTATTGTGTTCCCCAAAATATTGTGTACTCTAATAAATTTATCTGGGGTCAGAGAACAGACAGCCACTAGATACAAAGGCTAGAAAATGGTGGCACTCACACCTTTAATCCTAGCATTCCAGAGATAGAAATCCCTCTGGATCTCTGTGAGTTCAAGGCCACATTGGAAAGAGCCAAGCACGGTGACACACACCTTTAATCCCAGAAAGCCAGCCTTTAATCCCAGGGAGTGGTGGTAGAAAACAGAAAGATATATAAGGCGTGAGGACCAGAAACTAGAAGCATTTGGCTGGTTAAGATTTTAGCTGGTTAAGCATTCAGGCTTTTGAGCAGCAATTCAGCTGAGAGCCATTGGGATGAGGACACAGAGGCCTTCAGTCTGAGGAAACAAGACCAGCTGAGAATCCGGCGAGGTGAGATAGCTGTGGCTTGTTCTGTCACTCTGATCTACCAGCATGGACCCCAATAACTCGCCTCAGGTTTGATTTTATTAATAAGACTCTTAAGATTCCTGCTACAGGATTCTTTCCCTGATTTTTTTTCTAAGCATGCTTGTTAGTAGAATATAAGAAAACTACTGATTTTTTTTTGTATTCTAATATTGTTAAATGTGTTTCTTAGTGGAGTTATTTATATATAGAATTTTTTTAAAGATTCATTTATTTATTATGTATACAGTGCTCACAGTGTTCTATTTGCATGTATCCCTGCAGGCCAGAAGAGGGAGCCAGATCTCATTACAGATGGTTGTGAGCCACCATATGGATGCTGGGAATTGAACTCAGGACCTCTGGAAGAACAGCCAGTGTTCTTAACCTCTGAGCCATCTCTCCAGCCCCTATATATAGAATTCTTATATGTGGAATATAGGAGATTCTTGTATATGGAATTATACAATCTGCAAATCTATTGTATCTCCTTCATTCCCTTCTCTTGTGTTATTCTCACTAGGATTTAAGCTATTATATTGAATACTAATGTAGAAAACTGATACTCTTACCTTCTTAGGAAATTTAGTGGGAATATTTTGAGGTTTTTTTCCCCATTTCATGTAACATTGGCTATAGGTTTGCCTTATATTACCATTTATTACATTTAGATACATGTTGTACAGTATTATTTTAAGCTGTGTTACATTTGTTTATGCTATGGAAGATTTGTTTAATGGTACAAAGCTGTGTTGCATTAGTTTAACTCAGTGAAGCTGTGTTACTTTGCTTGTCTAAAACACCTGATTGGTCTAATAAAGAGCTGAACAGCCAATAACAAGATAAGAGAAAGGATAGGAGGGGTCGGCAGGCAGAGAGAATAAATAGAAGAAGAAAAGGAGGAAGAGAAGCAAGGGTGATCAAGTAAAGAAAAAAGAAGAAGCCAGCCACACAGGCAGATATGTGATACTGCCATCTGCCATGAGGAGAAGCCTGATGTAAGATACTGGAAAGCCACGAGCCATGTGTCAACTCATAGATTAATAGAAATGGTTTAATTTAAGACATAAGAACAGATAGCAAGAAGCCTGCCATGGCCATACAGTTTATAAGTAATATAAGTCTCTGTGTGTTTACTTGGGGGATGTTAGTGGGAGAGATTTGTCCTGACTGCTGGCAGGCCAGGACACAGGAAAACTTCAGCTACAAATGGCACCCAACGGGTTGTCAAAAGTTACCACCTAAAACCTGGGGGAAAAAATTCTAAATGGAGCTGAAAACAGCTTCCTAGTTGTCTCTCTCAAGTCAGCAGCAGCCTGCTGGTTTGAGCTACTCTATTGGGGGTCCATGGGGTGTGGGCTTAACCTACGCTATGTTACACAGAGGTGTCTCCAGCTGTGCACTATGCTGTGTATTGGATATAGTTTTTGTTACTTAAGAAAAAAAAAAAGAGGTTTCTGGACTACACACTGCTGGATGGAATCATAGACCAACTGCTTCCCAGAGTCTGTGGGAGCATGGTTCCCAGAGCTGCTGGTAAACGTACCACCACCATGTTGAAAAGCTGAGGTGGGTGGAGCCAGCAGGCACAGCTGCTGTTTCAGTCTAAGAATGCTGCAGTTTAAAGCAATAGATTCATAATAAGACATATTCAGATGGGATAAACCTCTAAACAGTTTACAATGTATGTAAAAATGTACATAGGCTTGAAAGAGAGAAAAAATATGTGCAGTTATATAAAGAAATAGATGGTTTTTAAAAATAAAGTCTTTAAAGAGACAGTAAAGGTAGTATAAAAAATAAGCCACATAAAGATGGAGAATCTGGATTGTGTTATCTTTGGGATTTTTAACTGCAGAAAGACATTTGATTGTAAAAGCTGTTGCGTTAAACCAATATGTATATTTTAAAGGTACCTTGACTTCAAAATTTGGATCTAAGGATATGTTGCCCTGGAAAGGAGGCTCTGCTTTTGTTTCCACAGAAAGCCAGAGCCTATGGACTTGTTTCAGATTAAGATACATCAGGTTTAAACAGCCAAGACCCCCTGAAAGGTCTCCGATGACACCATGGCACAGATGACCCAACATCCAGAATGGTTTCCAGGCAACTGGCTCAGACAATTCAGGCTCAACGACTACTCCATAATTCTAAATTTTTCTTTATGTCCCCATAAGAATACAGCACCCTCACCCAGCAGGAAGTAGTATGAGAAACTCTGCCCAAATTTTCAAATATACCAAGCTGGCTTTGGAATGGAATTGGCTCACTCCTTCTCTAAACCCAAACATATTCCTAAAAAAAAAAA